>NC_044308.2:30264180-30564180 GCF_007474595.2 Lynx canadensis | reverse complement strand
CTGGCAGACTGGGCTTGGAGACAGTGAGTGTGTGAGCTGGGAAGGGGGGTTAGCGGAAGCAATGACTGTTGGTCTGGACACAGGCCTGGACCAATTTGGCCCAGCTTGTGCTCAAGAGTCTGTGTGTCCTGGAGAAGCCACCGCTCCCTCTGCCTCAGTTGCCCTATCCGAAGGGGATAATCCCACAGGTGGAAGTCCCATGTCCAGGAGACCAGAGGAAGCAGGGGCTTGGGATGGGAACTACCTCCACCGCCCCCCCCACCCCTCCCCCCCACCGCACTCCCCCAACACCTCCTAGCCACATGCAGCCATGCTCTCTTTGGTTTCAGTCTTCCCATCTGTGCAGCCTGGATGGGGAGCCTGACACAAACCTGGCTTGCCCAGCCCAGCTCAGCCGTTAGTGGCTGATAGAGAGGTGTGGTCACTACAGCGGTATAGTGCAGCCACTTCTGGCCTAAGAGGCCACAAGCCCAACTCTCCGGGGCTCTGGACCCACCTGCCAATTCCCCAGAGACATCTGTACCAGACACACCCAAGCCCACCCAGCTCCAGCCAGACTCAGTGTCATCTGTTCCCAAACCTGCCTGCCTTCCAGAGAAGGCCTCACCACCCACCCACTGCTGGGTGGAAATCTGAAAGTCGTTTTGGACATTCTCCCTCCTCCTTCCCCATGTTCCAACCATCTTGCCCCCAAATTCTCTTTCAAATTCATCTCCCCCTCTTGCTCTTCTGTGCCATCCCACAAGGCAGATGGTCACCATCCCTTGTCTGGCTCAATGAAGTTCCTGCCTTGTTTTGCTAATAGCAGCCACAGTTAACCCAAACTGAAAGTCACTCTGTCATCTTCCCTTGTCTGGAAGCCTTCGATGGCTCCTCGTTGCCCCACGATCAAGCCCCCACCCTAGTATGGCACTGAAGGTGCTGGGTGACCCTGCCCCAGCCCTGCCAGGTTTTCCTGGTCACCTCCCTTGAACACCCCACATGCCAGCCTCGCTAGACCTTGGGCTGTTTTCCATCCATGACTGACAGGTCCCCACTCCCAGCCTTTGCTCAGGCTGGGCCTCCTGCCTGGCCAGCTCTTCTTCCCTCTCTGCCTGTGGAATGCCCTCCTGCTCCTTCGGACAGGACAGGAAGTCTTCCCCCACTCTTCCCCACAGCCCAAAGTTCCTTCTCTGCAAAGACGCTCAGCTGTGGCTTGGGGAGTTGTGCCACTGTGGCCTCTCTGCTAACACCCTGTGTCTCCGGAACAAGACTGGCTCTGCTTGGTGAAGGGAGATGGGAAGCAGGGGGAGGGGTCCAAAGTGGGGAGGGGGCAGCTGCGTTCTCTCTGGTTGAGCCAGCCGCAGGGGCTCCGTCTGCAAGCTGGCCCCAGCTCTCTCCCCCACTGTGTCTCACCTCCCGGCTTCTCTTCAGTCCTCCTCTCCCTCCAGGACTCCAGTGCCCAGGCAGGGGGCTGGACACAATGGCTGGGGCGAGGTCGGGGACTGCCCCAGCCAGGGAGTGCTTTTCTGGGCCTGTGGTGAAAGAGTCTGGTGCTTGTTTTTAAAGAAAATAGCATCAGAGCCCCTATTTATAGCTGGAGGCCATAGCCACAGACAGGAGATGGCTGGGGCTGAGGCTGTGCAGGCTCCCGCTCAGGCAGGGGCTGGGGGTGGGGCCATTCCCAGGCCCCCTGCCCCCCTTTCTCAGCCTCTGAGGAAGTGCCCGTGGGATCCTGACATCCCCTATGACAGGATGACAGGATGACAGGATGTAGCCTGTGCTTTGGGGTGGGGGAAGGAGGGGACTTGGGTGAGGGGATGGAAAATTTCTCTCAGGATTGGTCCCTGGGGCCCAGAGCCCCTTGTGGGAATGCGTGGAGGTGAGGGTGTGTTGTGTCTGCTGGGAAGACAAGGAAGGACCTGTTGGGGGTTGCCGGATGCAGAGGCAGTGCTCTGGGTTGCCACGGGGACGGGGATGGGTGAAGGAAAGGGAACAGAGCAGGGTCAGAGACCGAGAGACAGACACGGGGAAGAGACAGAGGGATGGGGGAAGAGAGGCCTGTAGCTTGGCTGACACCATGTGGAGAAGGGGATAGAGAAGCCAGGAGGGACTTCAAGTGGAAGCCTCTGTGCCACAGAAAGTCTTCATGGTGCTCTGGGCAGTGTGGTCAAGGTCTGAGCTGGATCCAGTAAGGAACGGCCCGAACTAAGCATCTCTGTGCCCATCACCCCAGGAGGCCAAGACTTGCCCACTCCCACCGCTGCAGGGCCCAGGGCCTGGAGACCCTCAGTCTCAAGGTGGGAGGGCCAGACCTGTTGGAGGCTAAGAAATGCTGTGGGGGCATGGTGGACCCCGATGGGCTTTGTCACCAAGATTCCCTGAAAGACGGTCCTGGGCTGATGAGGCAAGGTAGTGCCAGGGCCATTGGGGACAGGTCTGAGCCCTGGCTTGCTAGGGGGCGGATTCCCCCAGGCCTGGAGGTGTTACTGGCAGAGGCTGCGGCCTGGGCTCACACCTGCCGCCAGCCTCTATTCGGACCCCTCCCTTGGTTGTGCCGTTGGAGGCTGTGGCGTGGCTGTAGCCTGAGGCATGTGTCATGGAGCCACGGCCACAACCAGTGACTCAGACAGTTAAAAAAAGGAGCAGCTTGGAGCGGTGACTCAACTGGCTCTGGAGGGGCTGGGTGGGTCCGGCTGGTACAAAATGGGGTGGTCTGGGTTTATTTTTGGTAGGGTGGGGCTGGGGCAAGGGGGTGGAAGATGGGAACCGGGGGGTGGAGGAGGGCCGCTACCCTCATCCCGGGAGAGCCCCGGCGCTTCATGCCAACTTGGGAAAATGGTTTCTAGGTGCCGGGGAGCTCAGGCAGGCTGGGCAGCCTCTCCGCCCCCCTTCCAGGACCAGCCCACTTTGCTGTATGGCCCCAGACAAGCAGCTGGCTGTCTCTGGACAGAAGCAGAGCCCCCTGTCCTATTCTCAAGAGGCTTGAGCTCAGAATTTTACAGCTGACCTTGGGGACTGAATATTCTACCCAGAGGCCCAGAGAGGGAGAGTCTGCCCAAAGCCACACAGCAGGGCTAGGTATCCCAAGGACTGTGGTTGCACAGCTGGCTCCGGTCCCTACATCTCTCCTGCCTCAAGGCTGTCAACAGTTGGAGGGACAGGCCCCCATCTGAGTACCTGACTCTGGTAGAGCTCAGCTGGGCTTCAGATGGATGGCCGGAAGCACACGGGCGCCAGATGCTGAAAGATGGAGCCTCAGCCGGGGGCGGGTGCCTGGATTCTATTAGAACATCCGGGGAGCTGGCTGAGCTGTGCCCAGTGGTCTTTTGAGAAGAGGCTATGGGGGTGAAGGCAGAGGATGCCCACACACCCGGATCTTAACCTGAGTGCCCAGCCCCTGCCCAGCCTCTTATCTAGAGTGTACCTACAGCTGGCACTCTCTGCAGCCAGTTTCCAAGACTCACTTCCTCTCACCTCGCCAGCTCTGGTCTCACACATACATGGACTTGGGCATCACCAACACCCCCAATGGGTCCAAGCAGCTCAAGGCAGAGAGGGTCCCTCACTCCCTCAGTCTGGATTCTGTTCCTCATGATGCAGTGACTGTGCTTAAGGAGCAGTGCAACAGCCCCATGGGAGCTGTGGAAGCCATTTCACGTCACCAGGCCCTGCCTTCCACCCTGACCTCCAGAGGGGCCCCAGGCTTGGGCAGGGAGCAGGGAAAAGATGGGTGTCTAGGCTCCCCATCCTACAAAAGTTCCCGGTGCCTGCTCATTCATTCCCACCCATCTGCTCTCAGAGTCTGAGTCTCATTTGCTCATTCTTTCAACACATACTGATTGTGTTGCACCCAGGGCCAATGATCCATCTGAGGGGCTGTTAGGCTTTGGGATGGGGCTGGGAAGGGCTGTCCTGCTGCTCCTCGCAGTGGGAGAGGTATTTGGGCCTCTGTCCAGGGAGTTGGCCGGATGCAGGACCCCCTCCCCCTTTCTGAAGGGTTCTGGGCAGACAGCAGCCGGCTGAGAGCTCCCTTGAGAACCCACCTCCCCTTTTCCATGTCACTGAGTCCCACACAGACTTGCTCACAGGGCTGCCTCATCCAATCCCTTACTCTGGAACCTTTCTCAAAAAGTCCCCTTATTGCTAGGCTGCCCCTACTGCAGAAGAAAATGGTAATAACAGAAAATGCAACCTCAGGAGCGGGTACCTACTAAGCATTTAGTCTGGCAAAAGGCTTGAGTCCTCAACACACGTAGGAGGTAGGAATCATTTATCCCCATTTTACAGAGAAGACTGAAGCTCAGAAAGGTCAAATCACTTCCTGAGGTCATGCATCAAGTGGTAGGGCTGGAATTTGATCCTCGGCTCTCTAATACCGTGTTCCTTACCACTGTGTGCCTGTTCTCCTGCCTCCCCCAGCCCTGTAGAGGTTCCTGGAGCTGAGGACTCCGAGGAGGGAGAGGTGGAGTGAGTCAGGACTGAAGGGCGGGAGAAGGCACACTCTTAGCTGCTCCAAGGCACCCAAAAAGGGTGATTTGTTCCTTCCCTGACCATGGTGGGAAGTGTGTGTGTGTGTGTGTGTGTGTGTGTGTGTGTGTGTCTGGGCCTGAGGCCGGCCTGGCCAGCCTCCAACTGCAGGAGAGCTGGGCTGGCCCCAGCTGCTGTGCACAGGGAAGGGGCAGGGAGGGGTTGGAGTCGTGGGAATCAGCATCCTGGGCCCACTGATATTTATAGCTGGCCCCTCCTGAAATGTGGGTGGGGGAGGGTTGCTCTTAGGTGGGAAAGGAAGTTGGTCTCCTCTCTCCAGCCCCCACCATCTCCCCAGAGAGCAGGCTGGCCCAGGCCAGAGGCCCTGCTTCGGCCCTGGAGTTGGGGGGTATGAATCCTGAGCTGGAGGTTTCCCCCAGGATCGCTGGCTGCAGGGTTGGATACTCTCCTTGCTAGGCCTTGAGCCTGGCTGCTGAGCAACACTGTATGGTGTGTGTGTGTGTGTGTGTGTGTGTGCACGCATGCATGTACATGTACCTATTGGGCATCGTACTGATGGAAGTCATGGACTAGGGGGCAGAAAGGCCCGTAACCCCATAGTGAAGGAGGGCAGGGCCCCAGGAAGGAGAAGACCAGGCTGTGGCCCTCAGCAATCAATGGTTGGAAAAGGTCCACAGAGGTGGAGGTGCTGGAGCTAGACCTTGAAGGATGAGGAGAAACAGAGAAGACCAGTTCCTGGGAACAGCTTGAACAAAGGTGGAGGAGTGCCAGGGATTATGGATTATTACCTGATGGCCGAGTTCATCAGCCACTCTTTGGGACACAGGATGACATTGAATGCCGAGGCTGATATATCGGAGGGGGAGGGAGGGCCCAGCAGGTGTCTTTGGGCCTCTACAGGATGCTCAGGAATGTCCCGTTTGTTTCTAGGAACAGCAGGAATGGGATGTTGGGGCAGCAGAGGCCAGTCCCCATCCGTGGCTGGGAGAAAGTTGGGATTGTGTTCTGCTCCCTGCCTTCAGGCCCCCAGACCTGTTCCATCTGGGAAAGGACATCTTCCAGGGGCCCTTGGTATCCGTTTTGATATGGATTCTTTGAAAGCCAAGAAGTTCTTCCTTGTATCTGACCTGAGTCTCCCCTGCTCTCAGTATGTTTCAACTCAAAGCAATTCCTTGGTTTTCAAGTCTTTTTTTCCATTTTTTTAAAAAGCCACAGAACACTTTGCCAAAACCACATCCTACACAAAACCCAAATCTGTAAACATGCTCATGGAGCTGCTATGCGTGAATTGGGGTGGGGCCGGCTTCCCACATTCCCGGGCTTAGCCACCTCTGAATGTAAAGCCCGGAACACCTTGGGCATAGTCTGAAAACCCCTGGTTGACTCAGTGATCAATATGCCCTTCTGTGGGCTCAGTCCTGTGTGGAGCAAGGCAGTGGATACCCCTGGTCTGCCTGCAGGAAGCTGCTGGTCCTGTGGCAAGGCCACCACCCAAACCAGGATACAAGGACACAGGGCAGGGAGGCTAGCCCCCACCCTGCTAAGACTTGGTATGTGATTCTGAGAAAGTAGCCTCCCCTCCCTGGGCCCCAGTTTCCTTACGAACCATGGTGGGGGGACTCATCTGGGGTGGGGAACCCCTGTAGTAAGGTCTGGGGGTGGGGCAGCTCACTGACCCACCATGACTATTAAGCCATGAGGGAGACACACACTGAAGTGGACAAGCACATCGGAGCCACCAGAGCTGGCTCCACCACAGGCTGGGAATGGCTGGGTCTGGGCAGCAGCTCAGCGGGAGGAAGGAATGGTCAACAGGACAGGCACTGTTCAGAGCTTGGGGAGCCATGCCACCAGGCCACCTTGACGGCAGCCCTCAGTGCTGCTGCCCTACATCTGAGGCGATCATGGCTTCATTTGCCACCGCAACCCTCAAGGGGGGTAGGGGACTTTCCTGAAGAGGATCTGCTTATGCTGTGACAAAGCAGTGAGGGTCCAGAGAGGTGGGGTATAGGGACACAGGAGCTGTTTCTCCCTTGAAGACCTGTCTCTCTTCCCTACTGGGGGGGGGGGGGTGTGCCTGGGCCCACTGCTGGGTGACTACCTTCCTGGCCCGATCTGGGCTGTTGTTGAGTGGTAACACTGTGGCCTGTGTGCCCAGAGAGTTGCCTAAGGCTGGGCCCTGCATTTCTGTGAGCCTCAGTTTCCTCATCTATAAAATGGGGAATGTTTCATAAAAATAAAATGTTTCTTGACTTGCAGCGCTGCTGTGAGGCTGCGGCCCAACATGGTTAGTGTCCCCCATGGGATGTCTCTGGAGGTAGGGGCCCAATTGTAAGACAGCTCCACCCTCTCCCTTGTTGGGAATGATGCGCCCTTTTGAGAAGCCGAGAGAGCTAGGAGCCCCTACCCTGGGGAGAATCCAAGTACAAAGTTGTTCACACAAACCCGGTTCATTCCAAAATCACTCACGTACGTTGAGTAATAATGATAATGTAGTACTGTTGAAACTGGACATATGCTGGGGCAGGGAGTACAGTGGAGGCAAGAGGGGAGCGGGGTGGGGTCAGGAGTTGGGAAGAGGCTGTGAAGGAGCAGAGGGACCAGCAGGGGAGCAGGCTCGAGTCCTGGAGGAAGGCTCTTTGTTCATTCGTTCCCGGCACTGAGTAGGAGCCACAGCACAGCACAGCACCCCCTGCCCCCCTCCTGTCCTCGCCTCCTCATCCCGGGCACCGCCCAGCCCAGGTCTGTGAGTGAGCTGGCTGTGGACGTAGTTGTGCATACTCACGTGCACACCCACATCTGTGTGCGCCAGTGAGTGTGTACGTCAGGGCTATTTCCAACTCCCCCTCCCCTGCCTGCCCCCTCCTGGGCAGCTCGCCCAGTTCCCAGAAGCAGCCTATACGCTTCCTTTGAAAGCTCCACGCACAGCCTGCTCCCCTCCTGCAGTCACTGCCAGCCGCCTGGCCCACCTGGCAGCCCCCTCCACAGCCCCCGGGGCAGGCAGCACTGAAAGACCCTTCTTGTCCTGCCCTGGAGGGCAGGCGAATGTTGGGTGAGGGGTGGCTCAGTTATACTTGGTTCTTGAACAGCTTTTCCAGAGTCTGGGTGGCCCGGGCCAAGGGCCTGGCCTCTGCCCTGCCCCAGAGGCCCCAGGGGCAGTAAGCTCACCTGCGCATACATACACACACACACACACACACACACACACACACACACGCTCGTGTGCCTCAGAGGCTGTCTCCAGTACCATTGGTACCCCAGAGGATCCCTAGAGGCAGAAGAATCTACCCTGATTCAATTCCTTGCACTTGATGCCTCCGTGGCCCTGTTCTCTAAGCTGCCCTCATCAGTTCAGAGTCCTCACGCGGGGAATGCAGAACCCTCCTTACCAGGAACTCCTGCCCCACCCAGTCCGACTTCAACCTTCTTTCACCTTCTGTCTTTCAAAGTCAGCTGTGCCAGCCAGGTAAGAGGTATGGAGGCCACTGGCCCCGCGGGCTCTGTGTTCACTCTGACCTCTCAATTTTACTCATGCTGTTCCCCTGACTGGAACGCCATCTCCACATCAGCTCAAACCCAATCTCCTGCACTGCTTGTCCCTCTGCTGAAGGCCTCCCATAGGGCTCAGAAGGAGCTGGACACCACACTTATCATCCACACCATGTCAGCATGGCTCTAGCCTAAGGTCCCACGCAGGTGGGGAGCTCCCTCAGAGCAGGGATGGGGGCTCTTCCTGGGCTGCCAGGATCCTCTGTGGGACCTAGAACACTTTGCTCCCTTTCAGGGGTCTGAGTTTCCCAGTCTGTACCATTGGAAGTTTGGCCCAGATGGTCTCCAGTGGGGCTTGATTCCCAGGCCTCATGGCCTAGGTGCTCTGGAATGTTGATGAATGTAGGGAAAACATCCCAGTGCGCCTCACTCTGATACCTGAGACCTTGAGGGCCTTTGGGCTTGGGGTTTCCAGTAAGGATGGGAGTGATGCCTTCCTCAGGTAGGGGGGCTGATCCTACCAGGAGAGGGAAGTAAGGCAGGCATGGTGACAGAGATGGGTTGTTGAAGGGGAATCTGCCTGGGAGTGGGGGAGAAGATACCAGCCCTCCTGCCCCCTCCCCACTTCCAAATTCTTCCTAAAGGTAGGGATTGGCTTAACATTATAAAACCCCACTGGTGCCATGCCACTTTCTGCTCTAAAATCTTCATCGGTTCCCCGTTGCCAACAGAGCATAGGCTGTGGGCCGTATTCTGCCATTTAAGGATTCTGTGCCCCAGTCCAATGGCTCTTCCTGGCTTGTGCTCAAAATATGCCTTCTAACCAGGCTGCTGGTCTTCCTATCTCAACATGATCTGCTCATATCCACCTCAGTGCCTTAGCTCAGGCGGAGCTCCTGCCTAGAATACTGACCCCCTTCCCATCCTCCGAGCCTTGGCTCGAGGATCACCCTCGGCCCTGCCCCAGCTTGCCTGTCAATTTCTCTTCCCCGTACTCTTCATCTGGATCTTTGCAGACATGATAGGATCTGCTGTTTGAATTTTAATTTGCTTTTCTGTCTCCTAAAAGAGTTCAAGTTTAGCCTATCCATTTCTGTGTACTCCTCATTGCCCAGCACCATGCTTGTATGTTTTTGTTGCTGAGAAGGTATTTGAGAATGGCTCTCGGTTGAAGCCCAAGGAGATGGGGGTGCTGGAATCTCTTGGCTGGAGTCTGCAGGTTGGATAAGCATCCTTCTCCAGTCACCTCAGATGGCCCCTTCCCACCTCTCCAGAGGCCCAGCCCATCACCCAGACCCCGAGACTTTGAAGGAGGGGGTCCCTGGGAACAGAAGCAAGGAGCCTGGGGATCTAGCTCTGACTCACCCCAGTGGGGGGTCCTCCCCTGACTCATTTCCCCTCTGGGTACCTCGTGATGCTGTCCATTAGAGCTGGCTTCCCTATGTGATGGGGAGCAGGGTGTGGCCTGGGCCCCTGGAAGGGAGATTCAGGCCCTTCTGTTGCTTTTGGGAATGGTCCTGAAAGATGTAGGCTGAAGCACTACATACATGAGTATGATTCATACATGGGTAGTAATGACTGATAGGCCCCGAGGCCACAGTTCTTAAGGCCTTACCTCAAGGAGAATGCTGTGATCGCGGACTTCTGGCATTTAACAGAAAGGACATGCACCCTAGTGCCTCTCAGAAGGTGAACTGCCACTCAGTCTCTGCTGGGGTCGAGCACCAATGGTGGGGACAGGGAAATGTGGTGGGGGTTGCCCAGGGCTGTCTGAGGGACGAGCTCCTGCCGGGGTGCAGGATATCTGAGGGGCCCTAGGAGGCTGAGCCTGTCACTAACCAGGCCTTCTGAGTTAGGAGAGTGGGGAGGGGAGACAGGAGCTAGAGAGGAGAGCAGGAGGAAGGTGGTGAAGAGGCCGTACAGTCAAATGCACCCGGGGCCGAGCAGGGTCCCAGAGTGGTCGGAGGAAACCAGAGGAAGCGGCAGGCGGGAGAGACTGAGGTACATGTGGGACCCCATGGAGGGTGGGGCAGGGTGGCTCCCTGCCCTTTTCTCACCATTCCTGGCCTGGACTGCTGAGGCTGGGGTACTGGCTTCTTGCTGTCGCTGAGTGTCCTGTGGGCACCAGTGCCGTCACCAAAAGCCTGCTGGGCTCAGGGAGCCCAGACAGCATTGGGCAGCCCCACTGGGTATAGCGGACTATCCTGCACGGAGGCCACACCCTAGGCCGACCGACTGGGGCCAGCCTCAGCCAGCCAGAGCCCACAGAAGCCTCAAGATGGAGAGTTATCACGGGGGGATCTTGCTTCTACCCCGGACTGGGACTCCCAGAGAGCCCAGCCTGGAATGGCAGGAGCTTGTCTCCCAGTGGGGGCTGCTTCTGGGCCCTCTTGTCCCATTTTTCTACCTCAGGAGCCCCCCACAGCTCTGGCAGTCTGGGTTGGGGGTCTCAGGCCCCTTACTCACCTGCGGATGAAGGTCTGGCCAACATGACCAGGGTCAAAGCCAGGGCCAGGGCCAGGGCAGGGGCTGGAGGCGGAGGCTGCTGGCCGGAGCTCATCGCGGCCCGGCTGTGCAGCAGGATTTGCGAGGAGGAGCCGAGCAGAGTGGCAGTAGGGAGCCCGGACACCGAAGGCGCCAAGGCGCGGGCTGAGACAAGGCTGCTCTACGCCGCGGGCTGGGGCTCTGGAGCTGCCCGCGCCGCCGCCTTACTTAACTCCGGGGGCGGGGCAGGCGCCGACCCGCGCTCCGGTTTCAGGCTGGGGCTCCCCCGTTGGCCCCCCTCACCCCCAACTTTCTTAAAGGGCCCGTGCTGGGCTGCCTCCTCCCCGGGCAGGGGTGAGAGGACCCTTACAGCTCCGTTAGACCCAGGCTCCACCCTGGAGTTTTGGAACAAAGTCGCAGAGGAGCCTAGATCCAAGCCCTCCCTGAGCTCTGACCCAAGGGCTCCAGGGGACCCCCTCTGGGAGGAGACCTGAGCTGGGCAAGCCCCCTCACCTACCTCACTTGTCTCTCTCTTGCCCTGCAGGGATTGGTGTGTGTGTGTGTGTGTGTGTGTCTGCTCCAGGCCTAGGAGGACAGCTGTCTACCACTACGGAGACTGTTTTGGGGCTGCTTTCTCTGAGGCCTCCTCGGGTCTTCATTTGGACAGAGAGGCACTGGTCTGAGGTTCTGCACTGCTCTGTGTCCTCTGGCATTGTGACCTTGACCGTCTCTGCCCTGCAGAGCCTCCACTTCCCAGCCTGTAAAGGAGAGATGTTCTAGACTCTCCCACAAGGCAGGAGGGATTCTCAATCCCACAGTATCATTTGCTTCAAAATAACCCTGTGAGGTGAGTGAGAACCACTCCCCCCACCCCTCATTTTATGGAAGAGAAAACTGTGGCTCAGAGCCGGAAGTGGTTCTTACAAGGCCCGAGGGGGAGTGTAGGTCCCTGGCCCTTTGGGACTAGAACCCCGGGCATCCTAACACCTGAATGCAGGTGTCTCAACTTCCTGGGGCTGCCTCCTGGAAATCTGGCCCTGGATTTAGCTCCCACCTAAAAGCTTTTGAGCCCTGCTCCTCTTGGCTCCCCCGCCAGGCAACAACATCAGTCTTGTCCCAAACCACAGGAGAGAGGGCTCTCCTGAGACAGAACGTCCAACCCCGGAGACTCTGCCCGCTCTCTGCCTGGCCCCAGCATCTGCATCGCCTGGCCTCAGCTTCTCTGTCCAGCAGATGGGTGGAAGAGTGCCCCAGAGTGCTGTCCCCTCCCTTCTCTCAACAGAATCCTTCTTTCACACCTGCCTGCTCTAGCCCGCTCCCACCCCCACCCCACCAGCACTCTCTTCCCAGCTCCTCCCCACCTTTAAACATTTCTTATTAAAAAAATTATAAATTATATATTATAATGTATATTATATGTATAAATATTATATATTATATTAGTTTCAGATGTAACCATAGTGGTATATATATATTACAAAAGGCTCACCACAATGAGTATAGTTACCATCTGTCATCAAAGTTATAACAATATTATCGACTATTCCCTGTGCTGTTCTTTTCATCCCCGTGATGTATTTATTTTATAACTGGAAGTTTATACCTCTTAATCCCCTTCCTATTTTGCACCCCCCCAGTTTGTTCTCTGTATTTATGACTGTGCTTCTGTTATTGTTTGTTTGTTCATTTGTTTTTTATTTTTATTTTATGTATTTATTTTGAGAGAGAGAGTGCGCATTTGAGCTGGGGAGGGGCAGAGAGAGAGAGAGAGAGAGAGAGAGAGGGAATCTTAAGCAGTCTCCATGCTCAGTGTGGAGCCCGCCTACAGGCTCGATCTCACAACCGTGAGATCATGACCCGAGCTGAAATCAAGAGTTGGACGCTTAACCGACTGAACCACCCAGGCGCTCCTGTTTTGTTTTTTAGATTCCACATATAAGTGAAACCAGACGGTACTTGACTTTGTATGACTTATTTCATTTAGCATCATACCCTCTAACTCCATTCATGTCGTTGCAAAGGGCAAGGTTTTGCTCTTTTCATTTTATGGCTGAGTAATGTTGCTTTGTACATATACACAACATCTTCTTTATCCATCCATCTGCCGATGGACACTGGGGCTGCTTCCATATCTTGGCTGTTGTAAATAATGCTGCTGTGACCAGAGGGGTGCATGTAACCTTTGGAATTGGTGTTTCTGATTTCTTCTTCCTGGAAGTGGAAATATTGGATCCAGAGGTTCTGCGGTTCTGAACTGCTGAATACCTAGAAGGGGAAATATTGGATCGTATGGTACTTCTAATTTTAGTTTTTTGAGGAAACTCCACACCATTTTTCAGAGTGTCCAAGCCCTCTCTTTCACTAGTGACTGACCTCCCAAGTATAATGACACTTCATAGTTTGCAACAAAATTGAGCCCCATTTTACAGATGAAGAAACTGAGGTTGAGAGACATTAAGGGGCTTGAGCAAGTCTACACAGCTGCGAAGATGTGGAACCAGGTCTTTGACCCCAAGCCCAGTGCTCTTAACCACCACAGCGTAGTGTGATGGTGTGGTGTCTGTGTGGTGTTTGTAAATGCTGATGTTGGACCTAGGCCCTGAGTTCGAATCCCAGCTCTCCTACTTAGCTGTCCAACCTTGAACAAGTTGCTTCACCTCTCCTGTGACTCGGTTTTTTCCTTTGTAGAATTGGGTCAGTGAGGATTCCGTGCACTTGTGTACCTCATGTGCCTAGCCCGGGGCTTGGCATGCAGCAGACGTTCCATAGACACTTGTCCTTTCTCTTCCTTCTCTGTAGTCCTCACGTCCTTCTGCCCCTCACAGTTTGTACATAGCTTCATACCTGTTGCCTCCCTTGATGAAAAGTCAGCCCCTTGAGGGCTGAACTTTCCCCACCAGAGGCGACTGCATACAGTGGGTGCTCAATAAATGTGCACTGGGGTTGGCTAAGAAGCCAGTGCTGCTGTTTTGTGGGGATTTTGGCAAACCGAAGGACTCCCATCTGGTTCACCCTAGGAGGCCTGGGGCGGGGCTGTGCTCAGCTGGTCTCAGTGGCAGTAAAGCCATTGATTCACAACTTGTCCCTGTTTTTCCTTCTCCCCAGGTCAGCAAGGCACCTCGTCCTTGTGAGGGGTTAATTACTGGCCAAGTGCAGGCCTAGGGTTGGGGGTGCTGCCGGGAAAACTGTGCTTGGAGGAAAAGAGTTTTCTTTTTAGGAATGAAAGAAGAGGGGAAGAGAAGGCCTCTGCTTCTTTATGAATCAAAAAACTTGGGTGGAGATTTCTACCCACCCCATCTGCCCTCCCCTTCCCTCCCCCTCCCTCTCCTCCCTTCCTTCCCCCTTCCCATCTTCTCTCATCTCCCCGAATCCCACCCACGCAGACTTACCCACCACTACCGGGAGTATGTCTGTGGAGCCTCCAGATGAGTTCCCGCCCACAGCTGAGGTTCAAGTCAGGATTAGGTCGCAGCCTCCCCCTGCCTCGTTGCTAGCTAGGGAGAGAAACACAGGCCTGGAAAAATAATGGCAACGAGCACAGCAGTACTAACCTGCACTTGCTTGTCTGCTGGGGCTTCCCAGTTTACAAAACATTCACCTGATCTCTTGACAACCCTGGGAAGTATGCGTGTTGGGGGATAGCATTCCCTTTGCGCTGATGAGAAAACTGAGGCTCTAGTGGAGATACAGGATGCTGGGGCTCCTGCACACAAAGCTTGGCCTTTGTTTAGCCTGTAGCCCAGGGCTGGAACCCTGGATAGGTGCTGAGCGACATCATGCCAGCAGACTGGCAGAAAGTTGAGGCCCCATGTTGCTTTGGAACTGATCTGTGACCACCTCCTGTTGTCTCAAGAGCAAAGGCTGTTGGACCCGGCAGTGCCTGCTTCTCATTTGTCCCCTCCCTGGCCTCCTCAGCAGGCCTCCCTGGGACCCTGAAGGCCAGGTCCTGAGCAGAACTGACCAGGACCCACCTATGTCACGAAGTTCTCTGGCGTGGGCTGGCCAGGTGCCCTCGGTGACCGTCTCTGAGTGCCCCTGCCTTCCCGGCCATATCTCAACTTCCTCCAGGAAGCCCTCCCAGTCCTTTCTGCCTTTCCACAAACTCCCTGGAGTAGTGATCTCTTCTCCTGGTGCCTCCCAGGGCATCCCTAGCCTGGTCAGGAGGTGTTACTCAATGCCTCCCTTTCCCCTAGACTGACTTCTTCTCAGCAAAGTACTGCACAACACTTGGGGCAGGGGAGAGGAAAACCCAGAACACTCTCGAAGAATGAAAAAGGATGCCCACACCTCAGGTGAAGGAGGATTCAAAGTGTCCTGAAGCTTCAGAGACCTGTGGCATGTGCTGCCTCAGTTTCTCCAAGTGATCTGCCTCTAGGAGAACAAGACAACAGAAAGCCCAGCATCACCTACTTCCCTACCAGCAGAGTTCAGCTAAGACGCTGGACACATACTCCTGGTCACTCTCACCCTCAATGATTCTTGGACTCAGTGCCGGCTCTGGCAGCAGCTATGGCTTGGTCCTGCCCCTGGCCAACGCCTGGCAGTCTGAGCGCCTCTGTGTTTTGCACTCTGACCACATGGGCTCCACCCAGGGAACCTGTGGCCGAAGCCAGCGTGCTGGTAAATGGCGGGTACTTATGCCCCAGATGGAGTGGCGTGTGCACTGGGGTGTACTGCAGCTGCCCAGGTCCTGCCCTCAGGGAATTGGCCTTCTGCCATGAAGGACACAGAACCCAGGCCACTACTGCGCAAGGGGACACAAGCTTTTGGCCCCAGTTCCATGGCCCTGCAGTCTCATGGCCAGGGGCTCCCAGGCCTGGGCTTCTGACCCGGGCCTCTGCTGGGAGTGGTCTTGCTTCTGTTCCTGGCTGGAGGCATCCATGGGGCTCCTGTAAGTGCAGGCAGCCTGGCTCAGGAGGGGCGGGGGCAGCTATTCCCAACAATTACACAATTCAGGAGCTCAGAAGTTGTGTTTGCTGTCTTCAGGAGCCAGCTGCGAATGGGAAGCTAGTGGCAAGGCTTTGCTCTGATCCGGGGCAGGCTTTGAGCCACACCCATACCCTGCAGGGGAGACAGGGGTGAGGGGTGGTGCAGGATCCCCTCAGAGCCTCTGGTCCAAGGGGCAGGACTCATTTTCCACACCGTGTCCACAAAAGCTTGTGGCTTCAGTGGCTATGAGCAGCTGGCCACAGCTGACTCCCCTGGGGTCGTGCTATTTCTAAATGTTGGTTCATGCTATTAACCCCTGCTGTGCCCCACCAGCAGACATCGGCAGCCTGCAGAGAGTACGTCTGGGGAGGGGGGAAGGAAGAATCCTTGTCTGGATGGAAACTTTGTGAACATACTTGCTCCGAGTCTAGCACGGGGCAGGCAGCTTTGGGGGTTAGGGCAGGGCTCCTAAAAGAGGGATGTAAAATACCTGCTCAGGACGGAAATGAAGCTTGTGATGGGCGTTAGGAGACGTGGGTCTGAGCTGGCGGCTGGGCAGGGCAGTGGAAAGAATGTCGGGTCAGGAGCCAGAGGTCCAGTTCTGCCAAGCCTTTTCTGTGTGGCCTCAGGTGAGTCACTTCGCGTCTCTGCACCTCTTCTCTCGTCTGTACGTTGTAGAACCGCCATGGTGCTTGCACGATGTTTTCCAGCAGAGATGCTGGCGCTTTATAAACCACGAAGGGCCATGCCTGGTGGTTATGATGACGGCAACCGTTGATGCCAGGGTCCTACTCTCTGAGCGACTCCCAGGTGTCCCTTGAAGGAAAGGCAAGATGGACAGCCAAGAGACAGCCAGGGCACGCTGGCAGAGCTGTCTTCAGCCTGTGTGGGGCTCAGTGAGGATGCCGCCCTACATGAGAACACCGAAGTTCAGCCCCTACTGACCCCATTGGCTCGCTCTCCTTGTACAGTGAAATCCTGTGGTAGCCAGCCTCCAAGATGGCCCTCTGTCATCCCCCACCTTCTGGCATTTGCACCCGTGTTTAGCCACCTCCCACACTGAATAGGGCTGACCTGTGTGGCCACTAAGGGACTGCAGCAGTGACTGAGTGTGACTTCCAAGGTGAGGTCATAAAAGACATGGCAGCTACTGCCTTGCTCTCTTCTGACTGCTTGCTCTGCGTGCCAGCCACCATGACCTGAGGAGCCCGTGGGGGGCCCATGTGGAGAAGAACTCTGGCCTTTGGCCAACAGCCGGGACCAGTTCACCACTCATGTGAGCGAGCCATCTTGGAAATGGGTCTGCCAGCACCAATCAAACCTTCAGATGACTGCAGCCCTTACTGCCATCTTGATTGCTGTCTTTTGAGGAGCCTGAAGCCAGAACCATCCAGCTATGCCACGTCTAAATTCCTGACCCACAGAAACTATATGCAATAGTAAACGTGTATTGCCATCTTAGGCTGTTAGGTTTTGAGGATAATTTATTATGCAGCAGCGGATAACTGATACAGACCCATCCAAGTATAAGTAGTAGTCCAGTGAGCCAGACTGGGCATGGTGCTGGGACTCTGCTCCCACAAGAAGGAACGTTTCCTTGATCAATCAATGGATCAACCCATTCATTCATTCATTCATTCAACAAATATTACTTTTAAAAAATTTTATTTATTTCGAGAGAGAGAGTGGGGAAGAGGCAAAGCAAGAGACTCCCAGGCAGGTTCTGTGCTGTCAGATTGTTCTCAAGAACCATGGGATCATGACCTGAGCCAAAATCAAGAGTCGGATGCTTAACCAACTGAGCCACCCAGGCGCCTCTGGGTGTGTTGATTTTGAGGCGCTTGTGAGACACCCAGTGATACAGTGTAGGCTGTAGGATGTGTGGGTCAAAGCCGCCGAGAAGGCCTGGTCCAGAGGCACGTCTGTTTGGGAATTGTTGGAGGACAGACAGTGGGACTGAAGCAACAAGAGGGTGGGCTTCCCTGGCGAGAGGTGGGTGGGGTAAAATGACAGGAAGGCCCAGGACTGAACTCTGAGACACTAATAGTTCTCCTTTTAACCTTTTTTGGGACATAATTTCACACTTGCAGAAAAGCAACAAGACCATTACAGATGTTTCCCACATACTCTTCACAAGATTTACCAAACATTAATATTTCACCAGATATTAAATTTTCTAGGTATATACATATTTTTTCCTGAGTTATTGGAGAGTTAAGTTGCAGACATGATGCTCCTTTATCCTTGCATACTTCGGTGGCTATTTCCTAAGAACAAGGGCCTTCTCTTTCACAACCAGACAGCCATGATCAAAATCAGGAAATTAACATTAGTACAATGTTCATAATTAGCCACAGACCTTTGTCCAGTTTTGCCAATTTCCCCAGTAATATCCTTGATAGCAAAAGAGAATTCTGGCTGTGGCATTGCATTTTGTTGTCCTCTTTTCCTTTTTTTTTTTTTTTTAAAGTTTATTTATTTATTTTGAGAGCGAGTGGTGGAGGGGCAGAGAGAGAGAGAGAGAGAGAGAGAGAGAGAATTCCCAGCAGGCTCCACACTGCCATCGTGGAGCCCCCATGCAGGATCCGAACTCATGAACCATGAGATCATGACCTGAGCCGAAACCAAGAGTCAGATGTTTAACCGACTGAGCCAGCCAGGGCCCCCTCATTGAGGGCCCCCTCATTGAGAAACCTCTTGAGTTTCTGTTAATCTGGAAAAATGTTTTTCTTCGGTGTTTCTTTGTCTTTCATGACATTGCCATTTTTGCAAAGTGAATCTTGATTTGAGTTTATCTAGTTTCTTCATAATTGGATTCAGATCCTGCATCTGCAGTGGGAAGACCCCAGAAGTGATGCTGTGCCCTTCTCAGTGCCTCCCCCAGGAGGTGCAAGACATTTATCTGTCCCACTGTTGATGATGTTAATTTACATCACGTGGTTGAGGTGGTGCTTGCCAGGATTCTCCCTGTAGAGTTACTGTTTTTCCCTTTGCAATTAATAGATATATGCCAACATTGAAAGGTCAGATTGAGAAGGAGGAGCCAGGAAGAAGGCTGGGAAGGGGCAGTGGGGACATGGGGTGCTGCGGGTAGGGAGGGAGTGGTTGGTCATTTGGTCCTGGAAGCCAATCTGACGAGGGTGAGAAGTGTCCATTGGCTGCAGCTTTCCCTGTCAGGTCATAGTTTAGGCGGAGTGACGGCCTGAAGCCAGCCTGCAGAGCTGAAGAGTGAAAGGAGGCGACAACAGAGACAACAGGGAAAATGCCTCTTCGGGGAAGTTTGTCTGGACGAAGGGAGAGGGATACAGGCAGTGAAGGAGAGGTGTGTGGGGTCAGGAAGATGGTTTCTAACAGATGGAAGGGTATGTGTGATAGGAAGGGACCCAGTGAGGGGTTAGACATCTTTGATTCGGTGGAAGGAATGGAAGAAGGTCTTGATGAGCCCTCCTGAGCCCCAGGAGGGAATGGAAGCAGTAGGCGGCAGGAGCCGGTGGCCCCAACAGCAGGCTAGGGAAGGTTTGGGTAAGAGTGCTGTCTGATGGCCTATTTCCTCTGCTGAGAAGGAGGTTGGGGCAGGGGGCCGGAAGGAGGGCTGGGCAGGTGGAGGGGAATGAGCTGTGTTTGAAGCGACCTCTGGGGAGAGGGAGAGAGCAAGCCGGCCGGTGTGGTGATGGGCACTGGGCAGTGTGGAGACCGGTCCAGGGTTCGGAAGCCACAATACTAATCCCAACAGCTTTTAGCTGCCTGGTGCAGGCAGACAAGGCAGACCTGGTGACTCAGGGCTGGGGTGTCCCAGGGGGGCAGCTGGACAAGGAGGGCAGTGAAGGCAGGAGGGGACAGAAGGCCAGGGAGAAGGAGCACGGTGAGCGGAGGGGTCTCACTGCTGGCAGGCGATGTGTGCAGCCAGAGTGGCGAAGTCCAGAAGGGTAGGCTGGCACGCCTTCCAGAGGGAGGTGGATGGTCAGTGACCTGGATGGCGGTGGGAAGCCTGGTGTGTGCTGGGGAGAGGGGGCTGCGAGGGAGTGGAGGGGAGGTGTTTGGAGAGGAGGAAATCTGGGAACTGAGAGGCCAAAGGATCGGTGGTTCCCTGGAAAGCCTTGTCACCCGGGGTGATGGCAGGGGTTGGGTGAGTGGGGAAGAAGGTCATGAGCCAACACCACCAGGTTTACAAGTCAGGACAGATGGCAGCCCCGAGGAGATGAGGGGGGCACCCTGGATGCTGGAACCCTCGAGGAGTGGTACTTCTGACAGGGAGGGGGACACTGCCGGGTGAGTGCCAAGGAGACCAAAGATCCGCTCCACCTCGGACTCTGAGGGTCAGGGGTGTGAGAGACAGGACAGCAGCTTCAGCGAGGACCAAGGGCTGTCTCCAAGGGTGAGCTAGGTCTCTGTTAAAGGCTGAAAAGAAGGGAGAATTTGGAGCAGGAGTGGGTGGTTTGTGATTGACTGGGGTCTAGTGGCTCAGTCGCCCCAAGAGAGCCATGCACACAGGTGACAGACAGGAGCAGGGCAGGGGTGTGGTAGGAAGGCTCCCTGGGTCTGAGATACTTGGAGACTCCACCCCGCCTGCCTCCCCAGACCAGGAAGGTGGAGGTCCCCGCCCCACCTCAGCGTGAGGGGACTGGCAGGGCTTGGGCCCAGCAGGCCCGCAGCCTCCTCCAGGAAAGGCTGACGAGGATGGGGGTAAGGAGGCAGCACTGCCTGTGGCCTGAGGCCAATCCCAGCCCTGCCTGGCCCGCTCTGTCCAGAAATCAGAGGCTTGGCTGCATGTGAGGGACACAGGGAGGGTCTGCTGCCACTGGGTGAGGCCCTGCCCTCTGTTTTGAGCCGTTCAGTCCCACAAGGGCTTCTGGAGTGCCAACATGCCTGGCCCTGAGTCCTCATTGCGTCTGCTGGTTGGGATGAGCTCAGAGTGTGGTTTGGTTTCCATTAGATCAGAGGCTGTGAGCCAAAGAGAGCCCTGGGTTTGTGCCCTGGTTCCGTCTCTGCTACTGATATAATGGGAGACTTTGGGTAAGTCCTTGCCCCTTTTGCGGCCTCAGTTTCTTTATTTGCGTCCTGGGGCTGTGGCAGACACCCTCTCTAAAGCCAGCAGTCATCTTTTCCAGAGATGGGAGCCCCTCTTAGCTGGTTCAGATCAAATCCCCAGTCTGAGCAGCTATGAGCTGGTGGGTACAAACAGGCCCCGGGGCCCTAAAACCTGAATGTTAAGGGGGGAAGGTGTCACCAACATTTCCTCAGCCCCGGGGCTCATCTGTCAATCGTTTAGCATTTGGGTATCTTTGCTACCCCTCAGTGTTTCCTCTCAAACTACCCCTACTCTGGGGGGTACTCTCTACTAGGCACAGGAAGTGGCTTTTCAGGCCTCAGTCCCACCCCTCCGTCCTCCTTATCTGCTCCCCACTCACTGCCTGAAACGCCAGCAGCAGGTAAGCATTCTTTGAGCTAGATGTGGATCTCTAAAGACACTGCCCTGGGATAGGAGTCTGGGAAGCTAGCAGACAGTTACACCTTAGTGTGAAATAATTGCTTTGATCTTTTTCCAAGGAAAAACAGAAAAGAGGGCATATCCAGAATGGGCGGGGGGGGGGGAATAGAGGGAGGGGCAGGGGATAGAAGGCCACCCCAGGGATTGTCCGAGCTGCAGGAACCTATCCCCCAGGACCCACCCACACTTTCCATTCCTTTCCCCAACTTCAAGGCACCCAATCCATCAGGAGTGAAGAGCGGGCTCTGTCACTCCACCTCTCTCTTATTCTAACCTGACCCAGGGTTCTGGGGACCGTCAGACTATTTAGCCTGATTGGGAGTAGGGGGCAGTGGGGCCTAGTTTTCAGGGTTCTAAAGCTGAGCTGCCATGGCAACAGGGGGAAATAAACACTCTGGGTCTCACAGTCCAAGTTCTGCGATGATGTCATCCCCAGCTCCAGCCTGCTAGGTCCTGTGGCTGGCTGCACCCCAGACAGCCGCAGCTGCTCAAGCCAGAGGATCGACTTCCTTCCCAACCCCCACGCAGCCTCTGGAGAGGGGGAGAGAGTGGACACAGGGGTTTGGGCAGGGGCCTTTGGAACAGGTTCTACACAGGTCCAGCTCCTTGCCTACTACTTGGGTCTCTCAGTAGCTGCTGTTGCCCCCTCCTTGGCCTTAGCCATGAAGCTGGCCAAGGGGGCCAAGAACTCTGTGTTCTATGGGCAGCACCCAGAGGAGAAGTTTCAGGTGCCGTCACGGCAGGAGGTAAAGCAGACCCCTGTGATCATGGCAATGATCAAAGGTGAGGGAAGTCCCCTGCCCTGAGCCTGGGTTGATTTCTTTCTCTGCAGGGCTGCTGAAGGTGCCCCAGCCTTCCAGCCCTGCCTCCTGCCAAGTTCTAGAGGACTCTCCTCCAAGCCTACCAAAGACCTGCACCTTCAAGCTGAACCTCAGAGGCAGTATTAGCTGCTGGGAATTTTCAGGGGGGTGTGGATGGGAGGGAGCATGGGGTATGAAATGCGGCCAATTTTGGAAAAAAAGCTAGGGATTCAATGGAGCTTTTAGCCCACCTGTAGCTTTCCTCACTTCTCTCAAATCTTACTCTCAACTGAAAGCAGACAAACTAATTCTTATTACATTGTTAATGACTGATTGTTGCTCTATGTGGGAGGTGGTTTAGGATGAGGGAGAGAGAGAGAGAAAGAGAGAGAGAGAGAGAGAGAGAGAGAGAGAGAGAGAGAATCTTAAGCACGTTTCACGCCCATCAAGGAGCCTGATGTGGGGCTCGATCTCACAATCGTGAGATCATGACCTGAGCCAAAATCAAGTTGGACAGTTAACTGGCTGAGACACCCAGGTGCCTCCAAATGGATATTTATAAGCCCCAATTTTCTCATCTGTAAGATGGGAAACACAATAGTATCCGTTTTACGGAGTTGTTGAGAGGCTTAGCTGAGATGATCCGTATAAAATAGTTCGCAAGGTGTCTGGTGCAGAATACCTTCTCAACTAATTGTGACTATTATCTTTCATATTGTGCATTGCCTGTGTGAGATCAGTAGCATTTTACGTGGAAACACTGTCTTTCCCCATGGGGAAGCTCGATGGTGGGATTTGTGGCAGTGTGACATCAGTGGGAGGAAAGCCCCCAGTGTTCTCATGGCACCCTGCCTCTGACTGGGCGGGTGGGCCAAGCCTGAGGGCTGCCCCGTCCATCCTCGCAGGTCCGGGCCCTGCCAAATACCTCCGGCCATCCTGCACGGGTTATGTAGACCATGACATCTCCATGTTCCAGGAGCCAGCCTACAGTCTGCACACACGGCACTCGGAGAAGCGTGAGTGCTCGCCGTGCCCGTCATCCCTACTCGTCGGGCTTAGGGTTATCATCCTTGGATGTTTGGGGCCGCAGTGAGAGGTAGGAAGCCATCATCTGTAGCCACAGGACCCTGGGAACTCGGGCCTGCCCTGAAGAGGACCCCCAGGGGGCCTGCTGGGTCCAGAAGCAAGCCAGCAGGGAGACGCCCAGGTGACCCACCCCTCTAAAGGCAACGCTGTGGGCAGCTCCCGGCTGGACCTCCTGAGGGAGCTTTGAAGGCAGGGATATTGTCACTGTCCAGATGGCAGAGTACAGTCTCCTCTCTGTCTGGGCTCTGGAGAGGGCACTTTAGCTGGGCAGGAATAGCTGGGGAGTGGGGGAAAATGGTACAGAGTGGTGGCTCCCAAGGCTTCCCCGGGGGGCTTAGAAATGCCTGGAAGGGCCGGAGCAGAGAGCCACAGAGGAGCTGAGGCTTGCTGGTTGAGGCCAACGAGAGGAAGGGTGGGCAGGGGTGTTGAGGTGTGTATCTGGGGGTCTGAGATCTAGAGGCCTGCTGGGTCCCTCCTTGGGATGACACATCCTCCTCAGCAGGGGAACCCCCTGTCCGAGGCTGGGCCTCTCAGTACTAACCATAGTCACTATGTCTATTATTATCCCTTGGCACCAATCCCCGATGGGGGCTGCCCAAGCTGCCATGCAGCTGTCATTTTATCTGTTTCTTTGAGCGACTTCTGGAGACTGTAAGGTCATGCATTAAAAGCCCCATTTTGTAGATGAGGAAATCAAGGGTTGGAAAACACCCAGGGAATCGGAAGGGAGCCCTCACTTCTGTTTGGGGGAGGGGGATCTCCTCTGGAGGCAGTCCAGGCTCACCATAGAGCGGCCTCTGGGGCTGACCTGGCCTCTCTGTGGCTGTCCTGCAGGGGTCACAGACATTTGCAGCCCTGGGCCTTGCTATTTCTTCGATCCCAAAATAACTCGGTTTGGAATGTCCAGCTGCACGCAGGTCCCTATGGGAGAGCGCATCTCTAACCTGTGTAAGATGGGACAGGGGAGGCATGTGGGAGTTGGGAGGTTGGAGGATGGGGGTTCACCCTCAGGACCTGAGCAAGGACAAGCGGTAATGACTCGCCTCTGCCAGGTGTGTCTTTGGATACTGGCATCCCCCTGCAATGTTACATTAAGACACTGATGTTGTCATGTCTGTGTCACAGTACTTAGGTCTTGAAGCCAGTGTTATGCACATATGTCGCCAGGTGATGATCTGATAAAAATGTCATGGGACTCATGTTGCATCAGGGATATTGTCATGCTAATGAGCTCACAGGCCGTCGCGATTTCAGGATATTTTCTTGGTGCTGTCACAGGGAGGATGTCAGGATGCTGACATTCCAAGGGTGGCATTCTGATGACATTTGTGATTTTTATATTATGACAACAGTGTCAGTGCTGATGTCAGGATGGCCTAAGTCCCTCCCCCTGCCCATGGCCCTACGCAGGGGAGTTGATGGCCCTGCATGGTGATAAAGTGGTTATAGTGAAGTCACAGCAGGCTAACCAAGACCTCTTACCCATCAGCTGGGCACCAGGAGATGCGGCCTGGCTCCCGCCTTGAGACCCCTCCCTTCCATTCATCCACTTGCAGGCCTGAGCCCCATCCCAGCCTCCTGCCATTACGACCTAGAGAAGACCCACCCACCTGGGGAACGCAGGGCTCCCCAGTATGCTTTCGGCTACCGGTGGCCGTACCGGGTGACAGACCCCAACCCAGCCCCCAACAAGTACCAGCTGCCACTCTTGCTGGGGCCCAATAACCCTGTCAGCCGAGCTGCTCCTTGCTATAGCTTGGCCTCTGAGCACAAGAACTGGTTCTACAAGGAGAATGTGGCTGGAGGCCCTGGGCCGGCCACACGCTCCCGGCCTGAGCCCTCTGTCTACCAGAACCGCAGCCCCAGCTATAGCATGGCCAAGCGATTTGCCTACCCGATGGACCACACACCTCGGCCTGGCCCTGGCTCCCACGATGTCCAGAAGGTCACGGTGCACAAACCCCGAACACCTGCTTTCACCATGGGCGTCAAGCACTCACCCCACCTGTGCCCGCTGGTCATCGACATTCACGACTAAGGCCCCTCCTGGTGCACTCACCCACCCCTCCCCACAGAAGTTATTTTTCTGTACCATATTGAGCAATTTACTGAGATTTTGAGTAACAGAGTTGGTGCCCACTGTGTCTAGCTCACAGAAGGCATTAAATAAATATTTTCACTTACTTCGCTTTTTGTTTTGCAAACACTCACAGCTGCTTCCTTTGGGCCCTGCCCTGGGTGAGGGGCTGGGATACTGGGAGGCATTGTAGGGGTCCCTGTGTGGGAGAAGTTCTGTTCTGGCTCACCAGGGAGGCAGTCACGTGTTCTCCAAGAAACCCTGGGCAGCGACTCTGGAGAACCGTGTTCTAGTCCTAACTCTGCCACTAATGGCGGTGTGGCCTTGTGCAGCTCCTGTCCTCTGGGCCTCAGGTTGCCCTTTGGACAGTGAGGGGGGGAGCGTATGTCTGGAGGATGTCCAGGTTCCCTCCAGCTCCATAACTGTGTGACTCTGATCCCTGGCAGTGGTCAGTGCCCAAGAGAGGAGCAGGGCAGAAGACGGAGGGGTCATCTGGCTGGGGATGGGGGTAGGAGGATTTTTCCTGGCGGGGGGGGGGGGACATAGGAGGACAAGCAGAGACAGTGTGTAGAAGGGAGGGTATTCTCGGGGGCGGTGAAGATGAGAGAAAAGACAGGCATGTGGGACCAAAATGTACAGGGCAGGAGCCTGGGGCAGGCTCAGAGGGCAGGAGCCTGGGCTGCAGGAGGCTGGCCAATAACAGGACCAGATCGTGGGCAATTGGAGGGCACTCTGGCTTTGTCCTCAGCAAGGTGGAGCTAGATAAGATGCATCATTTGCAGAATTCTTTGGACAGCGAGAGAAGGTTGGACAGAACGGGCAGAGCCTGCAGGCTGCAGTCAGCCTAGGAGGAGCGAAGGGGCCAAGTGGACTTCTGGGAGAAGGGTCTGTATGCCGCATATGGCCTTGGGGGAGCCGCTAGTGCGTCCCCACACTCAACAGCTTAGCCCTGCAGTGCCCGGCAGAGAGGAGCCAGGAGGGGGCAGTGTTGCCCTACTCGTGAATCCAGTCCTGCCCACCTGCCTGCCCCGCCCCATCCCTTCCAGCGTTGCAGCTTTGGGGCACATAGGTGCCAGCTCTCTGGCCTCTGTCTCCGTCTCTGGGAAAGCTGGGGTCTCTGGGGCTGGCATTTGTCCTTCCTTAATTCTTCATATCCAGATCTCCCATCGGGAGTTGCCCTTGCCTCTGGGACCAGCCCCTCTCCCAGCATCCCTGGCCAGGAGGCAGAAGGGGATTTCACCCTTTTTCTGTAGCCTGGAGCCAATGGTGTGGGAGGCCAGAACTATGGAGGGAAAGGGGCCCAGGGAGGGAGGAGAGGAGGCAGAACACCCCCCAGGCCTGATGGCTCAGGCGGATGCATGTTCTTCCACAGCCGCTGCCCCAAGAATGCTGGGAGGCAGGAAGAGAGGGCCCCTCAGAACCAGTGTTGGGTGGCTCATCCTTTCGAGGGTGAGCAATATTCAGGTTTTAATTAAAATTGAAAATTGAACTGAAGAACTAACTTCGGGTAGAAAGGATCAGAGAATGTCTGTGGGATATTCAAGCAACAGCAACAACACTGAGTATTTTTTAAAGGGGTTTGTAGGCAACCCTACCAGGATCATACCTGACGCAGGGCCCAGAAATTCCCTCCCGGCCACCCCGCTAGCCCCCAGGCCTGGGGTATTATGTCTGTCCTGTCCTCCCCGCTCCTCAACAAGGCTGGTCCGGGCAGGCTCGAGAGAGAACGAGGGAGCTTGGGGACCCATCTGTCTTGCAGCAGATTAGAAAGATGTCATTTTGCCGACAATGCCATTTATCACAGCGGCTGCAAAAATTAGTGATGCTTGGGCTGAAAGTACTGGACGGGGGTGGGGGCTGGCAGGTGGCAGTGGCTGGTGCTCTTCTGTGTCACCAGGTCAGGGAAGCTACAGGCCAACCTTTGAATAGGGATTTTCTGATTTTGTGCCTATCCGGTTCCAAGGCCCTCCACTGGAAAAATGAGAAAGCTGAGGCCCAGAGCCAAGGAAGTAGCAGCCATATGACAAGTTGATGGCCTGTCTCTAAATAAAGGTCTAGGCTCACTCTATGACTAGGGTCTGGGGTTCAGTGTGTGACCAGACCCAGGGCTCAGTGTGTGGCTAGGTTTGGGTCGGTCTGTGACTAGAGTCAAGGCTCAATCTAGGACAGACCCTCAGCCTGGCTCCAGCTGCCACCAGATATGGGTAGGGACTGGATATTAGCCCTAAAGCTAGAATTAACACTTGGTTTGTGGTCCCAAGGGAAGGAGAGGAGGCTAGAGGACTCAGAATGAGTCTTTGGGGGATGAAGATGTTTGGGAGAGAGATGGCCTTGGGAAGAAGGGGATGCAGCCTCCGGGGAAGATGAATGGGACTTCCTTTGTGCCTCAGCCCACAAAATGACAGGGTCATTTAGCTTGAGATCGACCTTTTGATAAAGCAATCCCCATCTCTTGGCTTTGCCTCCTCTGTGGTGGTGACTGGGTAGGTTACCTGCAAGAGGTTGGTGGGCATGGCCTTCCAGGCCTGGCTGAGTGCTCACCCCACCCCTTCTGAACAACTTGGCGGGGGGCACACTTGACCTGGCAGAAATCCTTGTCTGAATTCTTTCTTTTTTCTTTCTTTCTTTCTTTCTTTCTTTCTTTCTTTCTTTCTTTCTTTCTTGAGAGGGGGCATAAGTGAGCAAGGGGCAGAGAGAGAGAATCCCACCAGGGGCAGAGAGAGAGAGAGAGAGACAGAGACAGAGGCAGAGAGAGACAGAAGCGGGGCTCACCCAAAGAGAGGCTCGTGTTCACGAACTGCGAGATCATGACCTGAGCCAAAGTCTGATGCTTAACTGACTGAGCCACACAGGTGCCCCCCTGGTCTGAATGGTTGTAGGACTTAACCTGTGCCCTCAGATACTTGGGCCCTGGAGCCTGGCATGTGATGCATACAGACACGATCATTCATTTATTCATCCAATAAACATTTGCTGAGCTCCTGCCCTATGCCAGGCTCTGGCTGCACCTGGGGGTACCAAGAGATGGTGAAGGCCCAGCCATGCCCAACAGGTGTTCGGAGAGCGGCCTGGGGGGAGGATGGAAGCAGCTTTCTCTAACCGTGAGCAGACAGTGGGGTGGGGGTGAGGGTCAGTGAATGGCACGCTGCCCTCCAGAGTTTCCTCCTTTCTCTCCCGGGGCAGGAGAGGACTGACCTTCACGGGGCATCCCCGCGGGGCGTGGTGGTAATAACACTGCAATCACATGATGCTCCTGCTCCTCGATACCGGCTGGGGCTGCTGGTCTCTGTCATTCTGTTGTGGCTGGAGAGACCCTGAGTGCTAGCTGTCACTCTGGCTCCCAGGAGCTGGGAGGATGGTGACCCTGGGCCGGGAGGAAGAGGGGCCCTGCCTGGGAGACACATTGACACATCATCCACAGGCACACAGGTCGGGGTTGTGCAGAAACACATGTCCCTTGCCCACCTACACACAGAGACAAGGCACAGATTCTCCTAATAGAATGTGCTCACTTGTGCACACACACTTATGCATGCACAGACACGACACCTTACTCCTCGCACGTACAGCCCTGACACCAGACCCAAACACAGGCTTTATGTTGCACTCACAGGGAGAGACAGACACGGGCACCACACCGTACCCGACACTCACCTTTTACTACATAGGCACACCCCCTCTCCAGGCGCCTCTTTATCTCACGTGCATGCATACATCTGCTCGGGCTCAGGTGTACCTCTCACTGCCCAGGAGAAGTAAAGTAAATGATGAGAGTGCTCCCTCCCTACCATGCACAGGTGCAGACGGGGTGGGGGGTGGGGCTGTGGGAGGGGAGATTGGGTCTCCACGCTCAGGAAGGCGTTGGGGCGTGAGCTGGGGGTCAGCCCTCCAGTCTGGGGTCCTGCCTCTGGATGGGGTGCATTTGGTTGGGAGCTCTCGTCCACGAAGACAAGCCAGATCCCTTCTCCCTGCCTTGAGCACTCAGAGATGCCCACTCCAGGGGCCACCCAAGGACAGGAGGACTGGCATAGGTGCTCCTGCCACCTGGCAATCCTGTTCCTGGCCCTTGCTGGGGTGTGGATGGGGGAGCTTGTTGGAGAGCACATGCCCCTGGAGTCCTGGTGCAGGTCAGAAGCTGCATCTCCAAGCTCACTGGAGGCAGAGAGTCTGCCTGGTCCTGTTCCTCCCGGCTTCTCTCCCTCTGTGTCCACGCTCTCCCATCTGGCTCTTCCCTAAGTCTTTCTGTCTCCCTCTGGCTTCCCTTTCTCTTCTCTCACTCTCCCTCTTGCTCTCCCAGTCCCTTGGCCCTGTTTATCCTCTAGAATAAAGACCAACATTTTCAATTACCCCCCAAATAACAGAGCAGTTCTCAGAGGCCCTGACAAGAGGAGGATGGTGTGGATGTGTGTGGCCTATGGGTAGATGTGGGTGTGGGGGTTGGGAGGTACCCATGGTCCCACTGTCCTTTGTTTGCTTTTTCTCTTCTGGAACCTTCATTTTTTTCCTGGGAGAGGGGAAGCACGTCTCCCTTCAGGGGAGGAAGGGAGACAAAAGAGAGAAATAAAAACCTGTCATCGTTGTCTTGTAAACACAGCAGGTAGTGCAGAGCAGGGGCTCAGCAGGACCGAGGGAGAGGCAGGGACAGAGAAAAAGGGGGCTGAGAGAGATGGGGAGAAAAGGTGAGCTGGGGTGAGCAGAAGCCGCTACCCCAGGGCCCAGGGCGTGTGGGCACCAGGCAGGGCTGCCGAGGGTGGAGAAGAATGAAAAGATTGACCTGGGAGAGTGGAAGGCACTCGGGGAGGGAGACCCTTAGACCCAGTGCCAGGCAGAAGGGGGCCTCCAGGCATCAGTTCTCCTCTGAACATCCCCCCTCCCCATGCTGGGTTCTGGGGACACCGAGGAGGGTAAGATAGACAGACACATGTCTGCTCTTGTGGGGTGTAATATGTAGCTGAAACAAAGCAGCTGGGCACTTGCCATGTGCCAGGCACTTACATAAGCCGAGAGTCACAGAGTGTGGGTAACCTGTCCAGTAACGCACGGCCACGGGGGAGAGTTCCAGGATTCCAGTCCAAGTCTGTCCCTTCACGCAGCCTCCACAGGAGGCTGGAGGCTGGGAGAGAGGTTTGGACACTTGGCTCTGCCATGATTGCTGTGTGACCTAGAACAAGTCCTCCCCTCTCTGGACCTCAGTTTCCCCATCTGAAAAAGTGTAGAGAATGCTGGCTGCTCTGTGGGGCCGGGGGGCGGGGAGGATCACATGTCTGGATGTGGGTGGTTACCCAGCTCTGGTTCCCTGGAGGAACTGAGGGTGTAGGGGTGCAAAGAACTCCTGGTGCTGGGGTGGGACTGGCCAGCAGCGGCTGCAGCCTCTGCAGCAGGAAGGAGGCTGGACCCCGGCTTTACTCCCTGCTGCTACCCAGTGGCAAGATTTGGGTACTGCAGGGGATGGGCTTGCATGAGGGTCAGAACGGGAGGATGCCTCTAGTGAGTGTTGCTGGTTCTCTCTGGCCCGGTTTGCAGATGCCTAGAGAGGTGAGGAGCTTGGCTGCAGGTCATCCAGGGAAGAAGCTTGGGCTGGCATTGGCTTTTAGGGCAAGGTGCTTCCCCTTAGCCCTGTGGTGCTTGGAAAGCCCCAAAGTGGCCTTAGGGCGAGAGAGGTGAAGCTCTGAATCATCTGCCTGAAGCCGCCTGCTCCAGGGATCCTTTCAGGATTTCTTCCGGCAGGAAGCAGCCTCACTCCCATCCTTCAGGCCTATATACATCCTCTCTTTGTTCCTTACGCTCTACCTGCCCTAAACTGTACCCTCTCTTCCTAGTAAATCAGGCAGTGGGGCCCTTTAAGTCATTAGGGATGGTGAAGGGCCATCTCCATCACCTAGGGAGCACCTGCTAGGAGCCCAGCTCTGTCCTGGGACTTTTCCTGCATTGTATCACTTGAATCTCATGACGACCCAGAAGGTCAGGGTCACTTTTGAGCCCATTTTTCAGGTGAGGAAGCGCAGAGATATTGTGACTTTCAGACACAAAGTGGTGGAGGAGGGAGTCTAACCCAAGTCCGTAGATTCTCCAGAGAGGAGTCCTTATTTGGAGATGAAAAGTATCCCCATCGGCACCACAGAAATCAGCTATGACCACACCTGGAAATGACTAGTCCAGGGTCTTGTGGCTCAGGTCTCAGCCGCACCACTGTGCTGCTGTGTGACTTTGGGCAAAGCCATCCCTCTCTGGACCTCTGGCTCATCTGTGAAATGTGTGTGTGCTAGATTCCCTCAGAGATCCATTCTGGAATTTGGCATGTCCAGCCTTGGGCCCCGCGATGGCTCTGTTTTGAAGGGTGCTGCAAAGGGGTGAGTACATGGCAGGTCTGGGAAGGTGGAACTCTGGGGAGCCAGGCCCTTCAGGTGCACATCCTCACTGGGTGTCAGTGTGTGGAACTGGGGGAATCACGGGAAGTGTGGGCTGTGAGAGCAGGACAGGGGTCCGGGTCTGGGCAGGTATGGGGTGATGGGCTGGCCCTTGGGCCTGGGAACCGCTCCCTCCGTCGTCTGCCACAGAGGGGAGTTTTTCTTGGCAGGAAACAGCCTCATCAATCAGGGGCAATGGGGGGCTGACAGGCGGCCACTCCCCGCTGGCCGGGCTTGAGGCAGACTCATAAATCCCACGCCGGGCTGGGCTGTAAATTCCTGTGATTCATACCCGGCCTCTTGCCTCTTGGAGGACAGAGACATTTGGGGCTGTGGGACAGGCTGCTCTTCCCTGGGCAGGGCAGGTGGAATACCTTAATCACTGGCCTGGGGTGCTCAGACAGCCCCCTCCCTAGGTTCCACAGGAGATGTGGCTACTGAGTCCCCAGGGCACCTCAGGCCCAGCCGGAGCCATCTCTGCTCAGACCCCCCCGACCTCTGCCTTTACCATGTGCCATTTCCCTGCCCTGGCCTAACTGGCCCGAACTGCCCCAGGGGCCACATGTGTGGACACTGCCTGTGTCATCTGAGATCTCGTGGGGGCTTGTGGCCAGGAGGGACTGTCCCACTTACCCCATAGCAACTTCTGCTGTTCCACGTGACGGTCTGTCGTAGTGACGATGACGACAAGAGTGGGAACCAAGGAGCAGTCTGCGTATTTCTCATTCCAGGGGGCTTGAGGCCTTGAACCCACTGCCTCTCAGAGATGGAAGGTCTCAGGGACCCTCTGACCCGGGGCTGGAGTCACTCATCAGCTTCCACCAGGACCGTTGTCACACTCAGATGCCAGTCTTTACTCTCGCTTAACATTTTTCCTTAAACTGGCTCACTTTTAAAATGTGTGTTTTAGCCTTGTCTGAAGCAATGTTTGTGAAATCAGGGGTCTGATGTGCTAGTTAAATACACACATATGCACACATATGTGAGAACATACACATGAAAATACATAGTTAAAATAGCAGATGCCCATTTCTCTGTACTATCAAAAATAGTCTTGTGTCTCACCAACGATGCATATGTCATTCTTTGAGAAAAGTGGCTCTAGTCCTCTTCTATTTTTCAGACAAGGACACCAAGGCCCAGAGAGGTATAGGAACTTGCCCAAGGTCACACAGTGCTGGGATTATCATCTGGCCCACTTGACTCCCAGCCTAGTGCTCATTTTACAGAAGTATGCTCATTGTTTGTGGAGGGAATGACTGTCAGGGTGTGGAGGCCTTCACTTCCCCAGAAGGACATTTGAATTCCCGGAGGCCTTTTGGAGACACAGGGGAGTATGTTAAAAGGTGGGCTTCCTGGCAGCAGGCTGATGGGCAGGCAGGCAGGCATCCTGGGTCCCCTGGTGGGACGAGCTACTGGCTCCCCTCTCTTTTTGTCCTTCTTCTTGGTGCCCAGGGCTCCTGCAGTGTCTTCAGGTCCAGGGAGGAGGTGGAGAAGGGGTCCCAGGGGAGGGAGGGGAGCAGGGCTCCACAGCAGCCCTTCCCTGGGGAGCTGCTTACTGAGGCGATAATTAGTGGTACTGGCTCCCAGGCCCGGCAAGGAAGGTGGCCTCATTAGCAGGTGCCTTCCCCTGCACCACCTCCACCTTCCTACCTCTGGGCTCCTGCCACCTGTACTGCCACTGCCACTGACTCCACCGTCGTCACCCCAGAGATGCAGCACAAGGGCTCTTGCTGGAGACAGGGCCGCTGGCTCCCAGGGAGACAGGAAGGAGACGTGTGCAGGGCGGCCAGGGTGTAGGTACGCTGCGCGCGCACACACACACACACACACATTAGCATGTAGACACGCTCACCCACCAGCACACGATACTGTTAGATGTGCACATGCACACATGAACGCACAACACAGAGACGTATAGGTCTTTGTCCAAACAGATTTGCACGGTAATGCACATACCCAGACACACTGTACAAGCACACAGATTCGATAGACACATGTCCACAGGGAGGTGGACTTAAGTGCAAAGACATACAATGCACGCGTGCAGATGTCCGTAGGGAACGCAGACCCTCATCCATACTAGCAGACCCATGAAAGTATCCACATAAACATCTTGACCGGCGTCTCCAGACCTGTGCGTGTGGACGAACCGGCAGACCAGACATGGAAACACGCAATAGCACGTGGCACGCCCCTGTGGGCACTGTGTGTACTTCTTCGTGTGCAGGTACCCCCACACGCACACGTACATGCTGCAGAGGGCAAACGTTATGTTTTTCCTGGAATCTAACAAGGCCTGAAGTGCTGGGGCTGGTTAATTCCCTGGGGCAAGTGAGGAGACCGGAGCTGAGGACATATTTAATTAATTCTTATCGTTGGTGACAGAGAGAGGGAGGAAAAGAGGGAGAGAGGAATGGATGGATGGAGAGAGACAGAGGGAGAAAGGGGGAGAGAGGGGGAAAGAGGGGGAGAGAGGGAGGAGAAAAGGGGCTAGCTGGAGAGGTTAAGGTGAAGGAGCAGGAGGAGGAGCATGTTCAAGAAGCTCTCAGGGGCCAGGCATTAACCCTTTCAGTTCAGAGCAGGCCCAGGGACCCCATCACTCAGTCCCATCACCAAAACCAGACGGGCCCTTCAAGGTCTGATGGTTGGACGTATGCAGAAATCTCCTTGCAGGGCCCGCTGCATGGCTCTGGGGATGAGGGGTTCACCCCATCTCTCACTTCCACAGAGTAGAAATCTGCTCCCGGAAACTCCCTACCTCAGCCCCACCTGTGCTCTGTGGGTCCGTGGCTCAGGGGCCCTCCTTTCTCAGGGCCAGGCCGGGGGGAGACATGACCACCCAAGGAGGCCCCTCCTGGACACCAGGACAGCTCCTGCCATCCCACTCCTGATCTCGGCCCCATGACGAAGTCAGGGAGACAGGGGTGGACAAGGACAGGGACTCAGAGAGAAAGCATGTGAGGCAGGAAAGGGGGGATGGGGCATAGGAGTGAGACAAAGAGACACAGGCACCAGGGGTGAAAGAGACAGAGAAAGAGACCTGGGAGCCTGAGACTGAGCCCATGAGAGCCAGACAGGCCCAGAGACACAGAGGAATTTAGAGAATCTGAGACAGGATGAGGCAGACCATAAGACATAATACAGAAGTATCTGGAGATTGGGATATCTGTGGGCTGGTCAGGAGGGGGTCACCCCCCTGGGGACATGGATGGAGGAATCCCGGCCTAAAGAGGATGTTGTGTGAGCCTGTCCCGGGCACCCAACCTCTCGGAGGCTTGGCTGCTGTTCTGTAAAGAAGGGGGTGGGGACTGACCCTGTCTCTGAGTTGGTCCTGAGGCTCCAAGGAGAGGCTGGCATGGCCCTTCGTTCCCTCCACTTCCCCCTGGGCCTCGTGGGCCTGCAGATGGAGGCGGGGGCTCTGTAGAGGCTCTGGGTCCAGGCCCCACTCGGAAGCCCCCAAACTGGCAAGCCAGGTGGAAGAGGAATGTCTCCGCGGGGCCGGTGTAACGTGCTGTAACCACGCGGTGCTGAGTGATGGAGCGTTTGCCCTGAATATTGAAAATGCATAAATATCCATTTTCAGGCACCAAGGCGGATATAAATACAGAGTGGGGGCGGTGTGCAGCCCTCAGCGGTAATTTACCAGCTCTGCTACTCCCCGTGGCACGGGCACTTACGTTTGGCCATCAGGAGCCTTTCCGAGACGGCTTTATGACCGCCGGCTGCCACCTGGGTCCCTTCTCCTGGAGAAATGGCTCTTCGGGGATGGCTGTGGGGGTGAGGGTGGGGCAAGTCTGGTCATTCCTGGGCCTGCTCCATCCTAGGCCTCCAGGCCCTCTCCCACCTTCCCCTCTTCCAGCATCTTCTGACACAGGAGGGAGGAAACACATTCGTGTCAGGCCCGGTGTGCACTCAGCCCTGTGAGCTTGGATAGAATCAATCAGAGGAGCTCCAACCCTGCCTGTGGCAGCTTCTGGACTGGGAAACAGAAGCCACCATAGGTCCTGCCCTCAGGAACTCACACAAGGGGAAAGTGAGGCCCAGGGAGAAAAATCACATGACCAGTGGTGGCCACCGCATATCCTGCCCCAGCCTAGCACATCCGTAGCCCCCAGCCTAGGAGGTTAAGCAGCAGGGTCTTGGCATCAGGTTGGACAGGGGAGGCCATGGCCCTCAAGTGGGTGCCTCACTCCTCGCTGGCTTATCTGGACCCTTCTCTGTGGGCTGGCAAGTGGAGGCCCTGAGAGGCAACTCACTGTCTCTCCCAGAGCCGGAGCATGGGCACAAGGTCCCTTGACCCCTGCGGCCTGTAGTCCCGAGGGGCGTCTTCTCCTGTGAGCTGGGATGTAGGGCCCACGGCCGTGTTCAGGGAGCCCACCTTCCCACAGCAGAGAAAGGCATGGGAGGGCACAGAGCGTTCTCTGTGCTGTGGTCCTTCTAGGGTCCCCGAGGCTCCCCCGCCCTAAGCTGGGCAGTCACCTAGGTTGCCTGGGAGCGTGATTATGGGGGTCATGGGCACTGTAGCAACATCACGAACACGCGAGGCATTGTGGCGCAGAGCCTGGACACAGAACAGGGGTGGGAGTGGAGCCAGGTGGGACTGGATGGCTGGGTGGGCGTCTGTGGAGGGAGGGCTGCGGCTGAGGCTGGGGCTGCAGAACCGTCCCTTCTGTCCTTGTCTGCTCCTCATCTCCACGGTGGCACTGTGTCTACATCCTGGCCGCTCCAGACACACGCTCTTGGCTTCTGCCTCAGTCGTGAACTGACGACATCATGTGGAAGGTCTCAGGTCAAGTTACTTAGTGGGAGTGTCTGGCCTGAGTCGTTTCCCGCCATGCCAGAGGTCAGCGAATGTCCTCTGGGGTCAGACATTTAGGCCTACTCCCGGGTGATTCTCAGAGGGAGCCATCGGGCCGGAAGTGGGCAGTCTTCTTACTGTGGATCGGGAGTGGGGGCAGCCACCATCACTATAGGGCAAACTAGTGGCTGAGCTGGGATCGGCCGCTTCTTTCCCCTCTTAAGAGGCCATGCTCACCCTCCACCCTCTCCAGGCCCCAGCAATGCTGACCGTATGCCAAGCATCATGCTGGGTTTATGGGGCAAACAGATGAACAGGACTCTCAGGGGCTTAGAGCCTCACGTGGGAGACAGCGTGTGCACAAATAGCCTCATAGAGGGATACAAGGAGGTCGGGTGCACAGAGGCGGGTGAATTTAGCTCTGACTAAGGCATGGGGGAATGCTTAATGGAGGGGGTGATATTTGATCTGAACCACAGTAGGATTTTAGCATGTGGTTCTGGGGTTGCTGGAAGCATCCTATCTGTATGGACATAGATAGTACAGCATATTGGCTCTGTGTGCGGGTGGGGGCAGCTAACTACTAACCAGCCTAACTAGGTCAGAAAGAGAGCCCAGAGCAATGGGAATAACCCAAAAGTGGGCAGGGCCAGCTCTTGGAGGGCCTGTGTGTCTGGCTAAGGGTGTGGCTATTGTCCGGGTGTGGGTCCCCAGGAGAGCAGGAAGTCCTAGAGGGAGGTGAGCGGTGGGGGTGGGAGTATCTGCCTGTGTGGCAGATATAGGGGCCTAGTCGCCATCCAGTCCTCCCTCTGGGCACCCAGGGCCTTCAGAGCTCCCAGCATTTAGAACTGGGCGGACACACAGCCCTCTCCAACCCAATGCCCCTGGCTGCAGCCTGATGTCAGGGCTAAAATTAGCTTTGTGGCTGCGCGGGCAGCAGAGAAACAGTCATGGGGATCGCCCCTGCCTTTCCTCCTAGAGGTAGGGACAAGGGCTGCTGAGCGTCAGTGGACACAGGCTGGACCAGAGCGATGTTGGGGTTCACTGCAGCAGCAAGAACTTGGATCATCCTCTTAACTGGGCTCTGGGAACAGGAGTCTTGGGGGGCAGTAGCAGGCAGGGCCCTGCCTTTCTCTCCTGGCCACCCTTTGGCCACTATCAGCTGCCTGGGGGGTGGGGTGGCCAGACTCTGAACTCCTGGGTCCCACAGGGCGTGGATCAGGACAGCAGCCCCTCCCCACTCACTTCTCTGTCTCTGCTTGCCCAGCTGCTTCTCTCCTGCGGTTGCCATGGGAACCACAGGTGGCTTAAGTTTGCCTGAGCCTGGCTCCCTTATGAGATGGGTAGTGGGGCAGGGCATTCGGAGGGAAGCCTCAGTCTGGGCTCTGTCCATTTAGCCCCTCTTTTGGTTTCGTCCTCACTGCCTCCTTCCCCTGCATTCCCCACAGCCTTCCAGCCACCGGGTCCTGACCATTTAGCCCTGGGACTTGTCCACTCTGGAGCACTTTCCCTACCTCTGGCCGGGTCCCTCTCCTTTGGTCTGGTGTCTGAGCAATGAGCGCTTACCTTTTAGTCCCCCAGGTCCCTCCTGGCTTAACACTCTGCCCTCAAGACAAAGCCATGCTCTTGACCAGTGCCTTCTGGTCCCAGCTTCCCCTTTGCCACTCTTCCTACCCCCCATGCTTATGCTACAGCCACCCTGGGATGTTGGGTCTGAGGAATGGGTAAGAGTGTGGTGAGCCACACTTCCAGAACCACATTCTATGGAGTGGTAGTATCTCTTGCAGAGTTAATGGGTGTGCATTAAAAGTGAGTTCCATGTGGAAACATTTTGAGAAGCACTGCATATGCCTCACCTCCTGGAAATTCACGAGGCACTTTGTTACATGTTAAAGGCTTGGGCAACTCCTGCAATAAAGAAGTCTGTTTTGCTGTGTTGAACCCAGAGATTCTGAGTGTTAGCCCATAAATAAGGAACGTCTACCAACAGCTCTTGGAACTAGTTTCCCTGGACGAGCATTTGAAAAATGCTGGTTGGGCCCTAAAGGATGGCGCCCTGCCCTTTGGGAGCCGGGGTCCTGAGGCTGCTCCCCTCTGGAATGGAGGGGCCTCCCATGCTGGCACCTCTTGGAATGGAGCAGACTGAGCGCTGGAAAGCTGGGTCCATGCTTAGCACCACTCCCATCTCCTGGCCAGTGAGCGGATCAGGCAGGGTTCCTGGATGCATTCCATTTAAACTACACAACATTCTTTTAAAAACTTGACCTAGTTGCCAACATTTAAAACCTGGGAGATTCCACAACAGATTTTGAATCTTAACGTTCTCTTAAAGAACTAGAAGACCTATCAACACAGTGTGTTTATAACCCTCTGCGGAAGTGAAGAATGGCATGAACCGTTTATTACGTGCACAGCAGTGCATCTCTCTCCTGGCACTGCTGAACCCCTCAGAAAACATTAGAGTCTCTGCGCCCATCGAGGGGAGTGTGGGGCTCTTCTCAATGAGTTCCTCTTCCCTGGGGTGGGGTAAACTACCTCCCTCCCGGGCGGGTCCTTCTGCAAAGGGCTGGGGCAGGTGGGCTCCCGCTCCTCCAGAATGTACCTCACACCTCATGAAGTAATTGATACATCATGCGAATCAAGCCAACAAATCCGTCCACCCTCTGCCCCCAGGGTGCCTCCCTTGCCGTGAGGGGTGTCAGAGTGGCTGGGGGGACAGCAGGGCTGCAGAACAGTGGGGGGAAGGCCTGCCTGCAGCCTCCTCTCATGTCACTCGCCTATGGGCTCCATCGATGAGGAGACGCGAGGCAGCTGCTCAGGTCACTCTGGTAATCGGAGCGTGCTGAGTGCGAGAATCGCTCCCTGCAAGAGCTAAAAGCCGAGAGCGTGCTGGCACTTCTGAGACAGCTCGCGGCTGTGGAGAGCCTGCTAAAAATAGCCCGCTCCCAGCTGAGGCTGGAACCCTGGAAAATCCCGCTCTGGAGGGGTGGCTGGGGCAACCCCTCCTGTGTCCCTGTGTCCCTGCCGCCCTGCTGGTGGGGTGGGGCTGGCGAGGCTGGCAAGGGCCCGCCTGCTGGGAGCCTCTTCCCCTGCCCTGGGAAGACTGTGAAGAGACAGAGCTGTGACTTGATGGCCCCTGTCTGACGGTAGTTGAGGTGGGAGGCCCAGACCTGTCTCCCCGACTCTCACGCTGTTAGGGTAAGTGAGGAATTCCCCTCTCTGAGACCAGGTACCAGGACAGGCTTCTGTCCTGGGTGGGCTAGGGGAGATCAGTAAGGAGCTCCCCCGCCCAGCTGGGCGTTCATGTTCCACAGCCCCCACTGAGACCCCTCAGCAGGCTACTGACTCCAGCCGTCTCCTGCTTTGCCTGAACATGGCCTGTTCTTGGCCCCCTGCTTCTCAGCCTATTCAAACCCTCCCTACCTGAGGACTTCTCATCAATGTCTTCCCTCCTCCAGAAAGCCCCTCTGACCCTTTTGCTCAAGCCTCTCCTCCAGGCCCATTCCTCTCCCCCTGCCATCCAGTGTCCTGGGCTTCCCTTCCCACTCGTGCAGCTCCAGATGCCGGGGCACCTTGAGCAAGCCCCTGTCTCTCTCTGGGCCTCTGAGGAATCAAGGTCTAGAGCAGGCTGTGAGGCCCAGCTGGCTGGAGCCAATCATATACCTTATTGTGATGTCTGTAAGTGTCACCAGACCCCACATGAAGTCCTAGATGGGGAGGAGATTATGAGATGTGGGCATGACCACTAGTCTAGGCCCCTGTCAAATGACTGACCATCCATTCTCCACTCACATGCTTCCTGGGGAGGGGCCCTCACTATCTCCTGAGGCAGCCTCTTCCCCTGTCTCCTCTGCAGGGTCCTGCCTCTGCCACAAGTTCCTTGGGGGGAGGGCTCTGGCACAGAGGAGGCCTCTGAGGACAATCCCTGAAGCGGGGACCAATCCATGCTAGGGCAGGACTGCAGGGGATGGGGAAATGGAGGTTAGAGGTCCTGGGTCCCACCCAAGGTTGCCAACTCGATGCGTTTCCTCAGCCTCAGATGGAGCTGAGGGGGGAGGCAGAGGAGAGGCCAGGGGGACAGTAGGGTTTAGTACTGAGGAAGGTGGGTTCTTGTCCCTGTTGGGGGTTGGCCAGTCTGGGCCAGCCTCTGCAGTGGTGCTGGGGCGCTGATGGGTGGGAAGGCTTCCCCCCTCCTTCCAAGCTTGTTCCTGAGATGTCCCTGACACAATATCACCTTCCTTGCTGTGGGCAGCGATGACAGTGAGGGACCAGGATTTCCCACTGTTACTGAAGTGAGGGGCATGAGAAGGGCTGTGAGCACAGAGGTCCACACATCCAGGCTGGCTGGCAGTTCAGTATTGGACCAGAGCGGGTCTAGGTTAGTGGTCGACATTCTGGAGAAGCAAATCTCACTAACTGAGCAAGCTTCAGCAACAAGCTTAACCTCCTTGTCCCTCACTCAGTCCCTACATCTGTAAAATGGGGATGACAATTGTTAAAAAGAAAACCAGAGACCCCAAATGGCTTCATTCAGGTTAAGGCCCTAAGTCGGTAAACCAAGACTTAATGCCTAACCTATCTGTAGTGTCAACCCCCCAGGAATGCAACCTATAACCAGTCAACATTTCTGGTCAGCATTAGGAAATTTACTGATAGACCCCTTTTGCTCCCCTTAGGAGGGCAACCTTGCCTAAAACAATGGATTCTTTGCTAATATTTTCCTTTTTTCTGCTCCATGTCTAGCTTTTCAGTCACCCTTTGGAGCTCCCCTCTACCAGCTAGATGGGATGCAGACTGATTCATGAATCAATGAATAAAGCCAATTAGATCTTTAAAATTTACTGTTGAATTTTTATTATTTGGCACAATAGAATGTGTCTCATAGGGTTGTTGTGAAGATTTAGTGAATGTGTGTGTGTGTGTACATATCTCAGAGCCTGAGATATAGTGTTACACAAATGTTAATTATTATTACCAGGTTGCAGTCTCTTTTGAGAATTTGATAAAACTTATAGACCCCTTTTCAGAAGAGACCTGTACCCACGACTCTGCACAATTTCTAGGCTTATGAACTCCCTAAAGTTCACGTGTATAAGAACATGACTGAATCTAACATGACTTTCCTTTTTTTTAATTGAAACTTTTATGGTCAAAGTAACGTAGGCAAATAGTTGTAAACGTCCAAAGAGAAATGGCTGTCCTCTGCCTCACGGCCCACCTCTGAGCCCGGTCTCCTCCAGAGGCCACAACCCCAGGCAGCCACTCCCCCTGATACCTGACCTCTCCCTTTGCCCCCTGCAGTGTTGGGAGCAGGGTGGCAGGCCTGTTCCCATTTCACCCCCAGGGACCATGGAGATGGGCTTTGTCCCTCTGACTCATGCCAAGTTCTTGATTCCACCTTCTGAGTGGCTCTTAGGTCTGCCCCAGCGCCCCCGCCCGCACCCCGACCCCCTCTACCCCCGGCCCTCACTGGTCACCACAACAACTTTCCAGTTGCCAACACCACCACCTCTCTTCCTTAAAACTCCCCAGTGGCTCCTCACTGAATGCAATGATTTTAGCATCAAGGTCGAGGACACAGAGTTATGTAAGATTCATGATGCCCAGGGTACAGAAAAAGCAGAATCCTTTGTGGTGAATATGACATCATCAAAGGGGGCCTGCGGTTGGTCCAGGGGCCTGTGAGGTCTCGAGCCCAGCCAGGCCGGCAAGCGCCCCGGGGGTGAGGGGGAAGTGTGGGGGAGGAGAGTTTGGGGGTGAAACCACTTCATGCAAATGAAATGAAATGGGGCTTCAGGGCAGGTTTGTCAAGCTGCCAGGAACAAAGGCTCTGTGTCTCCCACCTTCCCAACCTGCTGGCTTGAGGGGGGTTGTCGGGAGTGGAATCTGAGGCCCTGGACCTCAGGGCATTGGGAAAGAGACACATCCCTGAGCTCCTTCTGCCCTTCTTTACACATTTTGGTTACACTGTGTACATTGCCTACAGAATGAGATGCAGGCTCCCCTTGGGCAGGAACGCGGCTGGGTTTCCAGCTCGTATCCAAATGACACTCCCTTTTCCTTTTCCTTTTTCCTTCTTAAATGGACCTCAGGTACACAGAACTGGGTTAATCACCACCCTGCCTATGACATACTCTCATTATTGGCCCATGCGGGGCCACTTTAATTAATTAATTTCTTTGTTTACAATGATATATTTTTGTTTACAGCAACATAGTGATGTTAAATAACAAAAATTCAACTGAGTAATTTAAAAGATCAGGTGGCTGTATTAAGCAACTTCACAATCAGGTTGCCTCCCATCTAGCACATTAGGAAGGAGCTCCATTCGGCTGCAGAAAAGAAAAGATTTTTAAATTTTTTTTTTTTTTCAACGTTTATTTATTTTTGGGACAGAGAGAGACAGAGCATGAACGGGGGAGGGGCAGAGAGAGAGGGAGACACAGAATCGGAAACAGGCTCCAGGCTCCGAGCCATCAGCCCAGAGCCCGACGCGGGGCTCGAACTCACGGACCGCGAGATCGTGACCTGGCTGAAGTCGGACGCTTAACCGACTGCGCCACCCAGGCGCCCCAAGAAAAGATTTTTAAAGGCAGGACAAGGAAGTCATAAACAGAAAAAAGGATTATTTTGGGTGAGGTGATCTTCCTTTGGGGGGACAAAAGGGTCTTAGTAGTTATTAGCTGGGTTACCTTTTCTTCCTTTGGAGCATGGAGAGGGCCTGTGTCAAAGATTACTCTATTGGTACCCTAGAAAATTACTAATTGGTTAAGACTACATTTCTGGGGAAGTTTGAAAGTGTAATCAGGTTAGTCATTAAGCCCTGGTTTGGTGACGGGGCGTAGCATTAAGTGACTCTATTTTGGGCCTTTGGGTTTTTTTTGACAGTGGAACTCAGAACTCAACCTGCGACTGGGGAGCCTGGGTGGCTCAGTTGGTTAAGCGTCCAACTTCGGCTCAGGTCATGATCCTGCACTTCCTGAGTTCGAGCCCCGCATCAGACTCTGTGTTGACAGCTCAGAGCCTGGAGCCTGCTTCAGATTCTGTGTCTCTCTCTCTCTGTGCCCCTCCCTGACTCGCGCGAGCACACAGTTTCTCTCTCTCTCTCAAAAAAAAAAAAAAAAAAATTAAAAAATTAAAAACAAATAAATAAAACATTAAAAATTAAAAAAATTCATTAAAAAAAAAACCCTCAACCTGAGATCTCGAGCCTTAACAGTGTCTGCACCTATATTGTGCTCCTCCTTTATCACAGCCTCCTGCTTCCCCCTCAGAGGTATATACTATGCTGAATTATCTGAATTATGTGTCTATCATTCCCTAGGCTTTCTAAATACAATTTTATTACTGCATCAGTCAGGGTAGACTAGGTTATGCTGCAGTAACAAATAACTCCTAATCTCAGTGGCTTAACACAACAAAAGTTTATTTCTTGCTCATGTTACGTGACCAGCGCAGATGGGCAGAGGCCTCTGGGGTTCTGGGGTTTTGCTTTGTCACGGGAGGATAAAAACTATGCACCAGTTCTTAGATGTTTCTGCCCGAAAGTGACTGAGCACTTCAGTGACAGTTCATTGGCCAAAGCTCTTCTTCCCAAGTCTGTCCTTAATTTCAAGAGGGCATGTACCTAGAAAGAAGGAAGAACCAGAAGTCTTGTTAAGCTTGGATAATGTCACCACAACCACGTATCTGTGCAGCCTAAATACTAAGTTTTTTATTTCGGTTGTTTATGAACTTTACAGAAAGGGCATCATGTTGTAAGTGATCTTTTCTTAAAATTGAAGTCTAATTGATACAATAATATTAGTTTCAGGTATGCAACATAGTGATTCAACATTTATATACATTATGAAATGATCACCATAATAAGTCTAGTTGTCATCTGTCACCATACAAAATTATTACAATATTGTTGTCTATATTTCCTGTGCTCTACCTTACATCCCGTGACTTACTTTGTACCTCTTTTTTTTTTTTTTTTTTTGGAGCTTTGTACCTCTTGATCCCCTTTCAACCACCCTCCAACCCCCATCTCCTCTGGCAACCATCAATCTGTTCTCTGTATCAATGAGTCTGGTCTTGATTTGTCTGTTCATTTGTTTTGTTTTTTAGATTCTGCATTCAAAGCAAAACCGTATGATATTTGACTTTCTCTGCCTGCTTATTTCACTTAGCATAATACCCTCAAGTCCTATTCATGTTGTCACAAATGGCAAGATCTCATTCTTTCTCATGGCTGAGTAGCATCCTTTATCCATTCATCTATCGATGGACGCTTGGGTTCTCCCATCTCTTGGCTGTCGTAGCTAATGCTGCAGTGAACATAGGGGTGCGTGTGTCTTTTTGTGTTACTGTTTTTGTTTTCCTTAGATAAATACCCAGATGTGGAATTGCTGGATTGTATGCTAGTTCTATTTTTAATTTTTTGAGGACTCTCCATACTGTTTTTCATAGTGGCCGCACCAGTTTACATCAGCACCAACAGTGCACAAGGATTCCTTTTTGTCAACATCCTCACCAACAACTTGTTCTTTCTTTCTTTTTGATAATAACCATTCTGACAGGTGTCAGGTGATATCTCTTTGAGGTTTTTATTTGCATTTCCCCAATGATGAGTGATGTTGAGCATCTTTCCATGTGTCTGTTGGGCATCTGGATGTTTTCTTTGGAAAAATGTCTGTTCAGATCATCTGCCCATGTAAAATCAGCTTGTTTGAATTTTTGGTATTAAGTTACATGAGTTATTTATAGGTTTTGAATATTATCCCCTTAGCAGATATGCAATATGCAAGTGTTTTCTCCAGTTCAGTAGGCTGCCTTTTCATTTTGTTGATAGTTTCCTTTGCTATGCAGAAGTTTTTTATTTTATTTTATTTTATTTTATTTTATTTTATTTTATTTTTATTTCAATGTTTTAAATTTATTTTTTAGAGAGAGCACAAGTGGAGGAGGTGCAGAGAAAGAGGGGGACAGAGGATCCAAAGCAGGCTCTGTGCTGACAGCAGGGCTCAGAGTTACGAACCGTGAGATCTTGACCTGAGCTGAAGTCAGACACTCAACCAGCTAAGCCACCCAGAGTCCTTGTGCAGAAGTTTTTTAGTTTGTTTTTTTTTAATTTTTTTTAACGTTTATTTATTTTTGAGATAGAGAGAGACAGAGCATGAATGGGGGAGGGTCAGAGAGAGGGAGACACAGAATCTGAAGCAGGCTCCAGGCTCTGAGCTGTCAGCACAGAGCCTGACGCGGGGCTCGAACTCACGGACCGCGAGATCATGACCCAAGCCGAAGTCGGCTGCTTAACCTACTGAGCCACCCAGGCGCCCCAGAAGGTTTTAGTTTAATGTTGTCCCACTTGTTTACTTTTGCTTTGGTTGCCCCTTGCTTGTGGGTTAGGTCCAAAAAAATATCATTAAGATGATGTCAAAAAGCCTATGCTTTCTTCCAGGAGTTTATGGTTTCAGGTCTCACATTTAAGTCTTTAATCTATTTTGGGTTAATTTTTGTACATGGTTTAAGAAAGTGGTCCAGTTTCATACTTATGCATGTAGCTGTTCAGTTTTCCCAACACTATTTATTGAAAAGGGTCTGTCAGCACAGAGCCTGATACAGGGCTCGAACCCATAAACCGCAAGATTATGACTGGAGCTGAAGTCAGATGTCTAACCCACTGAGCCACACAGACACCCCTAATGTCTATTTATTCTTGAGAGAGAAAGAGAGAGAGAGAGAGAGAGAGCGAGCACGTGCACACAGCAGGGGAGGGGCAGAGAGAGAAGGAGACAGAATCTGAAGCAGACTCCAGGCTCTGAGCTGTCAGCACAGAGCTGAACCGTGGGGCTTTAACCCACAAACCGTGAGATCATGACCTGAGCTGAAGTCAGACGCTCAATTGACTGAGCCACCCAGGTGCCTCTAAAGATTTTATTTTTAAGTATTATCTACACCCAATGTAGGGCTCAAACTCACAACTCCGAGATCAAGAGTCTCATGCTCTACTGACTGAGCTGGCCAGGTGCCCTGACATCTTGTCATTTTCAGAGTACAGGTCTTTCACCTCCTCAGTTAAATTTATTCCTAAGTGTTTTATTCTTTTGATGCCATTCTGAATGGGATTGTTGTCTTAATTTCTTTCTGCTAGGTTATTATTGGTGTATAGAAATGCGACAGATTTCTGTGTATTAATTTTGTATCCTGTGACTTCACTGAATTCATTTATTAGTTCTAACAGTTGTGTGTGTGTGTGTGGCTCTATATATAGTTTCATATATAGTTTTTCTATATATAGTTTCATGTCATCTGCAAATAGTGACAGTTTTACTTCTTCCTTTCCAGTTTGGATGCTTTTTATTTCTTCTTCCTGCCTTGTTGTTCTGGCTAGGACTTCCAACACAATGTTGAATAAAAGTGGCAAGAGTGGGCATCTTTGTTTGTAGCTGACCTTAGAGGAAAAGCTTTCAGTTTTTCACCTTTGGGTATGGTGTCAGCTGTGGTCTGTCACATATGGCCTTTACTGTGTTGAGGTGTGCTTCACCTACACTTACTGTGTTGAAAGTTTTTATCATAAGTGGGTGTTGAATTTTGTCAAACGCTTTTTCTGCATCTATTGAGATCATTATATGCTTTCTATCCTTTTTTTTTTTTTTTAATGTTTTTTTTTTTATTTTTTATTTTTGAGACAGAGAGAGACAGAGCATGAATGGGGAAGGGGCAGAGACAGAGGGAGACACAGAATCGGAAACAGGCTCCAGGCTCTGAGCCATCAGCCCAGAGCCCGACGCGGGGCTCGAACTCACGGAGTGTGAGATCGTGACCTGAGCTGAAGTCGGACGCTTAACCGACTGAGCCACCCAGGCGCCCCGTCTATCCTTTATTTTTTAAAAAAGTTTATTTTATTTATTTTGAGAGAGAGAGAGAGGAAGAGAGAGAGAGAGGAGAGCAGAGAGAGAGGGAGAGAGAGAATCCCAAGCAAGCTCCACACTGTCATTGTAGAGCCCAATGAGGGGCTCGATCTTACGAACCGAGAGATCATGACTTGAGCCGAAATCAGTAGTTGGACACTTAACCACCTGAGCACCCCAGGCATCCTTTTATTCTTAATTTTTAAAATGTGGTGTATCATGTTGATTGATTTGTGGAGAGTGAACCCCCATTCATCCCTGGAAAAGCTCCCACTTGATCATGGTGTATGATCCTTCTAATGTCTTGTTGAATTTGGCTTGCTAATATCTTATTGAGGAGGCTCATCAGGGATATTGGCCTGTAATTTTCTTTTTCTGTGGTGTCTTTGTTTGGTTTTGGTATCAGGGTAATGTTGGCCTCATAAAATGAGAGTTTGGAAGCATTTCTTCCCCTTTAATATTTTGGAATAGTTTGAGAAGACAGGTATTAAATCCTCTCTGAATGTTTGGTAGAACTCACCAGGGAAGCCGTCTGGTCCTGGACTTTTGTTGAAAGTTTTTTGAGTACTGATTCAGTCTCTTTACTAGTAATCAGTCTATTCAGATTTTCTATTTCTTCATGATTCAGTCTTGGAAGACTGTGTATTTCTAGGAATTTATCCATTTCTTCTAGATTGTCCAATTTGTTGATGTATAATTGTTCATAGTAGTCTCTTATGATCCTTTGTATTTCTGTGGTCTCAGTTATAACTTCTCTCTCATTTCTGATTTTGTTTGAGTCTTCTCTCTTTTTTTCTTGTTGGGTCTGGCTAAAGGTTTGCCAATTTTGTTTATCTTTTCAAAGAGCCAGCTCTTAGCTCCATTGATCTTTTCTTATAAGTGATCTTCTGAGATTTACTTTTTAAAAAAAAAAAACTTTTTTCAACGTTTATTTATTTTTTTTGGGACAGAGAGAGAGCATGAACGGGGGAGGGGCAGAGAGAGAGGGAGACACAGAATCGGAAACAGGCTCCAGGCTCCGAGCCATCAGCCCAGAGCCCGACGTGGGGCTCGAACTCACGGACCGCGAGATCGTGATCTGAGCTGAAGTCGGACGCCCAACCGACTGCGCCACCCAGGCGCCCTTGAGATTTACTTTTTTACTCAAGTATATTGCTAAGATTCATCCGTACTGTTGTACGTGACTGTGGTTTCTTGCATTTCATTGCAGTCCAGTATTTTTATGGAGTGACTCTAACCCCATGTATCAGTTCTTCTTTCAAAGTGCATTTGGGGTGTCTGACTTTTTTTTTAATGTTTATTTATTTTTGAGAGAGGACGCACGATTAGGGGAGGTGCAGAGAGGGAGAGGGACAGAGGATCTGAAGCGGGCTTCGTCCTGACGGCAGCGAGCTGAGCCGATGTGGGGCTCGAACTCACGAACTGTGAGATCATGATCTGAACCGAAGTCAGATGCTCAACTGATTGAGCCACCCAGGCGCCTCTGACATTTTTTGCCATCATGAACACTGCTACTATGAACAGTCTCTTCCCAAAAAACTTTGCTTGCATTTCATGGCCCCATGCTGCAGATTTTGAGCTACTGGCAGCCCACAGGGAGTTTGGCACAGCTCTTGCCTCACCTTTCAAGGCCCCAGAACCCAGGCAGCATGGCCTCTCGGCCATGGAGGCAACTCTGCTGTTCCTCTTCACCTTCCTGCTATCCACCCCAGCTGGTGGACTAGTGAGCACGGACACAGCAGCTCTTCCGTGTGCAAAGTCTGCTTTTCCAAGTGCCTGTCTTCTATCGGGGGGCAGGGCCATCTTACAGTTGAGGACACTGTGTCACTGGTCAGGTCCTTTCTTTTTCTAGCATGTACTTAGCTTCAGCTGTGAACCATGTACTGTACTGGGTGCTGGAGAAACAACAACTCATTAATTTACAAAGTGGGCATTTATTTACTTCCTTTTATGTGCCAAACGCTGTTGGGCTGAGACAAAGGCACCTGCCTTCAAGGAGCTCACAGTCTAGATGAGGAAACAGGGACACAGACACGGTACTGCACTGACTAATATATAAGATGTTCAAGTGTGCACATCGCATCACGATTTTACAAGGATTCAAAAAATCTAAGTGTTTTTAGTCCTATATATGTGCATGTGTCTCTATGAGTCTAGCTAGCTAGCTAGCTAGCTATCTGGTGGCTGTATTCTTATTTATGTAAATTCAGCATCCTCGTACGGGAACAGAACAGGAAACCAGATCTTGATTTGTGGATTATCATTTTTAGAGATTATAAAGTTCCTAAACTAAACTAATACCCATGTTTTAAATTCTAGCTGGAACCACTTAAAAATTCCCCTAGAGAGATGAGGCAGCTCCAGCTTTTAGCTGCTCTTTTGGTTTTCTCCAAGTTCCTGTCTTTTTTTTCTCGGTGGCTGGTAGACCAAAATATCACCGCGTTGTCTTGGGAAGTTAATATTAAGCTTGACCCTAATGTTACAACAGTGCCTCGGCTGCTTTTGAGCCATGGTTTACATTCGAATAGAAGATGCTGGGGGAGGAAACCCAAATTCAGCCGCTGAATGTGGCTTGTTGCTGTTTTAACTAAGCATACCTACAGGTAGTGACTCTGGAGTCTTTGCTGTGCTGCCTTGGGCTGCCCCGTCCAGCTCTCCTCAAAGGGGTGCATCATCTTTTTCACCCACAAATTCAGCACCTGTCAGCATGGGCACCTTGATGCAGGTACCCCGGAGGAAGGTGGACCTAACTGTGCTTATCCTGGGAGCACAGTGGGCGAGAATTCACAGACAGGGTGGCATATCTGCCTAGTTTGAAGATCCAGGTGGCGTTAGTCAGAAAGAGAAGGGGAAGCTGGAGTCCCAGGCCAAAGGAATAGCATGTGCAAAGGCACAGAGGCATGACAAGACATGGTGCCCACAGGAGGCAGAGAGTGCTGTGCGTGGCTGGGACAGAGAGTCATTCGGGGAGGAGATATGTGCTTGTGGTGGTGTTACCTGTGCTCAGCAAGACTTCTGCATCTCCCCTTATTCTATGTACGTGCCCCCTTGATATTAGAGGGGGCGGAGGCATCGCATGGCAGCACCTGATGGAGTTTTTGGATCCTAGCAAAAAATATATATAGCATGAAGTTTATCATTTGAGCCATTTTAAAGTATACAAGTCAGCGCCATTCAGTACATTCACAATGCTGTATAAGCATCACCACTACCCACTTTAAGACCTTATTTGTCCTCCCAAACAAATTCTGTACACCTGAGGCGGTAACTTCCCTTCCCCCCCCCTCCCCCTTGCCCTGGCCCCTGGCCATCACCGTTTTCCTTTCTGTCTCTATGAATCTGCCTATTCCAGGTACTTCATATAAGTGGAATATTTGTCTTTTCATGTCTGGGTTATTTTACCTGGCTTAACGATCTCAAGTTTCGCCCATGTTGTAGCAAGTATCAGAATTTCGTTTTCTGTTTATGGCTGAATATTATTATTACGCGATGGGATTTTGACTTTCTCCTGGTAGCGTTGGCATGCTGGGGGAGGGTCTCACGCAGAACGACAGAGCGGCACCTGCTGTTTAGGGTCCTCCCCAGTCCACGTGTGAGAGGACGGGGAGAAGGGTGGGGGCATGCAGGAGTCTGTGACAATAGTTCAGAATAGAATTATGACCCTTCCAGCCTGGCGTAGCCTCACCATCCCCAAGAAGCTGCTCTACCCCTCAGAAACCCCGACGGCTCTTTCTGTCTTCTGAGTATCAACGGCTGAGTCACACAATCTCTGCTATCTGCTAACTCTTTGGCTAGTGAGGGCTATGCCCTAAAGTACTCCAGTACCCCCAGGCCTGGCCCCCAGTTTTTCCTTCCTCTGTCGCCCTCAGTGGACACTGGAGTTGGGGCTCAGGAAGAAAAGTCATCCTAGGTATCTATGGTGGGAGTGGTGCTGGGGGGGGAGTCAGGGTCTCCTGCCACCTGCCGTCCCCTTCTCCCAGCTCTCCGACTGGATCAGGCTGCCTCCCACCAGCCACACCCCACCCCATAACATCCCCGGCAGCTTTCATCTCCAGAGCTGGAGTTGAAGGAGACAGAACTAGCCCCAGGGGGTGTCGATAACAGGGTTGTAATCCGGCGGGATGAGACTGAGCTCTCTGGAGTCTCATAGCATTTTTCCAGCCCTGGCCACTTTATTATCATATCGCTGAGTGATGGGGCTCAGGGGAGCTGTGGTTCCAGCAGCCGGAGCGGCTGCCCCTTGCGATCCATCAAGCTACAACTGGGCTGAACAAATTCATGCCGCTTCCTGCCCCTGTGTCTGCACTCCCCCCACCCCCTCCTCACTCTTCTCCTCCTCAGGCTTCCCCCCTAGGCAGTGGAGATTCGGGCCCCCATTGCTGCTGCGTGGGTCTCTGTGGAAGCTGTGCTGACCCTGGGGACTGCTTATCCTCATTGTGTGACCTTGGGCCTCGGTTTCCTCCTCAGAGCAACAAGAGGGTTGGGCCCGTTGTACCCTTAGGTTCTTTTCAGCTGTGACAACTCGGTGACTTACGATTGTTTGAAGACTTCAAAGCAGATTGCATTGCATTTTCTTTCAAGATCATGACAGTGTGAAGGAATGGGGGGGGGGGGGACAGAAGCAGCCATAGCATGCTGCCAGGCAACAAGGGCATCATTCTTTCTTCCCTAGGGAAACATGTTACTAGCCCCAGGCCAGTGGGCTGGTGACTGTCCTCAAGGCTGCTTTAGAGTCGAAACCATTAGGTCAGACCTTGTGGGTACATCAGATGCCATCCTGATGCAACAAATGGGGAGAAGCCCACCCAGAGAGAGGAGGGACAGAGTGGGCCCAGCAGAGAACCCAGATGCCACCTCCAGCCCCTGCTCTAGCCGTGCTCATCTCAGATGGCTGGATGTCTGCCATGTTCTAGAAGTTCTCTGGGGGTGGGCATTTCCCAGATGAGGGAATTTACCAGTCCGGGCTTTTATGGCCATAATATTGGGCCAAGTCATTCTAGTGACAGGTTGCCAAGTAGGCAATATTAACTGAAGAATGGCTTGAGGCACTTGGGTGGCTCAGTCCTTTAAGCATCTGACTTCAGCTCGGGTCATGATCACACAGTTTGTGAGTTTGAGCCCCGCATGGGGCTCTCTGCTGTCAACACCAAGCCCGCTTGGGATCCTCTGTCCTCCTCTCTTTCTGCCTCTACCCTGCTTGCTCTCTCTCTCTTTCTCAAAAATAAATAAACATTGGGGCGCCTGGGTGGCGCAGTCGGTTAAGCGTCCGACTTCAGCCAGGTCACGATCTCGCGGTCCGTGAGTTCGAGCCCCGCGTCAGGCTCTGGGCTGATGGCTCGGAGCCTGGAGCCTGTTTCCGATTCTGTGTCTCCCTCTCTCTCTTCCCCTCCCCCGTTCATGCTCTGTCTCTCTCTGTCCCAAAAAAAATAAATAAACGTTGAAAAAAAAATTAAAAAAAAATAAATAAACATTAAAAAAAACACAACAGGGGCGCCTGGGTGGCTCACTCGGTTAAGTGTCTGACTTTGGCTCAGGTCATGCTCTCAAAGCTTGTGAATTCAAACCCCACATCAGGCTCTGTGCTGACAGCTCAGAGCCTGGAGCCTGCTTTGAATTCTGTGTCTCCCTGCCCCTCCACCATTTGCTGTCTCTTTCTTTCAAAAAAATAAATACAAACATGCACGCACACAAACACACACACACACACACACACACACACACACACAAGAATGGCTGGGCCTCACTTTAAACAGATCCAGAGAACAATGGTTTTTTTCACAAAAACTTTCCTTCTGTTCACCTGGAAAGCGCCGTCTCTGGTCTTGTAAGCCAAGCCCTCCCACCTGACTGCCTGCAAAGGTGAGCTTCAAATGTGCTGAAGACAGCACTGTGGTGAGTGGGCCACTCTCCTGATTCCGAGATCCATCATACCCCCAGGGGGGCGTGCAGGGTGTCTCCCAGGGATGCTGGGGTTTTCTCACTTCTGGCATCTCCAGTGAGGTCATGTATTGGTCAGAATAGGTCCCAGGAAGGAGACTTGAGGGAAAGATACTTTATAACTCCCCTGAAGCTTGAAGGTGACCAGGGGAGATATGGGAAAAGCCGGGGTAGGGGACAGAGACACGGGTTCTTTTTCCAGCTGTGTCATTAACCACTGCATGACGGTGGGCGAGTCTCTTCTCCTGTGCCCCACGGTGACAGTCCCACCCTCCCTACTTCACTGGGTATTGAGAGGATAAAAATGAGGTAGGAATCCTAAAAGTATTTGACAGACTTCTATGCCCAGCTCCCTGGTCAAAACATTCAGGCCTGTATCTAAAGACCATCATCAAACCTCCAGGAAAAAATTCCCCCCAAAACTATAACTTTCAAAAGTAGGCAAAGTTAGAATGAAAATTTTTATAGCAGGTAAAGATGCAATTCTGCAGGGTGGACGTGATCCATGAAATAACTTGACTGCTGTATCTCTCTGTTTCTTTTCATTTCCTATTTAAAAATTTTTTAAAAAGTTTATTTATTTTGAGAGAGAGAGAGAGAGAGAGCAAGCAGAGGAAGTGCAGACAGAGGAGAGAGAGAATCCCAAGCAGGCTCTGCACTGCCAGTGCAGACCCCAACGTGGGGCTTGAACCCATGAACCATGAGATCATGATCTGAACTGAAATCAAGAGTCAGATGTTTGACTGACTAAGCCACCCAGGCATCCCTCATTTCCTATGTGAAATAATTTCGATCTTTACTGTTTTCTTCTACTTTCTTTGGGCTTATTTTTACTTTCTTTTATTCATCCCTCCTCCTTTTCTTAAATTCAAATTCTATGTAGTTAACACACAGTGTAATATTAGTTTCAGGTGTACAGTATAGTGCACTTCCATACAATACCTGGTGCTCATCACAACCAGTGAACTCCTTAATCCCTGTCACTGATTTCACCCATCCCCCCCCCCCCTTGTGGCAACCACCGGTCATTTTTTCCCTTTTTGAGTTAAACAATTCAGAGTGCTCATTTAAAATTTTTCTATATTTTAACGAATTCATTTAAGGCTATACATTTACTTCTGAATGTTGCTTTAGCTGCATCTCACAAGCTATTAAGTTGTATTTATAATGGATGGTTACCCTTACATTTTATTTATTTATTTTTATTGTTTTTATTTTTTAAGTTATATTGTTTTAAAGTTATATTGTTCTTATTTATAAAGTTAGCATTGACATTATTTATTTATTTTTGAGGGAGAGGAAGAAAGAGAGCGTGATCAAGGGAGGGGCAGAGAGGCAGGGAGAGAGAGAACCCTAGGTGGGCTCCATGTTGTCAGCCCAGAGCCCTATGTGGAGCTCGAACTCATGAACTGTGGGATCATGACCCGAGCCGAGATCAAGTGTTGGATGCTTAACTGACTGAGTCACCCAAGTGCCCCTATTTATTTATTTTTAAACATTTTTAATATTTTAATATTAAATTAAGTATTTTAATATTTTAAATATTTGATATTTTTAATATTTTAAATATTTTATTTTTAAGTAATCTCTACACCCAAAGTGGGGCTTGAACCCACACCCCCAAGATCAAGAGTCTCACACTCCACTGGTTGAGCCGGCCAGGCATCCCTACTCTTACATTTTATTTTATTTTTCTAATGATTATTTTTGAGAGAGAGAGACAGCACACATGCACAAGTGAGGGAGGGGCAGAGAGGGAGACAGAGTTGGCTTTGTACTGACAGCAGACAGCCTGATGCTGCTCGAACTCACAAACTGCGAGAGCGAAAACCTGAGCCAAAGTTGGACGCTTAACAGACTGAGACCACCCAGGTGTCCCCCACTCTTACATTTTAATATATATATTTGCTTATAAGTTTTTCTAACAAAGTTCAAGGTTATTCAGTATCTTTATTGTCCATCCGGACAAGTAAGGAATTTTTAAAATTGTCTTAAATCTATGCCCTTTTTGAAAAATATAATTGCAGTTATTATTGTGATTATTACTGTTATTTTATGGCCAATAGCTCAGTTTTACATATATGTGTGTGTTTATATATGTGTATATGTGTATGTGTGTGTATGTATACATATATGTATATAGTGTGTGTATATATATATATATAGTGTGTGCGTATACATATATTTCTTTCTTTTTTTTTTTTTTTTACCAATTTTCTGCACTCATTCTTGTTTCTTATATCCACTCCTTCCCTTAGGTTCACTGTACATTTTGCTGAAGTCAATATATATATATATATATATATATATATATACCTGGTTCTATATTTTTGACTATCGCTTCTTTTCTATCTCTTGATTCTCTTTTGGAATTCCTATTAGGTGTTTATTAGAACCTCTCAATTCTTCTTACCCTCTATTCTTCTTTTAAATTTTTTTTTTCAACATTTTTTATTTATTTTTGGGACAGAGAGAGACAGAGCATGAACGGGTGAGGGGCGGAGAGAGAGGGAGACACAGAATCGGAAACAGGCTCCAGGCTCCGAGCCATCAGCCCAGAGCCTGACGCGGGGCTCGAACTCACAGACCGCGAGATCGTGACCTGGCTGAAGTCGGACGCTTAACCGACTGCGCCACCCAGGCGCCCCCCCTCTATTCTTCTTGATGGATCTTTTATATCTTTGCCTTTTGAAGCATGGTCTATGTAAATTTCTTCGCATTAACTTGTAATTCACCAGGTTTCTCTTTGGCCCTGTGTAGTCTAGACTTCATTTGATTGAAGGTTTTTTGCTTTTTCTTCCAGTGACAATATTATTTCATTCCTAAAATTTCCAGTGGGTTATTTTTTCATGTCTATCTATTCTTGTTACATTTATGCTTACTTTTGTTTCTTATGTTCTTGCTTCTTTTGGCAGATACCAACTTTCCTTTTTTTTTTTTTGGAGTTCTAAATGGGCTTAGGGCAAATCGTTTTGAGATTATTACCTATTTTGTCCTTGATAAGTTCTGTTGATTTAACCTCAGTATCTTCTTTACATTTTTGAAATTGTGCTCTGCAAGCTCATCTTGATGGTTTTTTTTCTCTTTTTGTCCCTCCAACTATTGGTTTTACCATTACTCCCTTAGTCCCATTGAAGTCTCCAGTGCAAAACCAAGTCTTACAATTTTTTTTATTATTGTCTAAAATTTTGGTTTTATCCTTTCTAAAAATACTCCACTCAGGGCTCTTAACCCTTGGTGACTTTGTAGGCATTGCAAATCTAGTCCCTGAGCCAGCATGTGGCTTTGCTGGGCCAGTTTCCTCTGGCCTCCCTTTTCATTCATTTTTTTTCCTTGAAAAAGTTTTCTCCGTCACTGTTGTAGGTTTGCAGGCATGTGGAGGGGGTTAGTGGTAGGTCCACAAGGTGTGGATTTGAGAACCATCCTGACTGACGATGTGAGGTTTGACACAAAACAACAGAAGAATTGTTCAGAGTAATAAGTAGTTTTTTTCGTTTTTTTGGTTTTTTTTGCGGTTCCATCTCTACAGTTTGCCAGACTGTTTTCTTATATATCTTCATAATCTTTGCAAACTAAGCTGCAAGACAGAGGCTGTTATTATCTTCATTTTCCAGAGGTGGTGGCTGAGGCCCAGACACTAAGGCAGTGCTTCTTAAAATGTAATGTGCACACGAATCACCGGGGATCTTATTAAAACACAGATTCGGGTTCAGGTGATCTGGGGGTGGGGTCCAAGATTCTGGTTTCTAACAGGTGACGTCGACGCTGCTGGCCTGAGGATCTCAATTGAGCAGGGAGGTGCCAGGGAGCTTGGCCAAATCACTCATGTCCTAAGTGACTGAATGGGAGCCTGTATCTGTCTGACTCCAAAGCCTGTTCTCTATGTCTGCTGTTCCCACCGAGAATCCGGCAATCCAACCACTTACTTTATAGGAACCAGAGTTGGAGGCTTCAGTTGGAGGGAGAGGAAGCTTTGCTTAGGGGAGGGGCTGCTTTCTTCAGCCCCAACTCCTTTCTCAAGGTTTAATGAGGAAGAAAGGGATGGAGAGGGATTGTCTTGGGGGTAGGAAGCACCACAGCCGGGCAGCTGTCAGTGGGTCTGTTGGAAAAATTAATTTTTTAATTAAAAACATCTTTTTCTCCCTCTCTTCTTTCCCCTTTGCTTTAATGTCTCAGTCTGGAGTAATTATGAGTCACTCTGGGGAGACTGAACCTTAGAAAAATTGTTGGTGTGACTGGCGAGGAATTTATCTGATTAACTTGAGCTCAGCCTTTGAAAAAAAAAAAGCAAAAGGGAAGTAAAAAAGGAAAGAAAAAAAAAGGGAGGAGGGAAGCACCAGCTCCCAATTCTCCTTCTGGCACAAAACTTAATCACAGCGTCTGGGAGGCCAGGTGGACCCTGGACTAGCTCCCTTAGGCAAGATGGGCAGGGAGGATCGGTGCTCATTTCTGGTATTCCCTTCTCAGAGCTCCCCGCAACCGCCCCGCCCAAGCCCAGCCCCCACCTGCCCCCCAAGCTTGTCCCCCGGCCCTGGGATGTGTAGCTCTGACTGGCCCAGCATGGGAGGTGATATCTTAGGGTTCTTGAGAAGCAGCCAGAAAAGGAGGCCTGAGTGTTAGAGATTTATTAAATGAGTGATCTCCACAAAGGAGTGAGGGTGGCAGGATAGGAGGGGGAGGAAGCTAGGCAAGGACTTTGGGTCTGCTCACAGCCCATCCCAGCAGGAAGCTCTCTAAGCTCTTCACTCTGGAGCTGGAGGAGCAAGGAGCAAGGGAAGGGGGATCTGCCAGCCATAGGCTGTGGGCATAACCCCCAGTCAGCACCCTTCCCCTTCGCTGTGGGCAGCTGTGAGCTGTTAGCAGCCAGCACTCACAGCATCTGGGGGACAAATGCAGTGGCCTGGTGAAAGGGATCTGGGTGGGGCACCAAGAGCACCTACTGCAGCTGGACTGGAGGGGGAGCCCGATAGGAGTGGGGAAGAATGGATGGATTTACGGTCATTTAGGAGGTAGAGTTGACAGAACTTGGTGGTTGAATGAGTGGGTGACGAGCATGAGTTGACAGGGGACTTCCAGGCTCCCGGTTTGGGTGACGGGGTACCAGACGCTAAGATAGGCACCCACAAGAAGGGTAGACCTGGTGCTGAAGGGAGAGTGATTTGTTATCTGGACATGGTGGACATTCAGGTGGAGATGTTGAGCAGGCAGCTGGGTGTGCCAGGTTGAAGCAGAGGTGTGGGCGCTCTCTGTGTGGAGATGGAAGAGGGTGGGTGGGTCGGTGTGGGTGGGCTGCGGGGAGAGCAAATGCCAGGCACAAAGCCTTGGGAGTCCCCCACAATCGGGGCCAGCAGAGGACAGGAGGTACAGCCAAAGAAGCAGGAGGAAAACCAAGGGAGTGGAATCCCTGATGCTACCTTTCCTGTCCTCTGTCTGTCTCAATCATTTGTCCCCTCCGTCAGTACATCTTTGTGGAAAGAGGCAGCCATGAGGAGTCTTGATAGACTGATTCCCTTGTGGGACCGGTGCCTGTCTTGATTTGTGTGGTGGTCTGAGCACCTCTCACACTCCCTGGCGCATAGTAGGTACTCAGGGGAAAAACCACCAGCTGAAGAACCACCAGCTAACACTCACGTGGCACACATCATGCACGAGGCGCTCTATAGAAACTTACCTCTGAGGAAGGCGCCGTTACTATCCTTATCACACAGATGAAGACTCAGAGGCACAAAGAGGTTAAGTAGCTCGCCCAAGGTCATACGGATGGTAGGCGGCATCCCAGTATCCACGCTCTTAGCTCCTGTGCTAGTGACTGAGATTTGAGGCCAGCCTGTTTAAGAGCAGGGCACATCACTGCTTCACGAAGCATATGCACACATAGTTGCGTGCACATGCAGCCACGTTTGCATGCATGCAGCACCAGGGAGACACTTCTTGTCTGCTGCAGGATAGGATAGTCCATGGCCTTGGGGAGGGGACACTTGTGTAGCCCTCTTGTCACATTGGCTTGGCGAATGCTACTTCAGATATAAGTCACTAGTCCCCGAGGACAGAGGGTTCTTGGGGGCTGGGCTAGTAGGGGGCAGGTGGAAAGCTCCGGTGTCAGGCAGGACACAAGTCCCTGAGCGTCTTTCGGCCTCAGTTTCCTCCTATGCAAAATGCGACTGGTTATACTTCTTTCCCAAGATATTTGTGAGAATTAGGAGTGCTGCATGGTGTCTGGCACACAGAGGGTACTCCTCAAATGGTGCCACATTGCATGGAGAGGTTCTTACACCCTCATCTTCTCTTTGTCTGGTATTGGAAATTGTAAATATCGCCTGCCGTAAATGGGTGTCTTGGGGCTCATAACTGCAGGCATGCCATCCGTGGAGCCGTCCAGGCGGCTGCCAAGGGGTGAGCAGGGACTGAGGGGAGAGGCTCAGAGCTGCGAGCGTCCGGGTCTGTGCAGGGGCATCAGAGCTGGCAGTCTTTAGGCAGCCCCAGCCATGACGACCACTAGGGAGACCGCAAAGGTGACAGTGAGGACTCCTGCTGGGGCCCCCCCCCGTCAGCTCGGCTGCCCTGAGCACCCAGAGCCAGCACATTACCCAGCTCAAAGGGAAGCCATTCACATTACAGTCTATGGAGTTGGGCTCCAGAGGGGCAGCGCTGACGCTGCAAACAAGGTGATTAATGTCCCCTGGAGGCGTGCAGCTGCGGCTTGAGAGCTTCAGGGTAGCAGTCTCACTGCTCCATAACTGTTGGGAAGACCTACAAAGTGGACAGCCCCTTGCCTGGATCTGCCTGCGGCATGGCACTGAGGCCAGGGCAAAAGCTGTCCTAGTCCTGCTTGGGGCTACTGCCCTATTGGCACCCAGGCATCTAAGTAGTAGCCCTGAGCACACCATACCTGAAACCCTGACTTAACACATCTTCTGTCCCGGCTGCAGTCTGGGAGCTCTCAAGGGCAGGACTTGGCCCTCTGCTCTCCCTTCTCTCCTACCAAGCACAGGGCTGGGCACATGGAAAATAGAAATCATGCCAGAGGCAAACTATGAGATTAAAATACCAAAGTCTTTCATTCCTCTATTGAAGAGACATTTCCTTCTCAGCCTCCAGCTGTGCCCTGGGCCCTGCCTGGGTGGTGAAGGCTTGAGAATGGAGCAGATTGACCCTGCCGTGGAAGGGTCACAGCTTTGTGGGGGGACAGACATGTAAACACTGAGACTCCAGTGCAGCCAGAGCTATGAGAGATGGCATGCAGGAAGCCATGGGAGTACCAGGATGGAGAGAGGGGGCATCTGAGAAGGTTTCCTGGACAAGGTGATCCCTGAGTTGAGAACTGAAGGATGGATGGGGGTTTGCCTGGCAGAGTGGAAGGAAGGCATAACAGGTACTCATGCAAAGGCATAGTGGTGCATAAGGGCCAGGCCTCATGAAGGATCTGCAGGCTTGTCTGGGGGCAGAGGGAAGAGCGGGGGGCAGACCAGGTGTCAGGAGAACAGGGTCCCAGTCCTTCCCTCCCCTTCTCTTCCTTGCTTCCTCTGGGCCTCAGTTTCCTCATCTGTGTAATGGGAACTGAGCTACTTCATCCCCAAAGCCCATTCAGCTTAGAAACTTTCAGACAACCTTCCAGGAACTTGTCTGGGTATACAGGAGCTGGGACCCTCTGGGGAATGCTTATAGGTTTGTTCTGGTTAATCCAGGCTTAACTCTCTGGGTACCAAAAATATTTACTCTATTACAAGTATTTCTGCCTCCCCATAAGCTAAGTTGGGCCCCTCTGCCTGGGAACAACAAGGTTGGGATCTGCTGGGACGGCTGAAACTCCACCGGGAGTGGTCCTCTTTGGCTTGCCTGGGCGAGGGGGGCAATTCTGAGCTTCGGAAGGGAGTTCATCCAAGCACTACTATCTCCCTTTATAAGGACTGCTACCTCGCGGTCGCTGTTTCTTCCCTTTATAAACATCGCCAGCCAATCAGCTCACGCCTTCCCTCCTCTGAGCTGGAACTGACCAATCACACTTGATTTAGTTACGCCGTTGCTAGTTGCTGAAGGCTACCTCCCCACCGCAGAAGGGTTTGGGTTTTAAAAGTCCAATCCTGGGTCTGGAGCTCACCCAGGAGGTTGGGTGCGGGGAGGGGGGTTGGGGGGGGGCGGGAGATGGATTTAAGATTTCCTGAGAGCAGTGTCCAGTTGGTTCTGCCCACCATCAGAACTCCTGGAACTCAGGAGGACGGAGCACTCTGCCCAGGGCAGTCCTGGAGAACTTCCAGGAGGGGGCGCCGAAGGAAGGGTTTTCAGACTCAGCTTTGGCGTCCTTTTCTCCGGAAGGGGTGCCCTCCTCTGTCCCCTGCTGGCAGTCTCAGCACTCCCGTCCTGGCAGCGTTGGGACACCTCCCTGCCCCTCTGCCAGTCCTGGCACTGTCCTGATCCTTACGAGCCACCCTGCTCTAGGACCCCTTTCTTCTCTCGCTCACACATACTCAGGGTCATGCAGAGTGTTGGGAGTCAGTATTACCCGCCCTCCCACCCCCCAGTAATGGTCCGGATGCTCCTGTCTGGCTCCATAGGCTAGGGTTGGAAGGGACCCCCAAAATATGACATGGGGAATTCAGAGAAAAGGGGAGGTGTGGAGCGCTGTGTGAACAAAGGCTTGGGATGTGTATGAGAATGTATCCATGTATATCTGCCTGTATACCCACCATGTGCGCGTATGCTGGTGCTTCCATGCACATGCCTTGAGCACACATGTGCATGTGTGTTAAATGCCAAGAAAGGATATTGGTTGGTGCCTCCTTGTCTTGGACTTGTAGATTTTCTCACCTCCCTGCAGTCTTCCCATGAGAAGCCTGGTGTCTTGGGTCCTGGGCTCTAGTTCCCTGCACACTCAGGCCCCTGAGCCCTATCCCCATCCAGTCCCCGCACCATCCAATGCAGCGACTTCTTGATGAAAATATTGATGAGATTAACACACAGCAGAGCCAGCATCACCTCCAAATGAAGAAAATCCAACTCAATCCGTCAGAGTTCCCACTATCAGGGCTGCTGGCAGCCCACAGGCCACCTAGTTTTACTTCTTCTGGGCCCTAGGTGGAGGGTGCTGCTCCCACAAAGGATGTCAATCAAAAGGGCCCAGAGAGGATAGAGGGGTGAATAAAATCAGTGCCCCCCTCTGCCCCAGGCTCTTGGGCCTTGTTCCTCTGAGCAGCCTCGGATCCTCCTCTGTGCTCAGGGTAGTCCCTTCTGGGTGGAGCCAGGTTTCTTCTCATAGAAGGGCCTGCTGCGTTATCTGGGTATAATGAGGGGTCAGTTCACTGACCTGGGGCAGGAGGAGGAGGCCTGGCCTGAGGTCAGGGCCTGGCCTCACCAAAGACTCTGTCCTCTCTGAGCCTCAGTTTCTGCATCTATAAAAAGGGACTCCTGATCCCTGAGGCTCAGATGAGGGAAGATGGGCAGGGTCTCTGTGACCTGTGAACTGCTGGGTCCACATTGGGAGCATATCTAAGGGCATAAGCCAGAGATGGCAAATGTTTGGTCCATGGACTGCTTTTGAAAAATTGAACATTTAAAAAATGGACAGTTTCTGAGGAAAGACTGGCTTTTGGCTTCTCTTGAAAAATCAGCAGGCCTATTTCTGGTTACCTGACCCCTGGGTGAAGTGACCCCTGGCCCTTTCAGAAAAGGCTGACATTTCAGATGGGGTCTTCCCCAGTGACCTAGACAAATGAGTGGCCTCTATTCAGGTAGGGGAGGAGGGCACAGCTGCCTCCTGGACCCCTCAGTGCACACCTCCTCTCTGTTCCCTCTCTGGGCTCCCTCAGCCCAGCTGTGCTCTGGGAGCCTGATTTTCTGCCAGGCAGGGAGCAAGGAAGAAGTTGAGCCTTGGTTGTGACTGCTTTTCATCCTCCTCCATTGCCTTGACCATTGCCCACATAGCATATCCTTTCAAGACCCAGGGAGCCAGCTGGGAAGGTTCTTCCAGAGCAAGTGTAAGCTAGTCCAGATATTCATTTCCTCCTTACTCCCTCAGTGAGACTCCCTTGTACTCAGGCAGAGGTTTGTGCTGTGGCCAGCCCTGTGGGATCAACCATTTGAGGCAGGGCCAGGAGAGCCACTCTCATCAGACTGGAAAAGGGAGTTCTTGATCCACCTGTCTTCAGCTGTGTGACCTTGGGAAAATAACTTAACCTCTCTGGGCTAAGTTTCCTCACCTGTAAAATACCTACTTCCATAGGCTGTCACAAGGATCCAATGGGATTAAGTGTAAGATAATTTCCTGACACAGGTCAGGCACACAGGAAGTACTTAATACGTGTTTGCTGAAAGGAGGAGTTGAGGGTCCTCAGGCCTAGCAGTGGAGCCTGCATTGTTGCTCTTTAGTGGAGCCTGAGTAATGGGGTCCTGTGGCTGGCTGGGGCTGGATGTGCTGACAAGAGTAAGGGGCCTCTTCCTTAAGACTTTGCCCCTTCTGGACTGGGATAACTGGGAGAATGTGGGAGGGGGAAGCAAAAAAAAAAAAAAAAAGGGTAGCTCCTTCTCTTTCCCTATCCTCGACCGTTGTAGTTGGGACACAGCTCTTTCCTCATGAGTTGGGCCCCTTCCTTGAATGGGGAGGGTCCCTGCCTTCTTCAATCACTAGAATCTTGCTGCCTGGTTCTTGACTGAGATATAGAGTCTCAGGGGCCCAGAGAAGCAGGATGTAGAGGAAACAGATGGCTCCATAACCAGCTGGAGTTAACTCATGAGGTTGCCCCTTAAGAACTTGTGAAGGGTGGGTATGAAGACTGAGGAAGACACTGTACCCAGTTTTTAACTTGCAAGCACAGGTAGGACAGGGATATTCCAGGTCCATCAGTGGGGGCGGTTTAGGAGAGGGAGGATCTGAGTAGCCTTTGAAAGGAGGGCCTCTCTCCTCCTTCTCCTTAATGCTTCCATCTTTCAGGCATAGCAATGGAGACCACTGCCTTCTCACTGGATGTGCTTTCTGGAGCCACAAGCTGGGGGTGAACATCTGGGTCCCACAGGAGAGGGGCTGCTCAGGGGAGATAATTGTAGTGATAATGGCAATTAATGACATTTGAGCACCTGGGCTATATACCTCCTGCCACACTTACCCCAATTCCAGGGCTATATAGCCCAGCTCACCTCAGTGGCACAGCCTTTACGTGAAAATTCAGATGGGAACAGAGCCACCAACAGAGAAGAGGGACAGGTGCATTATTTCATGAACTTCACAAAAGGATTCTCCTTGGTGGTGGTGGTGGTGGTGGTGGTGAATCTAAGAAATAGCTCCTGTGTGTGTTTATGATAATAGTCCATGTCTAAAATGTTGATTTACCTGTCTGGTTTTAAAGAACGTGTTCAGAGAACTAAGCTTTGGGGTCTACAGACGCCCTGCCCATCCGTGCGCAGGAGAGGTATTTCAGGACCCTGGAGAGTGCTCTGAACAAGGAGGGTGCGTGGAATGAGGAGTTGGGTTTTTCAGAACAGGTTCATCCTGTCAAGTCATCATATGCATGGGACCTGGGCCTACGGCCCTGGGGACATGACTTACCCAAGTAATTTAGTAAGTCAGTGGTTTCGTGTTTCCATGTGGCCTGACTGCCTGGGACCGTGTCCTTCAGAACAGAAGCAAAAGTAGGGGCAGTCCAGCTTGCCTCCCTGTGCTGAGTCTGCAAAGACACAGGTTTCACTTTCTGCACTCTAAAAAGCATATGCAAATAGGAGTATTGTAAGTTGAATCCTACCCCCAGCACCCTGGGTGGCTCTGGGCTTGGGGGCAGTAGTTGGCTGTTTTGATGGGCAATGTGGTGAATGGTTATGGTCAGGACCTCTGCAACCTCACTGTTTGAAACTGAATCTTGGCTCTGCCTCTCCCAGGCTGTGCGAATTTGGGCACATTGCCTAACTTCTCCATTCTTCAGTTTCCTTATCTGTAAAAGGGGTATGATAAAGCACCTACTTTATAGGGTGTTATGGGAATTAAACATAATATATAAAGCACTGAAGGGAATGCTTGGCATGTGGTTAGTACAGTAAAATGTTATTATTTTAAAACCCAAGCATTTCTGCCCCAGGTCTGATGCATGGCCAGGTTCCACCCATGGTATCCCCGGTCTTGCTTATAGGGTCAGACTTGGAAGAGGCAAATGTTTCCTGGGCTTGTAAGCTGTTGGAGTGTCAAGGAAGCACTGGTTTGGGAACTGGGAGGACCAAGTGCCCTAGGCCAGGGGCTCTGGAACTCTGAGGGGAGGTTCGGTTCTGGCACCAGCTCTCTCCCTGCTCCTTCTTCATAGAGGTTTCAAGCATGGTCTTGAGCAGCCAGCAAGGTCTAGACTCAAATCTTGGCTCTGGGGCTTATGGGCAATGATCTTGGGCAAGTCATTATTCGACTATTAGAGACTCATCCGTGTCTGGCTATAATGACACACTTAACATGGTTATTCCGAGGATGAAATGAGAAAATGTAGGTAAAGACCAAGCACAGGCGCTGTAAGGGCTTTGTAGTAGTGGCTGTCACATGGCTGTCTTCCGGATGTCTCTGTTTCATTTTGGGTCTCTGCCACTCCCCTCTCCCTCCTGACAGATGAGGTTCTTACTTCTTATGGACTTCCTGGCTTGGTTCAATCCAGAGGATGTGGGCATCTCTGGAATCAGCCCATCCAGGCCCAAACCTCAGAGAGAGGCTTTTATTTTATTTTTATTATTTTTATGTTTATTTCTGACAGAGAGAGAGACAGAGAGAGAGAGTGAGTGCACGCATGTGTGCGTGAATGACTGGAGGGGGAAGGGCAGAGAGAGAGAGAGAGAGGGAGAGAGAGGATCCAAAGCAGGCTCTGCTCTGACAGCACAGAATCTGATGTGGGGCTCGAACCCACAGGTTGTGAGATCATGACCTGTGCCGAAGTTGGATGCTTAACTGACTGAGACACCCAGGCGCCCCCAGACAGAGGCTTTTAAAAGATAAGAGAGGTGCTGGTCTTTCGTGGCCCATTTCTTGTAGGCTCACCCCTTCTCTAGGCTTTGTCTTAGCAGAAATGCCCTGGATTTCTAAACAGCTCCTTTGTCCCATAGCCCTGGGCAGACACCATCCTCCAGCTCCAGCTCTGCCCCATTCCAATAGCAAGTGGTGAAACATTTATCCTATTAACAGCTCAGATTTGACAAGTGTGAACTGGGTGGGTTCTAGGTCTTATCACATAGGTTGTCTCATTTATAATTAGCTTTTAATTACCATCTACTTTGTGTTTGGCAATGTGGGAAGCACTTTACACATCTTTTCTTATTTGATCACTCAACTGCCTATAGAGGTAGCTATTATAACTAATTTTATTTTACAGGAGAGTAAACTGAATGCTAGAGGGGTTCAGTGATGCTTGGGTCACAGGGAGGGGGGTCTTGAAGCCGCGGGGAAGAAGTTTGTAAAGTACTTCACAAAGTGCCCCGCATGTGGAACTGACTCAATAAAAGATGGCCAGCCCTGTCCATCCTAAGTTCCCTCTCCAGAGCCCCTAACTGAGATGGCTCCTCTTCCTGCCCTCTATCCCACCCATCCTGGTACCAGCTCTTCTAAGAATGCATTAGTTTGCATTTGAGCTAGGCACAATGGTGGAATTTCAGGTACTGTGAGTTGAGTAGAGGTGATGGGAGGGGGCGGGGAGGACACAGAAAATGGCCACTGACTCCACTCATGGCTAAGGCTCCTTTTGTTTTGCTCTTGTGGTCATGTCTAAGAGGGACATCCAGGGGCCCGGCTGCCGAGTCAACATGAAGTGATGTCTGGTTGTCATGAGTTCTTATTAGTGGATTATTCATTCTGTCTGGGAATTTGAACACAGCCTCATCCCCTCACTCCTCCCCTGCAGCTTCTCTGGGACTAGGGTGGGGGTAGGGCCAGGACTTCAAGGGCTTCAGATTCCCCTCTGTCACTATCACAGGGTCTGGCCTGGACTATGACCTCTCTGAGATACCCATCGGGGCCACAGAGGAGACCTGGCTTCTCATTGTGGCTCTGCTATGGGCAAGTCACCTTCGGACTCAGGGCAGGTCTTTGTCCCTCTTTGGACTTCAGTGTCTTCATCTGTAAAATGGGACGATAGGACTGGCTGTTCTCTGAGGCTTTCCCAGCCCTCTCATGCAGTAAATACCACAGAGAATCCCTCTCCCTGCTTTACCTGCCTATTCGAGAATATGTAGAAGGTGGGGACAGAGGACCTGAGGTAGAATAGGATTTGAGGAATGAAGCAGAGGGAGGAGTCTCAGTGGTTCCTAGCACTCCCGGCTTGAGCAATTGGTTGATTGGGGTGTTGTTTATTGAGAGAAGGGAGAAAAAGAGGCAAGAGTGGCTATGGGGAGGGATGATGAATTCATTTTTGGATGCATTGGACTTGAGATATTTAAGGGATGGGCCTAAGCTAAGCCAACATGGAGGCGAGATTGGATTTGAACCAGGGTTATCTGTATCAAGGCCCATGTTCTCTCTAGCACACCACAGGCAGAGTGTGCGGTGCTCACTTGAGCTACTGAGGGCCAAGAAAGGGTCAGAGAGGGCTCATGTTCAGGGCAGGGCCAGCAGCTGGGAATATTAGTGGTAGGGGAAAGCAGAAGGCTTAATCAGTGAGAGCCTCCTGGAGGAAGAAATTGAATGTTATGTTCTATAGATATCATGAGAGGGTGAGGTCCGAAGGGGAACAGGACAGAAGCATAGTCAGAAGGGTCCTTGAAGGCCACGTCCAAGAAGATGATATGACTTGCTTGAAGTCACACAGTCACAGAGCCAAGATTCCAACCAGGTGTGCCTTAATCCATGGTCTCTGTTCTTAATCCACCCCATAGGATAATGCTCTCAGGGCATGAGGCCTGGTCAGGGGAGAGCGGGGAGCCAGGAGCTAGACAATGCAATGGACTTAGTCTCTCTCAATTCAGACCTATTTTCCCCAACCCATGTGTGGTCAAATTCCAGATGAATGAAAAGACAACAGAGTTCTGACCCTTGAAGTCAAAGAACACAAGAGCTGGGAATGTCCTAGTTTTAACACAGATCCGACTCTAGGTACCGGATTGCTCTTGAATGTAGGTGGCATGTATAACTACTTAGCACCTTTGAGCTCAGGGGCATACAGAATCTCCCTTGGCCCCCAAACTGGTCTGTCACTATGCCCAAAAGTCCATCAGTGCACCCTGACTTTGGAATAGATCTTGCCCAACCGGGCCCCGACCAAAGAGGGAGCGCATCTTTGGCACAGAGGGCACTTACCAGACACTTTCCTCCTGGGCAGAAGGGATGGAAGTCCCTGGAGGGGACCGTTCCCCGTGGCTCTGGAGAAGACCAGTCTGCCATTCAAAGGGGCTGGCTTGCCTGACAGAAGGGCAGGGAGCCGCTGGGCACAGCAAGCTGCAGCGGTGGCAGCAATGGTAAGTGCCAGCAGCTCGCAGTGAATATGCAGTGTCAAATGGGGTGCATTACTCTCCGTGCAAATTAAAAATTAAAATTAATCAAACACTCAAATTGATTTCCTTCCCGTCTGTTTGCTCTGCTGTGCCAGTCAGATGCCTGCCTGCCTGCCTGGTCCAGTTGAGCCCAACTCCAGGCCAGGCCTGGGCAGCTCAGGCTGTTGCAGAAGTCTCTGGGATGGGCTTAGGAGCTATAGTCACCTCATTCCCACCTTGGGAAATCCGGTAGGGGTCAACCCAACCAGGTCCCCGAGCCTGAGACCTGGTGCTGGGCTTGCAATGGGGGGAAGGCAGGAAAAGAACATCACTCTAGTCTAGAGGAAACACTCACATTGGGCTGGGAGGCAGGACCCTAGGGAATATTCATGGGGCCATCATTGACTGATCTCAGTTTCCGCATCTGTGGAATGGGGAGAGAGAGACAGATGGAATAGCTGCCCCCTGGTTCTTGTGCTGGCTTATGGTCTGGACTGGCCTTCCCTAGGGATGGACTCATCTCCAATCCCCAACCAGCCAGGGTCCCTGACCTCTCCACCCAGGCCTTGATCTACCTACCACTTATCATTGGGCAACCGTGGGCAAGTCACTTAACATCTCTGAGCCTCCATTTTCTTCTGGGTAAAATGGGAATGATAATACCAGTGTGTGAAAGGAGAGGAGCATGCAAGTTTATTGGGATCAACACCCACGGCGGGGAGGGAGTGAGGAAACAGAGTGGGCAGAGGGAGAAGTTGGACTGTGACACCTTCACAGTGCAGATCCATGGGCATCTCTGGGCCCGAGCTGTCTGAGGGGTTGACCTGAGTTGGGGTGAGAGTGTCAGGTCTTTATCCCCAGCTTTGACCAGCTGTTGGATGCAGCTGCCTGTGGAAGGGCAAGCCCTGGGTGAGGAGCCTTTCCCTTCAGCCGAGGGGAAGCTACTCATCTGTGGCCTGCCAACCTTGACAGCCTGCCAGCAGCAGGGAGGAGTGTTTCAGCCAGAAGGGGCGTGTGGGTAGGGCATTGGGGTGCCTCCCCAACACTGCGGTCGGGGGAGGTTGGGGTGAGGGTCCCCTGGAACAAGGCTGTGAACCCGGCAGGAGTCAGTGTACAATAAGCCGCAGTCATTCTGTTGAAAAGGCTTTGGGGACTCCCTCCTTTCCTTTTGCCTTCACATCCTGACACTCAACCAAGCCCTATCTTGGAGGGCTTGGTGAATATCAGGATGTGAAAGCGAGGAAACCTTCAAAGTTCCATCATCCTTCCATGACATTCAAGGACCTTGGTGACCAGACCTGATCCCCTGTCCTGGCGCCTCCCAGCATTACACCCCCTTGACGGTGTGGGTGCTTTCTTATTTTTCTGCAGTTCTTCCTCCCTCCCTGCATTCAAACACCATCCATGTGGCCGGCACATACTCCCTGAACCCCTGCAGTGGCCAGGCCTGGGCTGGTGTGTGTGGTGGGTGCCGAGGAATCAGAGGTGACCCAGACCCGGTTGTACCCTTCCACCCCACCCCCACATTTCTCCTTCCCTAGCCCCCACCCCTCTGTGAATTCCTATGCTCCTTCAAGGGCAGCCATTCCATGGCCATCTGGGGAGAGCCAGATCAGGCTGATGCCCCGGTGAATGCAGTGGGGTCCCCCTCACCTCTGAGGCTCAAGGCCAGACTCCAGGGGCTCCTGACTCTTGGTTCTATGACCCTGCCAGCCTTTAACCCCCCACCCTAACCAGAACTTGGAACCTCGGCCTTCTTTCGTGGATGCGGCTGTTCACGTGCTAGTCTGCCCACAGCCTGCGCACTTCCTGAGGATAGGGCCCCATGGGCCTGTCACAGAGTATACCTTCCGTGAATGGGAGCTGAATTGCAGGTCTGACATCCCCTCCTCCCCGACGCCATAGCTACGCACACTCCCAGGTCCCTAAACTCTCCCCACCCCACTGGCCTCCCAAACTGCAACTCTAGTCCGATCTCTCAGTAACAGGCGGGGTCGCCTGTCTGCCCACCACTCTTGCCGCTTGTGTCTATGTCTCCCGGGGGTGTTGATCTCAGGGTCCCAGGAGGATGCTTGGTAGAGGATCAGTGTCCCTGATAGACTAGTTGGACCCTCCAGCTTCCTTTGTCCTCTCTCCTACATAGGGAGACATGAGGAATAAAGAATTCTACCCTTTTACATATGGGAAAACCAAAGGCCCAAGGATTCAGTTCAGCCTGGGGCTTGCTGCTGGCCTAGTGTCCTCTCATCCCTCCTCCATCCCTGAGCCTACCTTCCCCAGACATTCCCAGATGGAGCATTCCAAGGGGCTTTCCTCTTCCCCCAAATTCCACCTGGGCCCTCACCCTCTTCCCCCCATCAGATGTCTGGGAGTCCCTGTTGGCTATAAGAGCTGAATTGGATCCTTGGGCCTGGGGGCTCTAGGACCTAGAATCTGGCTCTGGTGGGGTCATTTTCATTGTTTTATTTTTTCTATTCCCTAGTTACAGGCTGTGGCCAGAATCAACCAGAGATGGCAGAAAGGACCAGTCCTGTCATTGCTTTACAGTTGTGGGGGACAGGGAGGGACAGGCATTGCCCTGAGTTATCTACCTAGAGTCTAAGTGGAGCCTGAGCCAAGGTCTTCTGTTTCCCTCACCATGCCACCAGGTCACTGTCAAGTCTGCGTCCCCAACATGCCCTACCCAGTGCTAGGCTCTGGGCATTAGAAAAAAGGGTTGGAAGGGCATCCGGGTGACTCAGTCGGTTAAGTGTCCAACTTTGGCTCAGGTCATGATCTCACAGTTCATGAGTTCAAGCCCCACGTCGGGCTCTGTGCTGACAGCTCAGAGCCTGAAGCCTGCTTCAGATTCTGTCTTCTTCTCTCTCTCTGCCCCTCCCCTGCTCACACACACACACACACACACACACACACACTCTCTCTCTCTCTCTCTCTCAAAAATGAATAAACTTCAAAAAATATTTAAAATAAAGAGAAAAGGGTTAGGAAGGGTCCTTGGGTGTGGGGTGCTGAGTGGCAGGTTGGGAAGCAGCTGGAGGAGCTATAGGATGCTGTCCTCTGCTTCACATCTCCAGGGACAGTCCAGAGCCACCAGGCTAAACTTCCAGCTCCTTACAGGACCTCTAGAACCTGTTGTCCTGACCCCATGCCACCTGCAGCCCCATCTTCAATCCTCTCTCCTTGTGCTCTGACTGCATGGGCTTTCTCTCCTTTCCCTCGCTGCAGGGCCTTGGCATGTGCTATTCCTTCTCTCTGGAGCCCCTACTCCTAAAAATTAATGTCCATCCACCCTTCTGGTTGTAGGTCAAATGTCACATCCTGCAGGAAGCCTTCCTGACTCCCAAGACCAGCCTGGGCCTCCACCTACCAGCCCCATGATCCTTCCTAGCACTTGTCCGAGGGGTAATTCCACATTTCTTTGCATGATGGTTTGAATTGTTTCTTCCTCCAGATTCTAAGTTCTCTGATATGTATTTCCCACACCTGGCACAGCGCCTGGCGTGGAGGAGGCCCTCAATCAATGTTTGTGGAAAGGAGGAAGAACAATGGCTCTCAGTTAAAATCCCGGAAGCTCATGCTAAACCTTGGTTTTCTCTTCTCTGAAATAGGAATGGGAACACCAGGATCAGTGTGAGGATCAGCCAGTGAATAAAGACTCCTGACACATAGTTGGTTAATAGTAAAGAGGAGGAAGGAGGTTAGAGTGGGCTTGGGGTAGTTGGGGAAGGCTGTTTAGGGGTGGAAGGACCTGAGAGGTGGACGGGTTGTGTAAGCCAAGTGTGAGGGACCGGTGGGAAGAGAGACAGCAAAGAGACAGCCTGGCTGGGTGGGGCAGTTCTCTGAATCTTTGGTGACCCTATTTATGTTTCGGCCTAACCCAGGAAGCCAGGGGATGGCTGAGAAGGCAGGCAGGAAATGCCTCCTGCCTCCTGGGACTCTGTGCGGGCCGCTCAGCCTCAGGCCGGACCTGGCATGGTGATGGGGTCTGGGATGCTGCCAAGGTCTCCCCCACTGGCCTACGGAGAAAGCTGAAAATAGCAGAGGGGCCCTGGGCAGGCATCTGCGGGGGCACTGACCCGGCCCTTGTGGCAGGAAGCAGCCAGCTCCCAGTCTCTGGTGAAGGAGCTCCTTCCTGGAGCTGCTTGCACTGGCCTGGCCCCCGGCCTCTGGCCCCCAGCCCCCAGATGCTGCTGCTCTGGCAGTGAAGAGCGACTCCTCTAAGTGGGCTTGTTCATTATTCATGTTTGCCTCTTGTAAAGCCTGCTGGGAAGCAGAGGTGGCAATAGCTCCTGGCCACTAGCACAAGGGCAGGACACAAGGGGGTCCCAGAGAGATCTCTGTACCTTCCTGCCTCTGTGCAGAACCCTTGGATAAGAGGGCCAAGGCCTGGAGCTGCTGAGGGAAAATAAATGACTTAGAGTTACGTTTTTTGCAGCCGTAGGGCACACCTGCTTGCCCCCATACTTAGGGAGGAAGCCGAGGCTCAGAGAGGGTGTGCTACTTATCTGAAGTTGCACAGCAAAGCTGGGGCATAAATTCCCACGCATAGACATAAAGGCTGTGTGGCTCTCAGAACAGGAAAGTGGGAGAAATGAAGGGGGATTAGACTGGAATTGCTGCTCCGCGTGGATGTCAGGCACTCCTGGGAAAGGCTGTTTGTCTCTGTTTGGCTTCCCTGGGGTCTACCTGGAAGCCCTGGGAAGACTCCTCAGGAGGTGTGTTGAGCCAGAGCAGGCAACAGCCGTGAGCTCATCTCCCCTGAGGCCCCCAGGAAGTCTGGTACGAAGGCAGAAGAGAAATGGCTGGGAAGGGAGGCAAAAGGAAGACATGAAGGGCCTTTGGGATAGGCCAGAAAGCCAAGCTCAGGTGTGGGGAAGGAAAAGGACATTTGCTGAAGGCCTACTCTGTGCTGGGTCATTCCTGTGCATTCTTCTCTATGAACTCCTTGGTGGCCGAGTATTTTATTCCCATTGTACAGAGGAGCACTGAGGCTGGCAGTGGCACTGGCCTGACACCAAACCGTGGGGTCTCTGCAGGGCACCTTGATGGGTGAAGGCCAAAGTCAGGCCTTCCCTGGACTCACAGCCACAGCGAAGCCTGGGCTTCTCCTACTTCCAGCTCCTGTCAGCAGGGGGAGGCTGTGCTGCATCTGGTTGCAGGAACTGGGAGCAGAGGTTGGGATTGGGATTACTAGGACAGGAGAGGAGGTCTCTTTCAACAGCTCCTGGTTTGGGAGCCCTTGCCTATGCCTCTGTGATGGCTGAAAGACGGGTAGGGCTTCTGCCTGGATTTGCTAAGTGTCAGCCTTGCTGCTGCCCCAGAACCAAGATGAAACTCTCGATTCAAGGCTCTCATAGCTTCTCTTCCCTCAAATACACCCCTCCTTCCTATTTTCCACTGCCATGTTTTGACAAATGCTCTTCTCTTGGCATGGGATGCCCTTTCTGTTCCTTTCAGCCTGGCCAACTCCTACTCATCCTTCAACACCTGGCTTCAATGTCACCTCTTCCAGCTTGCCTGAATTTCCTCCATCCCCCAAAGTTCCCATCATGAATTCTTTCATTTTTTTTAAGGGCAGGATTGTGTCTGAATCATCTGTGTGTCCCCAGTACCTAGCGCAGGATGAGGTTCAGAATAGATGCTTATCTATTCTGAACAAGTGGGCAAAATGCATCCCTCTGTGGAGATCAGAGAGCAAGGGTCTAACTGGGGTGGAAGTAGGTGTGGGACACACAGAAGAGGAAATGCTCATGCATCAGGCCTGTTCAGGATCAGCCTGACAGGGAGCCTAGGAGTGAACATAAGCTTTATTTCCCGGGGGTATCATGAGGGTCCAAGGAGATCTTGGATGTGAAAGAGTTCTGTAAACTGTAGTGTGCTGTCTCTGCTAGGTCCTTGCACCTCTCAACTTTGCCTTGTTCCCCAGATGAGGCTGGAGAGAAAGGCCACGGAATGAGGGAGGGAGCAGACCAGGCCTGGTGGGGGTGGGGTCGATGGAAAGGAGTGCAGCCTCAGCCACTTGCCCCAGCTCTCAGAGGCAAGGAGTGGGTGGGATTCTGGGTGGAGAAGGCCTGCCTTGGGACTCCCTCTCTTATGGGATCTAACATCATATCCGAGTTCCGCATGGCCCCAGAGATGATGTAAGCCAGTGTCCTTCCAAAGAGGGGTAAGCTGAAGCCCAGAGAGAGGCAGGCTTTTGCCCAAGGTCACACAGCAGGGGTAGGAGGCCATCCTATGAGCCCCATCCTCCCAGCATGACAGGTGTCCTCATCCTGGGCTCAGATCCGGACAGCTGTTTCCCTGATCCCTCCTCTTGGCCCCGCAGTCCCCGGCGCCCAGTCCGCACTACCCCACACCCCAGCCTGCCCTTAGGCACAGGCGCTAACAAGCACTGAGCGCCCCGTGGATGGCGTGGTCCGGACAGCTCCCGACCGTCCTTCTCCTTGACTCACCTCCAGCCCGGGAGGGCCAGGATCAACGGCGGTGGCCAGGGCGCCGCCCGCACCGCCGGGCTGCGCCACCGCCCCGGACTCTTCCGGCGCGGCGAGGTCGCCCTCCTTGGCGCCCCCGGGTGGGGCAGGTCGAGCCCGGTGCGCTATCCCTTTAAACCCGGGCGAGATGGGAGCTGTCAGCGACAGCCGAGGCTAGCGCGGGACGTCGCCGCCCGCCAGGCCAGAGCAAGGAGCCGCGGAGCGAGCAGAGAGCGGAGGTGGTGGCGGGGCCGGGGCGCGGCAGGTCCCCTCGCCGCCCACTGAGCTCTCGAACCCGGGGCCCGGCGAGGCGGGTGGAGCCCAGTATAATGCGGAGAATGTGAGAGGCAGCGCAGAGCGGTGGGGAGGAGGGCGCGCGCAAGAGGGCGGCGGCAAGATAGACGGAGAGACAGCGGGAGCGACAGAGGACAGGGAACAGGGAGCAGGTGGGAGAAAGGAGAGGAGAAAAAAGGAGTGGCAGGGACAGGAAAGGAGCGAGAGAATACTAGGCGCGGGCGGCGGCGCAGGCGAGGAGGAGGAGGCCGGCGCCTCTGGGTGGGAGCGCCGGAAGCCAGAGTTGGGCTCCCCGGCCGGGGTTCGGGTTGCGAGCGCTGCCGCGGCCGGGCCGGGCATGGTGGGGGAGAGGGGACGCCCGAGGGGCCCCCTCTGGGAACGGCGGGGGACCTGAGGCAGGGCCAGCCGGGACAGGGGCGCAGGGCCACTCCACAGGCCCCGCGGGCCGTGCTCCGAAGGCTCCAGCTGGCCGGGGCAAGGGGGCCTTTGTGAGCGCCCCAAGAGTGCGCAGCCGGGCGTGCGGCCGCGGGGATGTGTGCGCGCCCGGGGGGTGCGCGGGTGTGCGCGAGTGTGAGCGCCCCGGCGGGTGGGAGCGCGCGTTAGGGATTCTGCTAGCATCGCAGCGTGGAGAACAGGAGGCAGGAGTGGGGCGCGCAGGGGAGCGCGTGGCCCTCCCGCGCACACGCACACGCCGCGCGCGCGCGCACACACACACACATACACACACGCACACGCCCTCTCTGCCTCGCTCGCTGCCGCTGCCACCATCTCGGAGCCGAGCCTTGCGGAGCGGGAACCCGAGCCGGAGCGGGAACCGGAGCCGAGCGGAGCCGAATCGGGGAATGCGGTCCCGGAACGGAGCGGCGCGCGAAGTGCGCGCCCGGGACGGTGAGTGTGGCCTGAGTGTGGCCAAGCCGGGAGGCTGCGGCGGGGCTGGGGCCGCGGGGGCGCAGGCCGGGGAGCTGGGGTGTCTGCCCGCCGGCAGCGCCGCGTGCGCGGCCTCTGATTGGGCGGGAGCCTCGGGGGCAGCGGGTGGGGGTGGGGTGTTGGGTGCGCGCCCGTGGGGGCGTGCACGCGCGGAGATGGATGGGGCGCGCTCGGTACCCCGGTCCGTGACCGCGCTCCCGCCCGCTGCGCGGCCCCGCCTAACCCTCGTCTGCCGCCGGAACCCTGGCGACTTGGAGCAACTTTGTGTGTGGGGGGAGAGGAGATGGAGGCGTTTTAATGGTGGAATTCTGGCCTTGTCTTCCAGAGGAGAGAACGCGAGGGAGGAATGGGATGGGGGGTGCGGGCTGTGCCGCCCGGCGGGCAGAGGGGTACATATCCACCACCCCATCGGAGCAGCCGCCGGCTCTCTGGGACACCAGTCAGGCCCCGCGGCGCCGCGCTGGAGCCGCTCCCCGGCGCTGGACTCCTGTGCCTCCGGCAGGGTCCAGCGGGACCGCGCGGCGACAGCTACCAGGCCTGGGGGCCGCAAGGTCGTCTTTGCAGCCAGGCTGAGGACAACAGGGCTTGAGGTGGGAGTGGGGAGACGTGCCTAGTGTGTACGTGTGTGTGGTCCCGCACCTTCTGCCTCGTGGGACAGGCCTCTGGAAGAAGGGAACTGCTGGAAAGATTATCACATTAGACCTGGCTCCCTGGAGCTCCAGAAAGGCCAGGGATTGGAAGGGGAACCTCTAAGTCCCTGGCCTGGTGCCCACCCCACTGCGCGCATGCCTTCTTTGTTTGGAGCCATGCTCCTGTGTGCCTTACTATGTGTCAAGGTTGTGCCTTGCTGTGTCCCCCACTCCCCTTCTTGAGTCTCCTTCTACCCCTCTGTGCTGGTTGCCGCAGGGAACTTCCTCGGCCCCCTCCCCAAATGGCAGCCCTGCCTTTCAGAAGATATGAGGATGACATGTGGTCCCTTGAGAGGGAGGAACCATGTGCTCCGCACCCTCCTCTTCCCCTGCCCCAGCACCCAATGACAGGCCCAAGGAAAGGTCAGAGGTCAGGACCTTCCCCTTTACAAATCCTCCTTGCTTCCAGGGCAGGTTCTTCCTCCTCTAGGAAGTCTTCTCTGATTGCTCCTCAGTCTGTCCTTCCAGCTTGGGTTTCTGGATTGGAGCGGCTGGGTTCCCCAGCAGCCCTCGTTCCTGTGCTCTCTCCAGGGGTCAGAAGTCTTGTTCTCAGCCTACACGTTAGCTGGAGGGGTGTGATGCTGAATAGTATCTGCCTGCCTCTGGGGGATGGTAATATTTTGTTTGACCAGCTTTCGGGCTTAAACCTTAACTTGCACTTCGTTATCCCTCTGGAATCTCTCAGCCACCTTGTGAGAGGCCCATGGACATGCTTCCACTCCATTTCACGGAGGAGGATTTTGAGGCAGAGATGGAGCTAGGAGAAGTCCAGTGTCAGGGCAGCAACTTTCCACTGTGAAAGTATCCTTTAACCCTGGTCTTTGGTGAGGTGCGGAGGGGCAGGGAGGGCACCCAGGCCCTCTTCGTTGACTTAGCAGCAGAGCTCTGGTGGCCTGCTGCTAGAGGGTCTCCCAGGACAGCTGTTCTGCCACCTGTGACCAGCACCCTCCCCAGATGGGCAGGAAGGGGGGCACCTCAGACTGGCTCGCCATGGCTTGACTTCTGGCACCTCTTGACCCTGGCTTCATTAACCTTTGCTTCCTAGATTTGGGGCCAGAGTCTGCCTGGGCTCTGCTCGATGGTTTGCAAACCTGGTTCCTGTAATCTTCAGCACTGGAATGCCAGTATTATTCTGGGATTCAGAGGGGTTTCTCCACCCCCAGCCTGGACCTGTAGGGTAGACCCTGGCATTGTCTTCCTCCTTGGGCCCTGGAATCCTTCCCAGTCTCCTGAGGTCTCCATCCTGGAGCCCCATGTGGGCCAGGGAGCTCACCCTCAGGGAAATGGGTTCCCCATAAAGGTCCAAATGTGCACTGGGGGGAATGGAGTCTGGTTACTTTTCGCACCACTTCTTCCCCAGGTGGCCCACCTGAGGCAGAGAAGCTAGAACAGCTTTCAGCCCCAGTCATTCTTTTGTGAACCCCCCCCTCTTCCCCTCCACCTGCCCACCTGGTAGCAGCCTGGACTCTTCCCCAGTGCTACTTTGGTCCTTAGAGGCCTCCAGGGTGGGGAGAGCTGTTGCCCAGGAGTGACCAAACTCCCCCTGGGGCTGGGGGTGCTACTGGGCCCGGCGATAGCTCCTTCAGCCTTTTTGTTGGCTTCATGCTCAGGTAGTCTCTCCCTGTCTCTCCTAATCCCTTTCTGCCCTGCTCTCACTCAGTGGCCTTTCTTAGCCATTGTTCTCTTGCTGTCTCTCCCTCCCCTTCTCCATCCCCCTATGGCTCCCTGAGCTCTGGACTTTTGCCTTTCTGTGCATTGACACCCAGGTGGCTGGAGCATGGCCAGGTGCCCGCTTGGCCCCACCCCTGCCATCCAGGTCCACTTGAATCCCTGCCCTGGTTCTTCTGGCCCCCTCCCCACCCAAGTACTCCAGCAGGCTGAGCCCTCCATTTGGGGTTGCAAGCCATGGGGAAGGAGAGAGCAGGGCACTTCTTTGACCCCTGGTCTGTGCTTTCGGGTGTGAATCCCAGTGAGGTGCACCCGGCCCCCACTTGCTGCTCCCTTTAGGAAGACAGCCACTCTCCCTCAAACCTCCTGACTGAGAAGGGGTAGTGCCCAGTGGGCCCCCCTCCCTTTCCCTCTCCAATCAGGCCCTGACCTTGCCATGGGTGTGTTTTAAATTATAAAGATACTGTATTTTAACAAATTCAGTGATAAGTTTTTGGGTGGGCTGGGCCTTTGGGTGGCTTGAGGGGAAAAAGTTACCCCTGACCACTCAAGCCTCTTTTGGGGGAAGTTGGGGCCACTCTGGCCAACCAGAGTCTTTTCCATAGGCTTCTGGGGCCCAGACATCTGCTCCCAAGAACCATGCCTTGGCCTTACTCCTCATGGCCTAGAAACCTACAATTGGGGCCCAGTCCACATTTGGGTTCGTCTCCTGGTTTGAGGCCTGGGCTGAGTACTGGGGATTCTGATGACAAGCCTGAGCCTCTCCCTGGGTGGGCTCTGAAAGGGGACACGGATATCCACCCACACCCCTGGGTGTGAGGCAGAATGGGCTGGGCAGTTGCAGAGGTATGTGAGTCGGGGATTGGCAAGGGGTCATTTCAGATGGACTGAAAGCCTGGTGCATTTTGATCTGCTCAAATGTTTCTGGCACTTGGTAGATGATCAGTAAATATGGTGAATAAATGAGTGAATGGAGAATGTGAACAAGCGAGGGCTTTCCAGGCAGATGGCACAGTGTTAGCGAAGGCATGGCAGTGGGAAGCACCGGGCATGGGTGGAACACGTTTGCAATGGAGTAGTTCATGCAGGGGCACAGCAGGCGCAGAGCAGGTTGGCACAAGACAGAGGAGGATCTTGAGTGCCTGACTGAGGAGTGTGGGCTGATTCCGTATTCAGGGGTTGCAGGGTTGAAGTTCTGGAGGGACGCGAGCAGATTTGCAATTTAAACTGCTCCCTCTGGTGGTTTTGGGAGGGGTTGGCCTGGAGAGCCAGAGGCCAGGAGGCGATCCTGAGGCCGCTATGGGAATCCAGGCGGGTGGTGAGGGCAACAGCAGAGACAGGCCTCTTATCTTCTGAGGATGGCCAAGGCAACCTGCCTGGTTTCCCACCCCACGGAGGATGGAGAGATTCGGCCTGGGGGAAGAGCCTGATGGGGCAATGTAGCTAACCAGAGTGGGGCGGGACCTCCGGTATATCACCATTCCCATCACCTGGGCATACTGAAGTGACAGGTGTCCTAGACTCATAAGATGCAGCCTTTAATACTGGCCCTCCTACTGCGTGCACTTGAGCAAATCCCTGAGATCCCTCAGACCTCTGTTTCTATGTCTGTAAAATGGGTAAGTTTGTCTCCTTGGAGACCTGGGGTGAGTTTGGGTGGAAGTTTGTGACCTTGGAGGTGGGATACAAAGAGAAGGGGTAGAGGGCTGGTCACACTGCTGTTTGACAGAGGAAGAGTTTGAAGCCCAGAGAGGGGTGGTGACTTGAATAATGAGGTCATAGAACAACTTGGGGGCAGGGCATTCCAGCTTGGGGTTTTTCGGGCTGCGCCTGTGGCCTGCTGGGCAGGGGTGGGTGGCATGGCCAGGGCCTTGAGGCCTCCGCAGAGGACGTCCTCAGGCAGTTGCTTCGGCAGTCCAGCTGTCAGGGAGCATATGGGGCCATATGGCCACATCAGGGGAGGCGCCAGCCACTGAAGGAGGGTTAGCGGCTGCCATCTTGGCCTTCTGGATCTATATGGGCACTGCCAGCCATCAGGGTCAGGATGGGAGGAGGCCAGGATGGAACCTCAGTGTCCAGGTTGGTTTGGACGTGGAGGTTGGGTCTTGGCAGATGGCCCAGTTCTAGCACCCATCTGCCAGGGCAGCCGGACAGGCGGCTTCGTGCCCAGGACTGATCCAATTAGCTCAAGACCAGCTGTGCCAGTCACCCCCCATGCCCCACCCAGCTCTGATGGCCCTGCGGTCCACAGGCCACCGGGCGGTACAGCACATCTGATGTTGGGGTTTCCGGCCACACCACAGTATATGTGTGTGACATGCAGCCTCACCCTGAGCACTGATTCTATAGCTCTAAGATTTGGGGGTATAGAAATGGGTCCTTTGAATCAGCCTGGTGTGATCAAAAGGACCTGGGCTTGGATGCCATCTGGAGCTGGGTGTGAATCCCGGCTCAACTGCTTCTGAGCTGGGTGAACTCAGGTGAGTCCCTTCACTTTTCTTTCTTTCTTTAAAAAAAAATTTTTTTTTTTAATGCTTATTTATTTTTGAGACAGAGAGAGACAGAGCATGAGCGGAGGAGGGTAGAGAGAGAGAGGGAGACACAGAATCTGAAGCAGGCTCCAGGCTCTGAGCTGTAAGCACAGAGCCCCATGCAGGGCTCAAACTCACGAGCCGTGAGATCATGACCTGAGCTGAAGTTGGACACCCAACCGACTGAGCCACCCAGGTGCCCCAAGTCCCTTCACTTTTCTGAGCCTTGGTTTCCTCATCTGTACCACGGGAGACTGATGCCTACCTTGTAGAGGTGTCATTGGCATGCTTTGAAATAATACATGTAAAGCATTCACTAACCTGATACAGCACATCTCAGAATCTCAGAAAATATTTGTTCATTTTTGTTCTCTGCTGGGAGAGGGAAGTGAGTCCTGTCAGAGTATCAATATCTAGACTGAAGTAGAGAGAAACCTCATTGTTTTAACTTTCCAGAACAAAATTTGCTTTATAATTCTTCATAAGTTTTTATATTCCTTCCCTCATGGCAGTTCTATAAAATAGGCAGAGAGCACTGCCTCATTTCACAGATGAGGCAGCTTGGAAGTGATCCTCCAGAGTGGCACCGTAAGTTGGGCTTGCCCTGTTTCTGGACTCCTGGTCTAGGACACTTGCTCCATGGGTATTCTTCCCAAACCTTGGGGGTAGAGGCTGGGGAGAAGTGGATCTGTCTTCAACAAGGCCTGTCTAGATCAAGCTTGGGAGTTCTAGAGATTCCCCACCCAGCCCTGTCTTCATTACAGGTACAAGGACAGGCAGTCATGGTGATAAGCAGTCAGTCCCAGCTGGGGTTGGTACAGGTGACCCCAGCATTTATTGCATTTCTCTGTCTGCCCTGCTGGCGGGGTGGGGCAGGGGCTGGGAGTAGGGAGAAGTGGCCCTTCACCTCCTGGGCAGCCCTGGACCACCCCAAGGTCAACAGGGCTCAGGCTTCTGGGGACAGTGAGGAGAGCACTGGACCTCAGTTAGGTCACTGTTTGTCTCTCTTTGAGCCTCGGTTTCCCTCTTTATAAACTGGAGATAATTATCTCCCTGCCCGCCTCACAAGGCTGTTTTTGGGGCTCAACTATCAATACATATTTTTATACAAACATGGTATCGCACAGCTGTGGGTCCAGGAGTCCCCAGTCCTGCAGCTGATGATCCTATAATGATTCAGTGATTCACTTGTTGGGCGTGTCTTCTGGGCCTGGCTGTGCTAGCTGCTATGGGGGCTGAGATGAATAAAACCAGCCCCTGCCCTCTTGGGGTATGCAGCCTGCCAGTAGCTGTGCGCGCTGTAGTTTTTAATGGTCCTCCCAAGCTCATGCTGGCCATCACACTCCTACTCAGCACCCTTCAAGGGCTCCCTGTTGCCTTCAGGCTGGCATCCGGACCCCTCAGTGCCTTGCACAGTCTGACCCTCTGTTCTAGCCAATCCTCTCGGGTCTCCTCTCTGCACTCAGGCTCCAGCCAGACGCCACTCACTGTCCCCTTCACACATGCTGTGGCTTTCCTTCCTCCATGCTTTGGCTGTGCCGTCCCTTCTGCCTGGTGCCTTCCTCCACCTCTGCCCTTGTGGATCCCACCTGCTTTTCAACCTTCAACCCATGTGCTGTACTTGAAACCCCCTCCTGATCACCCTAGCTAAAAGTACTTGCTTCTCCGCCAGAACTGTGCACCTACTGTGTGCAAGGCCTACCGTATTGGAGGCCTGTAACATATGGTGGTTTCTCTCTTCATGGCCTGGGAATGCCTTGGTGGCAGGGACCAGATTTATCCATCCTAGGTACCTGGGATGTGCAGGCACCTGGACCCAGATAGACTCAGAGGAACGTGGTGCATCCCTCGGGGCCTCTGTGGCCAGTGCCACTTCCTCCTGCCTCTCGGGCCTGGGGATGCGGGCTAGGCCCAGAACATCTACTTGAAAAGCTCCCGAGTTATGGGCGGCTTTTCTGTTGAGGTGCTCACCACAGACATGGCCTTCCCTGCCCCTGGAGGCTCCACCAGGCTGAGGCGGGGGCGCCCAGTCACTGGCCACACATAACTCTCCCCAACGAATTGCACGGCATTCAGCAATTAGAGATTGATTATTTGGGGTACTGGTAGCTCTTCCATTATCGATTGGCGGAGGCGGGCCTAGCCAGTGTTGGTGTGGGTCATCTGGGCCTGGCTGGGAGATTGTGATCATGGCCATTTATTCCTGACCAGGAAGCTCCAAAAACAAGAGTCAGAGAAAAGGAAGTGCAGGCCACCCTCTCTTTGATTTGCTCTCCCAGGGTTGGGGTGTAAATTTGGGGAGGAGGGGGGATTGGGGTGAGTGGGGAGCTTTTGCTCACTCCCCTCTCCCTCTGTCCCCACCTTCTGTGTTCTGCTGCCAGTCTCTACTGGCCCTGGGTCTCAGCTTTCCCGTCTGTTAAATGGGGATCTCAGTCTTTTTGTGGGATGACACTGTGCCTTTGAGTGAGATGGTCAGGCCATCACTGACTTGTCCTCACTTCTGCTAATGGGTGGGGGCATGTGAGGCTTGGAGAGAGTGGTGTCCTCCTGAGGATAGAGGTAGCATCACAGTGCCCAGCCCCAGGGCTGCTCTGCAGAAGGGACAGTGAGATGGTGGGTGGGAGCAGGGGGTGGGGTTGGTCGGAAGGCAACACTTGCCCCACTAAAGTGCTATGTCTGGCTTCTGAATGTGCTAAGGCTTCTAAATGTGGAGTTAGGACTCAGTGGAATTCGTGCGAAAGCAATTTCTAGGGAAACCACATAAAGGAGCTGGCAGGGGGGATGTTTAACCTACTTGAGAGACCTAGCTGCCTTTCAGGCTGGCCAGGAGCATGGGGTATTGTTTGTGGGGCTCCTGGCTCACATCACCAAGGTTTTTTTGTTTTTTTTTTTTGACATTTTCTTAGGAACATTTCCAAATATACAGAAAGGTAGAGGGGATAGTATAGGAAACCTCATATACCCTCACCTAGACTTAACAGTTGTTGACATTTTGCCACATTTTGCCTTATCTTTTTCCCCCAGAGTATTTTAAAGTAAATTATAGACATTATGCCATTTCACCCCTAAATATTTCAGTATCCCTCCCCCCAAAATCAGAAAATTTCAGTCTAACCTTAAGTGGTCATATATTTCTTTTCATTTTATTTTGAGAGATGAAGATGCTGACAGATGAGGAGACTGAGCCCTGAGAGGTGGCCTGGCCTGTCCAAGGTCACAGAGCGGAGAGGGGGTGGGGAGGAGAGGTGGGGCCTGGGAGGTGGCTACAGGTGTCAGCCCAGGACTGGCAAGACAAGAGGGGAAAGGGGAGAGCATTGGTGGTCTGGAGTTAGGCAGGTGGCTGGAGCAGGATCCCCCTCTTTCGGGGGGGGGGAGGGGAATTCCTCTGGCTCAGGCTGGGGGTTCTGCTTGGAAACAGGAAGTGACTGTCTTTTAGGTTAATCTGCTCTCTTCCTTTTGTTTGCTGCGGGGATTAATCAGGAACTGCAGTGTCAGGAAAATCTAAAACAACTTCTTGTTTATTGTTTAATTTAGGAGAATGTTATCAGGCTCTGGCCATGCAGGCAAGGGGAGCTTTTGCTGGCACAAGAAGCAGGGCCACCTTGGTGAGGGGAGGGCTGGCCTGGCAGGAGGGTTTAGGGTCCCAGTCTGGACTCTCAGGGGGATCTGAGGGAACTGGGGTGTGTATGTCAGGGGTTTGGGGCTGAGCCTGAGATCTGGGCTGGGCTGAAGACCTTGTAGCTTCAGAACAGATGGGAAGTGAGGCGCGAGAGGGATGAGCTCCTGGGGTGTGTGCTGAAAAGGGGGAGAGTCCTGGCTGCCTGTAGGGGGAGGCCCTGGCTGCCTCTAGCCATACTGAGGAGCTGTCCTTCGCTCTCCTCTCTCCTGCCTGGGCCCAGTCTCTTCCCTGGGGAGGTTTGTACATGACGGGTGTCTTCTGCCAGCCTAGGGCAGGTGCAGGTCTCCTTGGGGTCAGGTGATACTGCCCCCAGCACCCGCACATGCTTGGAACTCCTTATTCTGCTGTTGGTGACTTAGTATTTCTTGAATCTGTGAGGGTCACAGAGGTCTCGGCTGTGGAATTGGAGAAAGTTGGAACTAGAAGGCAGCCTCAGAGGTGATCTCATTTTTGTTATAGGTTTCAGGAGGGGAAACTGAGGCACAGGGAGCGGTTATCCCTGTCTCAGGGCTTACAGCGAAAAGCACTGTAGAGCCCTGGCAGCAAGTCAGGTGTCTGACTGCTCAGTTTCAGGATTCCCTGCTTCTGGGCCCCCTGGGCTTGTGGTTCAGACAGACCAGTACTCCCCAGTGTGCAAAGGGGAGGAGGCGGGCCCAGCTGGGAAAGGGCTGTCCGTCATCCCTAAGATGGGCCCAGCTTCCCCTATTAGGATCTGCTTCCTTGTGTGTGTGCACTCTCACGAGCACAGGCACACGCACACCTAGTTACTTGCCAGTGGGGAGAATGGATGTGCAGGTCAGGAAGAAGGCTTTAATGGGGGTGTCCTGAGGCTCAGCCATCCAGGGCTGGGACTGGCCTCCTCCTCTCTTCTCTTTGCCCCCACAATGAGGAGAGCCCCGATTTAGTGCCAGGCTTACTGTTGCGCTTGTTTCTTGAGGACAGGAAGTGGGGCAGAAGAGGCCCCCGGGAGAGAGGTGACCAGAGGGAAAGCGAGAGACAGAGACATCAAAACACTTTCTCATCCCTGGTCTATGGTCCTATGGAGCTACCAGACCTTCCATCAAGCCTGTGTATTCTCTGCAGTTGGGGAAGGAGAGGAAAACAACTCAACCTTGAACAAGTGGCTGGACCGGTGCTGCGTAACCTGGATCATGTCACCACCCCTCATGATACAATGAGGCAGGTAATAGGCCCCCTCTGCTCCAAGAGTGAGGCAGGGAGGACAGGGGATGGGCTGTTAGCCTGTCTGTGGCTGGACCTTCTGCCCCTGCCAGTGGAAAGTGGGCGGGGAAGGGTCATAGGAAGGAGGGCAGGTCCTTGCCGCTCCCAACCCCCAGTCTTTCCTCTGCTGTCTCAGTGCTGTAGGGGTCAGTTGAACACTGTGCTTGGAGTCCAGGGGACAGGTGGGACAGAACGCACTATATGTTCTCACAGTAACTATATGCTGGAACCTAGGCAGGGCACAGAAGAATGTTACCTTTAGTAGTGCACAGAACTGCCCTGCAAGTTCTGCATATTATGGACTCCATTTTACAGATGAGGAAACTGAGGCTCAGAGGGTCACCTGATTGGTCAGTGATGGGACCAATGGGATGGGATTTGAGGCCAGAACTACCTGGCTTTTTGGACCCAGGTCCCAAAGACACCTGGTTTCTGCTCTTGGCTCTATCACCAAATGGTGTTCCCTGGGCCTTGGTGTTTGCCTTTGTCCAGTGGGGCTGGGAGGATGGTTGAGGGCTGTGCCGCAGCCATAGGCTGGAGGGGAGGCTGAGCCTTCTGTCACCTCAGGGTCTGGTAGGTGCTAAGGGTTCTGGTTGAGGCTTGCCGCTGTTCTTGGGGGGGAATCCTTCCTAAGCCAAGCGAAGTGAGAGGCTCCCTGGTGCTGTGGTGAGGGATTGGGCTTCTGGGTATAGGCGAAGCCCTTCAGAGCCTCCCACACCCTTTGCTCTTAGCTAGCGTGTGCCTTCTGTTTATCTATCAGGTGACCGCAAGGTGGCAGGGGAGCCCATGGGCACATATGTGGGTCATCCTGAGGCCTGGAGAGCCACGTTTGAGGATTGAGCATGAAGTAGGTCAGGTGTGAGTTCATTGAATACCTTCTGTTAGTCAGCGTGCTGGGTGCTTTACATACATTACCTCACTTAAGCCTAAAAACAGCCCCATGAGATATGTACTATTACTATTCCCATTTAACAGATAAGGGAGCTGAGGCTCAGAGAGGTTTAGAGACTTGCAAAGATCACACAGCAATAGAGTGGAGGAGCTGGCATTTGAACCTGGAATGAACCAAGTCTGTATTGCTGCTAGGTGGAGGGTAGTTAGATTTCAGGAAGGGCCTCTGGTGGCTGTTCTATTTGGAGAGAGGAGGCCAAGGGTCAGGTGAAAGGTCCAGGTGAGGAAGGGGTGGTTCAGAGTTGAGGCCCGGTGGGGGAGTCCAGCATCCTGCCTAGAGTTGTATGTCTTTGGCTCCTCAAACCTGCCTTAACTCCCCCTCAGGGGAGCGGTGCGCATTCCTTATGGTTCCTGATCAGGCAAAGGCCTGGAGGTGGGACTGTGCAAGGCTCCTCAGAAACACGGCAGCGTGCCATGCCTGGAGCATCTGGAGACGAGGCTGGAGCGGGGCCCAGGCTGTGCAGGCCTCCAGTGTCGGCCTGGAACAGAGGATGTTCTCTAGAATTTGAGCGGGGCCAGGTCTGAGGCTTGGAGGGATGGCTCTCTGGTGGCTGGGGCTGGTTAGAGGCCATGGGCCATGTGGGGCGGGGAAGGGGTGAGAGAGCAGAGGGCATCTGGAGGCTTCTCCCCTCCTTGCTCAGAGCCCCTGTCAATGTAGGCCCAGGGGGTGGTTCATCTTTCCCTGTCTCCGTTCTTTGCTTTCCCTTTCTCTGCCTCCCAGAGCGGGGAGTGAGAGTGGGGAGCCGGGGGTCCCTCGCCCCTCCCAGGCCCCTCCCTTGGAGGCTGTAAATATTTTATCTCCACCATCTTTGCTGCGGAAATTGCTGCTTTTAACACCTTTTTTTCCTTTTGCTTGATACAAACGAATGCTGGAAAAATTCTGTGCTGGGCGCTCACTCTGTCGCTTCTGCTTGTGCCCAGAGTCCCCTCCAAAAACTCTAATTGCTTTTAAGCTGCGATAGTTGGCAAAAGCAATTTTCTTTACATTATGGAGAAAGGGGGAAAATCCACCACATTTTCTTCTTCCTTTTTTTTCTAACCTTTCGTTTTGAGTTCCTCCTCACGGCTGCTGAGGTTCTGGGAGAGAAATGGAGCAGAGAGAGATGTGGGCAGGGAAGCAGAAGCACCCTTGGAGAGGGCCTTTGGCCATGCTGGTCCTCAGTTTCCCCATCTAGAAGGTGGCTGTATGTCCATTCATTCGTTCAACAGACACTCCCTGAGTACGTCCCCCGGAAGCGGCTTGAGAGCAGGGGCTACCTCTGTTTTTGTTGCCGCATCCCCCCACCCGGCACAGAGCCTGACACATAGTAGGTGCTCAGTTAAGATCAGTTGACTGGATCCATGGCTCTACTTTGAGCCAGGCACTTTGCCAAGCCCTGGGAGTGCACGGGGTGAATCAGATGCAGCCCCTGGCCACAAGAGCTCACTGATTGGACAGAATCCCCCAGATGAGCATGTTTACGGTGTCACTGAGTCCTAACACACGTGGGTACTGGGTTCTTAGGAGCACAGCATAGGGCTGGCCAGGGGAGTCTGGAAAAGCTGCCCAGAGGAGGCCCTAGGCTGCATCTTGAAGAGGGGAAAGGTGTTTGACAGGTGAACTGAGGCCAAGGAGGATGGGATTCCAGACAGGAAATAGCATGTGCCAAGATGAGGGGTGGTGAGCCTAGAGCTGAGGGTGGGGTCAGGCCAGGGAGGCGAGGCTGCCCAGTGGGCCTGAATTGCCTGGAAGAGCTTTCCATGGAGGTGGGGAGTTTGGACGTGATCTCAAGGGCACGGGGGAGCCCTGGAAGGGTTCTGAGCAGAGGATATGTGAGGATGATCTCTTTGGCTCCACAGGAGGCGTGGGAGAGGAGGGAGTGCTGGCTGGGAGCCTGGTCCTGGCGAGCCGATGGGGAAAGGGAGGGTGGCAGTGTGATTTTGAGACAGACAAGACAGAGGACCCAAATCCTAGTGCTGATCTCCTCTGCTTGCGAGAGGCACCCCAGGCCTGGAGCCCGGGGTGAGGGTCCCCCCGTGCACGCGTCAGTTCATAGTCCTCTGCCACCATAGTCTGTCAGGTTGGCTTTGCTCTCGGTTCCTCAAGGCATACAGCCCTTTACAGTGTAGAAAGCCCGCTCACCTCTGACCCCTCAGGAGATCTCAGAAACCATCCCCTGAGGTGGCAGGACAGGTGGCCGTTTCCCACTGCCAGCTATAGGACAGGTTTGGCCCAGCATTCTGCGGACAGGTGGAGATGGGCTGGGGGTTTGAACTCAGGTCGTGGGGCCCCTGGATGGCTGCCCCACCACCTCTGTGGAGCTCTCCTCTGCCCCCAGCCCTCCACCCCTCCCCTTCTAAGCCCCGTGCTCTTTCCCTGTTTGCAGAGCATGTGGGGCTTTTCAAAAGCATTAATGATAGAAAATAAATTGGAATCGGAGAGGAATCATCGCCGGGCATTCTCGGAGGGCCGCCTCTGCCCTCGCGTCTCTCAGCCATATTGAAGCCGGCAGCCAGACTGGAATATGAATGAGTCCGGGGCCAGCATTGCTCTTAATCTGTCGGGGAGCCCTCCCTGGCCAGACGGCACTCACCAGCAGCAAAGCTGTTTGCAATGAGGCCCCAGCGGCTGTGGGGCATCACCAACCAGGACTGATTTCTCTGGGATGGAGTCACAGTCCACTGCTGCAGTGGAGGGGCAGAGGGGGCCTCTGTTAGAGACGCAGCACCGAGGCCATGCCTGGGGTGGGGTCAGGCATCCATGCCTGGGCTGGGGAAGGGGGGTCATATGAAACTGCTAGTAGCTCTTCGGGGTCTGGATGCCTCATCTGGGTATTCAAGGCCCTGTGTGAACTTGACTGGCTTTGTCCTGTCTCCTCCAGGAAGCCTTCCTTAATCACTGCCCAGCCCAGTCACAAACCTAGTGCCTGAAGGGGACAGGACAGTCGTGAGGGGAGCATGCTGACTGTGAGACAGTAAGGAGGGGTAGAGACTGGCGGTGTGAAGGCACAGGAGCCACCAGTTTGGGAGCCCCGCAATGGGTGCTTTCATCCTCGAAAGCAGGGAGGGTGAGCCCTGGTCTCCTTACTGACACAGGTGTGGGCTGGCCACCTAGGCAGGCTTCCTGTACAGCATCGGGGGCTCGGGACCTGGGAAGTAACTCAGGGCAGGCTTCTCACTTAGGGATGGGGAAACTGAGGTCCAGAGATGGGTGGTTAGGAAGGGCCCCCTGTTCTGCTCTAAGCACACTGTACATCCATGCTCTCATAACCCTCAGAGCAGGAGGAGGAGGGCAGGGTTTTGTACCTTAAGAGGAGGAATCCGAGGCTCAGAGTGGCTGGATCCAGGGGGGACACTTTAGGTCTGTTTGAATCAGCTTGTTGGAGCCCCAGTGCCAGCTGCCTCTTTCTGGCAGCGTTATGGGGTGCTGAGGTGTGCACGGAGTTGCCTGAGGGGGCCAAGGCACATTTGTGCCCAGAGTGAGCCTAGCTAGGGGCAGGAAGTCTGGGTTCCTGGCCCAGGTCTGCCACCAGCTTCCTGTGTGACCTAGGTAGAGGGCTTTCTCTGTGTCTCAGTTTCTCCCTGGAGGGGTCAGAGTGAGTTTGGAGGGGGGCAGAGCTAGTGGCCTTGGCCTGGCTGCCAGCTCTTCTCAGTGCTTCCATCCAGCCCCTGGGCTCCTTTGGCCCCAGGCCAGGCTCATAATGAAACCTCTCACTTCTGTCCTTTTTGGGGTCACTGTCATGCAGGAGATGGTGACTGTGGCATACCAAGAAGGGCTTGGGCTCTGCAGGCCCTGTTAGCAGTATGGGGTAGTCAGGGCAGCCTGTTCCCTACCGAAGGTGGGAAGAGAGACTCAGGCCATCACCAGGTGGGAGGACTGCCCCAATTCAGGACTCTACACTCAGCTCTGTAGTCTGGAGCCTCACCCCTGCATGACCTTGGCACTTCCTTTCGCATGCTCAGAGGGGACTCACAGGGACATCTTGTATAGTCCTGGGGTGTAAGATGGGATAAGCCAAGGCCCAGAGAGTCTGAGAATGAGACTCAGGGTTGCCATTCACTCACTCTGATGTCTCTGGCTCCAGCCTGTGCTCTTACTCCTCCATAATGGGGAGCTCACCCCCTCCCAAGGCAGCCCTGCCCTGTACATGAGTGAGGTTTGTTCCCCTCCCCTACCTTGTGCATAAATTCACATCTAATTGTATGCAGCTTCAAGGCTCACAGACTCCTAAATCCCCACTCCCTGGGGACCCCAGTTAGAAACTCCTGCTTTAATCACTCCCCATGTGACTTAATGTCATCTGTCATGCTGACCTAGGACAGGAAGCTAGGCTGTATTCTTTCTGCTCTACCCTGTGAAGGTGCCACTCTGTGCCTGGGGTTGAGCGCTGTGATAACCCATTCATTCTTTCCACAGACATTGGTCCTGATGCCTTGTCTGTGGCAAGCCTGGGCTGGGCCCTGGGTGCAGAAAGGAGCAAGACCTACCCCCTGCCCCTGGGAAGTCACAAGTGTCAGCACTCACAGCTTGGGGGGTCAGGGCAGGACAGAGGTGCTCCCACCCCAGCCTGTCGGGGAAGGCTTCTTGGAGGACACTGGGAACTGGTCAGGGAGGGAAGGCATCCCTGCAAAGGAAGCAAGTGCAAAGCCTTGGAGTTCTGTCTCTGTCAAGGTGGCAGACAGCCCAGTCTGCTGAGGGTAGGGTAGCATTGGGAGGCACTGGGGCAGGTGTGAGGCTAAGGGCCATCTGGGGATGGGCCTCTGGTTTTTGCCAACTGCTCCTGGCCTGTCTGCAGGCCTGCTGGCTGCCTACGTGCCCTAACACACACGCACGCATGCGCGCGCGCGCTCGTACACACGCGCACACACACACACACACACACACACACACACACAAGCTCACCGACTCTAAATGCAGACATGACTACACACACGCCCTCCACAGTTCACCTCCATCGGCCACACGAACCTCCCTCTCTCTGAGCACTACACACCTGCACACACCAGGCCCCTCTGCGTGTACCCGTGGGCTCATCCATCCTTTCTGTTTGTACGGAGAACCCTGTAAGAGCCCAGAGCTGAGCCTCAAAGTCCCCTCCCCTGGAGTTTTTTTGCAAAGGTCTCTTCCATGTTGCCCTCACCCTCTGGGCTCCCCTGAGCCTCAGCCTAGGGTTTCCCAAGACTGTGGTGTCCCAGGGTTTTCTGGTCACCAAGGGAAACCTCCCATGCCAGCTCAGGAGGGCCAGAGCCCTGCTGAGGAGCCAGAGGTGCTGGCTTTAGCCCTGCACCGTCTGGATTGTCTGTGTGGCCTTGGGCAACCTTATCTATCGGCCTTGGTTTGGGGGAGTGGGGATATGGGCTCCACGCTCTCCAGCCTAGGTTCTCAAACTGGTCCTGGAACCTGGTGTCCAGGAAGGTGCCTGGGGGCTTTGGGGGCAGGGGTGGGGCTGGATAGGTCCCTTTGTTTTCAACCACAGCAGGGCTGCTTAGATCTGCATTTTATATTAGGGTCCAGGCAGGATTTAAAGGAAAAACCCATTAACTCTTTATTGATTTTGTTTTTCTGATTACAAAAGAAAATCCGGCAACACGTTTGTGGATAAGAGCCCACGAAAGCCCCTTCATCCCTCTTCTAGGAGATGTTCACTGTAACATCTGGATATTGTCCTCCAGCCTTTTGGGGCATATACCAACAAATTGCTGTTTATAAAAATGGGCTCATTCTGAAATAGCATTGTACAGCTTGAATTTTTTCATATTGTTATACATAGACATGCCTTTTTCCGTCAAATGGCTGCAGAGTATTCCGTAGTATAGATGTGCTATATTTTATGTGAACATTCCCTTATTGATAAGCATTTAGGTCATTTCCAATTTCTTTTTTACTCTTACCAGCAATACTGCTATGAGCATCCTTGGATATTTATACATAACTGTCTGTGCTATAGTTTCTGTAGGAGAAGCTCCTAGAAGTGGGATTACTAGCTTGTAGGGTGTGTGGGTTTAAAATGTTACTCAATATTGCCAAATTACCCTTCCAAAGGTTGAGCCAATTTCCCCTCCTTCCAGTGGTCTATGAGTGTTCATTTTCCTACATCCTTGCCAGCACTGGTTGTTATCAATCATTTTAATTTTTCCCAATCTGATGGGCAAAAAATGGTATCATGTCATTTTCATTTGCATTTCCCTGATTGCTAGCGAGATAGAACATCTTTTCATACATTTATTGGCCAATTTACTTTTTCCTCTGTGGATTTCTAATTCACTGCCAATTTTCTCTTCTTCTGTCTTTTTTCTTATTGATTTGTAGGGGCTCTTTGTATATTAGTGATATTTTCTTCCAGTGTCTCACTTGCCTTTTAACTTGTTTATAGCGTCTTTTGCTGTACAGATGTTTTACGTGTTTATGTACTTGGGTTTATCAAATTTTCACTTTATGGCTTCTGGATTTAATGTCTGGCATAGAAAGGCTTCCCCCACTGCATAAGATTTCATTTCAAATAAGAATTTTATTGCTGAAAAATCTTTGCAGAGCTCCAGTTTGTAGGCTTCTCCTGGCAGCTGCAGCGCTGGCTCTGGGGGAGGGAGGGACAGCCTGTCTGTCCTTTCTTTTTCATTACTGCTGTTCCTTCTGTCTGTCCGGCTTCGGGGTCACGGTCACTCTGTGTCTCTTTGGACCTCTGTCTCTTATGTGGTCTTCTCCCTGGCCAGGGTCTCTCCCTGGCCAGTACTTTCTGTGTCTCTACTGTTTTTCTATCCCCAGCTGTTTCCCAATGGACAACGGTAATTAGGGACGTGGGATAGCGGCTGTGGCAGTCCTCAGCGGTTTGGAAGGCAGTCAGGGAATGTACCCTGCCCCTCCCCCCAGCCTAGCCCCAAGTCTGTTGGGCTGGTGGAGCAGACCCTGGCCCAGTTCTCTCTTTCAGACACACTCATTTCCTGCTGGGAGCCTTAGGGCAATCTCTGAGCCAATCTAAATCCCTCCTCCACCAGGAAGCCTTCCTGGATACCTCCTTCTTCTGCTTCCACAGTCCTAGACCTGGCCTCTCTTTGTCCTCACTGGTCTTTCCCCATTCTGCCTTCTAAGCACTGAGCTACGTGGGGCCACCTCCCAGGATCTCGGTTTCCACCTGGGTAAAATAGGTCCTGGGAGTCTGTACCAGCTGCTGAGAGGCATGGCCCATGTGGGATACAGCCAAGCTCTGGGAAGGTGTCCCCTCTTGCCCTTTCAGTACTAGCTCGCCACCAAAAAACAAACAAAGAAACAAAAAAACAACCAGGCACCACAGGGGAGAATTTTCATGTTGCTGACAGAGAGATGGGGACTTAGTTCCACAAGGGTGATGACTGATGGCTAGGGCTCCCTATTTTCTGCCCAGCGCAGGGCCCTAAGCCCAGTGCGAGGCCTGGCTTGGGGAGGTACCTAGGAAAGCAAGAACAGTGCAGGAAGATGCTGAGCCTGGGGGAGGAGGAGGGCAAGCAGAGCATGGCATTCTGGGAGCTCCTTCTGTGTAGCGAGGCGTTTTCTTCGTGATTCCTTATACTAGGGACTGGAGGTGCTCATGGGAACACCCCCATTACCTCCTGGTGACGAGGGCCCCAGGTGGGCTCAATATTGCCTTACCCTGGAGACCTCTGTATAGGGCTGTAGGGAGGGTCTGGGCGGAGGTAGCAGCTGGGAGACAAGTCAGGAAGACCTGGAGTCTCCTTGAAACATGGCTCAGAAGCGTGTCACTGAAATCCGTGAGGTAACCTTCTCTGGGCTCCTGCAGCCTTCTGGACTTCTGTCCCAGCACCTTCCTCAAGCCCATGATGGCCTGTCCTAGAGGGTGGGAGTGGTGTACTTTACGTCTCTTTATCCCAAATCACCAAGCAGAAAATAGGCACTTACCAAAAGTAGAATGAATGAATGAATGAATGAATGAAAAGCTGGGTGTGTCGGGTAGAGGGTTCAAGTCTGGGGAAGAGGAGACCTGGGTTCTGGGCTTGACTATTCGGCTGACTTGCTGGATGACCCCTCACCCTCATTGGGCCCCATGTCCTTATCTGTTCAGGGGGTGTGGGTCTCTCAAGCTCTGTGGTCCTGTGGGTGTGTCGGCCAGAGTAGGCGCATGCCTCCATGTCTCTCTCTCTCTGTCCCTCCCTGGCCAGTGCTGCCCTCTTCGGTGGCAGTTTGCTCAGCACCTGCTGGGTGCTGCCCCGTAGCATGGAGCCTACTTTGGCAGCACCTTGGTATAGTGGTTTCCGTGGAAGTCTCGCGTCCCCAGGGTGCGTGGCAATTCTGTTGAACACACAGACCTCTGGTTCCCATGGCTCCCTGGGCTCCACTGAGTGGGCAGGAAGCCAGGAGGGCCGGTGGGAAGCCCCCACCTCTGTGGTGGTCTCCTTTGCCCCCTCTGTTGTGAGGCCTGCAGCCAGGATTTCGTGTCCTTCCTGGAAGTTGACGCACAGGCAGGCCCCGGGGCCTGGAGAGCTCGTGGCTCCCACCGCATCTCCCTGCCCCAAATCATTGTCATGCTCTGCCTGTGGTCCCATTTCCATAGCAACTCCTCGTGATGCCACTGAGGAGAGGGGGAGCTTCAGGAAGGTGTGGGGAGAAGGAGCAGGAGGCCCGTTCATCATCGTGGAACATGGCAGCTGGGGGCTTGGGGTGGTGCTGTGGGGATGGCTTGCCCCACCAGCTCAGGTGGAACTGGGCTCAGGGCCGCCAGCCAGGTGGTCTGGAGGCCTGCCAGGACCAGGGCTGCCCGGGTTGGCTTGTGCCAGTCTACCTGGAGCCAGCTTGGGCAGCCACCGAGGGAACCCCTGCCTGGCTGGACGCGGCTCAGAGGACCCAGGCCTGGGGAAATGCCTTGGTTCTGGTTACCCGTCTGTCCCAGGCTGACACGACTGAGTCCTGCCTTGTCCTCCAGGAACAGCAGCCTTTGGAAGGCACCGCTGGGGCTTGCTGGCAGCAGGGGGCATGGTTTGGGGCTGCTGAATGTGGGGCTAGGCAGCTCCCCTGTTATCGGCTCTACCTGCCTGTAGCTGTGTTGTCAGGTCAGGAAAGCCAAAGTGGGCCCAGAAGCCAGCTCAGTGCCCATTTCTCCGCCTCATTCTAGAGGAGACGTTTGCAGCCCATGAAACAAGAAGACTCTTGGCTGCAAAGAGTCCTCCCATCTTCACATGAAGGTGAGAAATTCCACCATTCACATCCTAGACTTGATGGAATGTTGATTTTGGGAGGGACCCAGGGGCCTTTGCCGACTTCTGCCCACATGATGGCAGCCACCTCCCCCCCCCCCCCCACTCCCATCCATCCAGAAGGACTTGTGAGTCCTCCTGGGGACTGAGGCCTATGCTGGACAGCGCCATATGGGAACCAAGAGGGAAAGGAGGAGCCAGCCTGGGAAGAACGGAGCTGCCGCTCCTAGCGAGGGCTGCTGGGAGCCAGGCCACATGAGATGCCAGCTTTCTGCATTTCCCTTCCACCATCGCGGGGCTGTAGCCACTGCTGGGCGCCACTTGCACTTGTGTTTTCCTAATTCTTGTCTTTGTGTTGACTCATGTTTGAAGGTGGGTTTCCCAGTGCTCCCCAAGCCACATATCCATGAAGTCACAGCTGTGATGTGCTGTTATTATTATTATTATTATTATTATTATTATTACATGGAAGAATAAACACATAGCTGTGAAAATAAAAACATGTCTGTGTACCACCTAGAATCCCTTTGCTCTTGCACTCACAGTGGCAGATGTCCCACACTTTGAGAAGCACCGATCAGATGGAAACCTCTTGGTAGCAGCTCAGAAAGGGATTCGGGGATTCACCTGAGAGGTCGAGGAAACTGACGCTGGGGCGGAAACTCAGCCTACGCCTCACAGGGAGAGCTGCCTCCTTGGACTCCCAGCCTGAGTCCTGTGTCTGGGGGCCTTGCCAAGGAGACAGAACCCCCTAGTGCCCTCCCTGACTCGTGGAAGTGGCCCTTGGAGAATGGTGAGGGAATAAAGCAGCAGAGGCTGGGGAAGGAAGGGATGGTGGGTGGGTGGGAGCTGCAGAGGGTCCTTGGGAACCAGGAGGCTGAGGCTTAGGCTCCAGGAGATGCCCCCTGGTGCTCTACCTGCACCCGTCTGCGGGGCCAGCCTCTAGGCCGGCCTCCTGGGCCAGGCTGGGAAGGCAGGCGGGCTCTGGCACTGGCTGGGCACCACGGTGTGCCGGGCCGTGTGCCCCCATCTCTGTTTATCTTCCCAGTGGACCAGGTGGGATGACTGGTGTCCCCATTGTACAGATGAGGGAAGTGAGGCTCAGAGACCTGACTGTCTCAAGGTCTTAGAGCCAGCGGGTGGGAAAGCATATTCAGAGCCTCTCCGCCCACTTGGAGCCAGAAACCCCATCATTCCCAGAGCCCCACCTGCCCCAGCTGGTGGTATATGAGTGAGTGTGTGTGTGTGTGTGTGTGTGTGTGTGGGAGAGAGAGAGAGAGAGAGAGAGAGAGAGAGCACTGTGTAAATTCCAGTGTGTGAGTGATGTATAAATGTGTCGGTAAGTGTATGCATGTATACACGTGAGAGCATGTATGTACATAAGCATGAGCACGAATGTGTCAGCGAGGGCGAGCACATGCGCACGCGCACGTGTGCACGATGTATGTTTATTGCCCAGCCGGGTGTAATCAGACCCATTTGTGTGCATGGCCCCCTGCTGCTCCCTAGCATTGTCCCCTGCTGCCTGGCTGTGGCTGACAGCTCATCTCTCTCTCCCACAGCCTCCTGTGCCCACAGGCCCTGAGGCTCCGGTGCCCACAGGCAAAGAGGGCGACTGAGTCAAACCCAGGCTGACCCCAGCCCATTTGCATTCCCCAAACGCCTGCCTGACCTGAGGTAAGAAGCCACTGTGGGCCGCAGGGCAGAGTGGGGGTGGCATGGGCCATGGGGGCAGATATGGGGTCCCCAAGGGAGAGGCCGTAGGGAGGCTGTGGAAAAGTAGTCTTTCTTGGGGTGTCCCCGTCTCTCTGGCCCCACATGAAGTCGGGTCCGGGAGGTTTGATCAGGTAGTGCCACCTTCTGTTAGCCCTTGCTATGGCAGGGCTCTGTCCGCTAGCTCAGAAGCCTGGAATGTTCTTCTGAGTGACGTGGTTTCATGGACGCACTGGCTAACGGGTTCCCGTGTTGTGTGGGAGGTCACTAATGGTGAGCAGAAGGGATTGTCCTTGGTTCTGTCACATTGTTGACCAAATGTGTGCATGACTTCAGGTCAGGAGGGAGCAGGAGCGTGTGGATTGAGACCGGGTCCAAGAAACTGTCAAGAGGAGCTGGTACTGGCTCCAACATGTGGACTTTAAACGGACCTCAAAGCCAGAGTCCGCGCGCAGATCCAGACACCTTCGGGGCAGGCTGAGGCTCAGTGCCAGTCGTGTGCATGTGACAAGTACTGGCAGCCAGGTGACCTTGGCTTTGTGTGAGCAGTGCGGGTGGCCACTTGGATTGTATCATGAGGAGCAGGACATTCAGAATGTGGGAGGTGATAGGCCCTCCCACTGTGTCCCGGGTGGGGTAATATGGAGAAACTACAGCAAGTGCTGAGGGGGAAGGAAGGAGCTGGGTTGCTGCTTGACCTGACTCCTGGCTTGCTCGTGACCTTGGGCGAGTGACTTCTCCCCTTTATCTGGGCCAATCTGCTGCTGTTCTTGACAGGCTTCTGGGACCCATGAGAAAGCTGCTGAGGGACTTCGCTAAACAGAAGGAATGCTAGGGGAAGGCTGGGGGCAGCAGGCTGGACTGGACCATTATCATTATTTTCAGAGGAAGAAGACCCAGAGGCTCTGTAGGGCAGTGGGCCTCGAACCCCTTCTCCTGAAGGATTAGGTGAAAGTCGTGGTGTGGCTGAGGCTCAGCCAACACTGTCCTCCCACCCAGGAAGCTGGTGAGGTGTGGCAGGAAGTGGACAGCTGGATTTCCTTCCAGAAACTAGGCCTTGCTTTGAAGTCCAGTTGTCTCTATCAAGAGATTCTTGCTAATCAGTCAGTTCTGAGTGGAATGAGCAGCTAATCAGCCCCTCTGGTTTAACCTGTAATTGCTGCTGGGAGATGGGGAGAAGGATGTGGTCAGGGTTCTCCGCAGGGCTACCAAGGGTGATGGGAGGGGTGTGGGCAGGGGTGGCAGAGAGGCCGGGCTTTGCCCCTAGCCTCGTCAGGGGCCACAGTATCCTTCTTGCTGCCCAGGGGGACGGCACCGGGCACCAGGAAGCTCAGCGGGCAGAGATACACTAAGAAATGAATGCAGGGAGGAGGAGGGGAGGTCTGGGCTGAGCCTTGAAGGCTAACGGGTTCTTTTAAAATGTTCTATTTTCCTGATTATTAAAAACAAAACAAAACAAAACAAAACAACACAACAGCACGTTCTCTATAGAAAATGTGAGTATTTGGGTGTTTTGCCTGTCAGTCTTTTACCAAATATGTATTTGTGACATAAATGGGATCAGACTGTACTTACTGTTTTCTAACCTGCCTTTTGTACTTAATACTATACCAAGCTCATTTTCCCATCATGAAATACTCTCTGTAATGTGATTTTTAATGGCAGCGTAATGTTCCAGCCTGTGTGTGGTATCTCTTGTGTAACAGTTCTGTTACATATTTTGATTGTTTCCAATGTGTGTCATTATAAGTAGTGCCTGCATGAACAGGATGATGTATGTAGAGTTATGATGGGCAGACAAGGTTTAGGGGAGGGGAGGGCCCAGGTGAAGCAAAGGTATAGAGGAAGGGGGCTTTGGGGTGTCTGGGGAGTGACGTGCCTAGGAGGGAGCCTCTGAGGTGTGCTGAGGGGCTGAGACCTGGCCCAGCCAAGCTCTGCAGGAAGCCAGGGCTGCCTTGCTGACTCCTGCCTCCCATGCCCGCTCCCCTGCCAACTCCTTTGGTACTCCCGTGGTAAGAGGGGAGGGGCAGGATGGCAGGGTGGGGGAAGGCCAGGCAAACCTGAGGGTCCCAGATGCCGCAGCCCTTGACTTCTTGCTCACTGGCAGGATCAAGGGCATTTAAATCAAGCCCTTCTGTCTCTGGCGAGCCCTGCTCAGGTCTCCACCTTGCAGGAAGGGTGTACACACTGGCTCTGAACATTTACTGGCTCCTGAATCAGAGAGACCCTCCTTCATCCCCTTGGTGGGCAGTGGGAGGAGACCCCTGACCCTGAAGAGCCAGGGAGGGAGGCTTGGCATGGGGTGTCACTCCTAGGAGGCTAGAGGGGACCTCTGAGTGCCCCATCCCCAGCTGGTGGCCCTATCCCCAGGACTCCCCTCCCTTGTGCACACATGTCCACCCAGCATGTGAATGAACCATGCTCAGTGGAATCACTTGTGTGCATGGGTCTGTTTCTCCCCAAAGACTGTGGGTCTCTTGGGGCCAACGTAGCCTGATTTTCCCCTTTGATCCCTTGTGATGAATACCAGGTACAGCACAAGTGCTTGTGGAAGTTGTTCGTTCTTTCAGTGACTCATTCGTTGTTCATTCGACACATACTTATTGAACAGCTGCTGTGTGTCAGGCACCATTCTACATGTCCAGCATTCATGGGTGAATAAGTTAGACCAGGTCATTGTCCTCATGGCACTTAAATTCTAACAGAGTAGACAGGAAAAAACCAGATTAAGTAAATTCATCACATAAGGTTAGGAAGTAACAAGTGCCATGGAGAGAAATAAGGCAGGACAAGAGAGCGGGCGAGCGGTGGAAGCCATTCTCTGCAGGATGTCAGGAAAAGGCATCTCAGGTCAGGTGCCCTTTGAGCAGGGACCCGAGGAGAGGGGACAGGCCTCAGAGCTCAGACAGGCTCTGAGCTGGGTAAGAGGGGCTGAGAAAGAGGGCTTGCAGGACCCTGAGTTAGTATGGATGGAGGTGATTTGTGGCTCAGAGGCTCCTTCTCACTGTCCCATGGGGAAAAAGCTGTGGGGGGCAAGAATAGAGGCTGGCAGGTGGCTAGGAGGTCCCAGCATCAGTCCAGAGAGAGATGGCTGGCAGGGCCTGGGTGGGGGGCAGGTAGGTGTGGCTGATCATGGCGGGGTGAGGATGGGCTGCGGGCTAGGAGAGATCTAGGAGAGATCGGAGCCTGAGAACAGGGTGGGTGGTGAAGTCTTTGACGGAGCAAGGGAGGGCCGGGGGATGGGTTTGGAGGGCAATGAAGAGTCCTGTTTGGAAGTGGTGTGTTTGAGATGCCAATATCCACACAGCTGCACAGACCATGGGTATGTGAGGCTGCAGCTGAGGCAGACGCTGGGGTTGGGTGTGCGAAGGAGGGAATTGTCAGCATCTGGTGAGGGGTGTTTTAAAGCTTCTGAGTCTGGACAAGGTCATGAGTCTGGGCCTCACTGCTTAGGGTGAATCCAGCCCCTGGAGGCTCCCTGCCCATGGGGGTGCCTTGCAGCTGGCTTTACCGGCCCAGAGAAACTGCGTCCAGCCACCCTCCCAGCTGCCCCTCCCAATGGCCTAATGGTCGGCACTGTCATTTTGTAACATTCTTCAGGGCTGCTCTGGGCAGGAAATGGGGTGCGGGCCCAGGCCTCTCTCCCTTTCCCTGCAGAGGAGCCTCATCCGGTGAGTCTGGAGCAGCCCAGGCCCCTGTGAGCCCTACTGGTGGTCATTGTTGCAGGCCTGCCTTCATGCCATGCTCAGGGGCTCCTTGCTGTCTGCGGTTGAGCTCCAGACTCCTCCTCCTGGGTATTCAGGGCCGTTCATGATTTGGTTCCTGTCTTCCTTCTTTCCAACCAGTGACCCTTGTCCTCCGTCCCTGCACACACGAGGTTGGGTCTTCCCTTCCCTTCCCTCCGTCTAGAAAACTTTTCTCATCATTAGCCAAACCCCGTCCTTTCCAGAATGCCTCCCCCACTCTCATACCCACTTTGGCCCCTTTGAATGGCTGTCGTTACCTTTCATCTAGTGAGCTACCCTGTCATTTTACTGTCGTCATCCCTACTTTGTCTTAACCTTTGCTCTCCTCACCATCTCCTGCCTCTGTCTCCTGCCCGAGTGCTGCCCCTGCCCTCCACTGTCGAAGCTCTTCCCGAATGGAATCCGGCTCGAGCCCTGGAGCTCTCCGGGCTGGGGTCCCATGCCTGGCTCTGCATCAGGACTACCCAGGGATGTTATTAAAGGGGGATCCTCAGGGGCCCACAAGGACCTTCTGACCCAGAGTCACTGGGGGAACCCAGGAATCTGGATGGTTTACAAGCCCCACAGTCACTCCTGATGGTTAGCCGGGTTGGGATGCCCCAACCCAGACTCAGACTGGGCGAGTGCAGGTGTCCCTGAGAGTCTGGCCTCTGACCTTTGTGTACACTCCGGCAGGGATGGGGACCGCACTCTCTCCAGGCCAGCCCAGGCCTTGGAGCAGCTCTGATGTGGACAGAGCTCTTCCCTGTGCTGACTGAACTCAACCTGCCCCCCTCGTCCCCCACTGAAGCCTCTCTGGAAGGGTCTGGGCTCCACATGGGGCAGGGGCCGCGTTTGGCACTCAGAAGCTCTCCTTTCCTACTCGCAGGGCGCTGGGGGGACTACCATGAGGTGGGGACTCGGGTGATGTCTGTGGCTTGATGGGGGAGTCAGTCACCTTCTACCACCTCTGCCTGCCTGGAGCAGCTCCCCCAGTGTTGAGGCCCCGGTTGCAGTCACACCTCCAGCCCTCTGTGCCTCTCCGCTGACATCCCCCAGGTCTCTGTGCCTCTCTGCTGACCTAGTGGCCACCATGGGTGTTTCGAGAGCGTGTACCATTCCTCATCTTATGTCATCTTTATCACAGTCGTGTGGAAGGTGGATGCTGGTATGCCGTCTGTTCTAATGAGTACTCATTTAGTGCCTATGCTGTGCCGAGCGGTGTGCTGGGGATGATGGCAACAAGCCAGGATTTAGAGAAGGGTGGGGGCTCATCTGGTGCCACCCAGCTGCTGAGGGCCCGAGTTAGCACAAAAGCCCAGGGGTGTGGGTGTCGCAGTGTGCTAGGTCTGGTGGACAAAGGATGGGGGTGCTTAAACAGACACTCGTCTCACAGCTCTAGAGGCTGAAAGTCGGAAGTCACCGTGTCGGCAGGGCTCTGAGGGCAGGAGCTCTCTGTGACTTGTAGATGGCTGCCTTTCCCGTGTCTTGCCCTATCATCTTCCTTCCGTGTGGGTCAGTGTCCAGATTTCCCTTTCTTTTAAGGACACAAAGCCATATGAGATTAAGGGCCCACCCTACTTTGCTATGAGCTCATGCTGATTAATTAATTACATCTTCAATGACCCAGTTTCCAGATAAGCTCATTCTGAGCCATTGGGGTTTAGAAGTTCAACACGTCAGTTTGGGGGGACGCAACTCAACTCGTAACAGTGTGCGAGTAGCCTAGGATTTCCACAGCAATGACCTGTCCCACAGTGGACCAGGCAGCCTGCGTGGTGGTGAGCATCTCATGCTGTGAGGCGTGCGAGGGGAGCGTCAAGGCTGCCCCGAGCCATCGGGGATACAGAGAGGAGATTCCGACATCAGGACCAGGACCTGGGCTTCTCGGAGGTTTGTTTCAGCTTAGCATATTAAGGGGGGCCTAGGAACATGGCTCCCGGTGTGGGCCCCCCACAAGCCAGTCCCTGTGCACTCTGGGTGGAAGTCGGGGCTGGGACTCCCTGGCTGCTGCACCCCCTGGCTGGGTGAGCTCAGGCAGTTGTTTTCCCTGCTGGGCCTCAGTCTACCTGACTGAATTGTCACAGGCTTGTTTTTGTCACAGGCCTCTAGTGAGGCTTGAAGGAGAGAGTGAATAGGAAGCTGCTTTGCTTTTGTTCATTTTCTTTTTTTTTTTTTTAATTTTTTAATGTTTATTTTACTTTTGAGAGAGAGCGAGAGAGAGAAAGAGAGAGACAGAGTGCGAGTGGGGAAGGGTCAAAGAGAGAGGGAGACACGGGGATCTGAAGCAGGCTCCAGGCTCCAAGGTGTCAGCACAGAGCCCGACACGGGGCTTGAACCCACGGACCGTGAGATCATGACCTGAGCTGAAATTGGTGCTTAACCGACTGAGCCACCCAGGCGAACCTCTTCTGTTCATTTCATTTGTTGACTCATATTAAGTGCGTCTGTTTGCTAGGCCCTGTGCTGTCCCGGGGACACAGAGATGAGATGGTCATAGTCCCGGCCCTCAAGGAGCACACAAGACATGGTGGGGGACAGGCGGGTGAAAATTAAGCCCCCTGTGGAGTCAGACTGCCTGGGATCCCAGTCCCAGGTCTGCCTCTCGCCGCTGAAGTTATGAATTCAGTCTGTTTACTTAAGTAAACAGGGCCTCAGTCTTTTCATTGGTAAATTGGGAACAATAGTAGCACCCGCCTTGTGTGGATTAGTAGGTTGGTGCACATAAGGGCTTAGAGCAGTGTCTGGCACATAGTAAGTGCTCAATAAACATAATTCTAGGTCATCAGTACAGGACAGTGTGATAGAGGGTGGTAGAGGGGCTTATGGGGAGCTATGCATTGTTAGGCTCTGGGAACCCAACAGATGTGGCCCCTTGCTTGCGTGGGCACCCTATCATCCTGTTAACCCTTTAGCCCTTTGCCACCTTTTGCTCTGAGTGTGGGATGATGAGAGGGATGTGGGGCAGGTGGGCCCAAAGGGAGAGGTTCGAGACCTTCTGACAGTCACAGATGGGGGTCCGGAGGGCCTGTGCGGCAGCTGCTGCCACTCCTGCCTCTGCCTCTGGGGTGCTCTGCAGTCATGGAAGGGGTCCTGGGGTGCTTGGCTTTTGTTAGCCTTTGTGTTTAGTCCACGGGTTTCGTTTCGGGGAGAGAAGATGGTGAGGAAGCCAAATTGAAATTCCGCTTCAAGAAGTGAACAACTTCCCAATTAAAGGATTCTTATTTGTGAGATGCCTTGGAGGCCTTTTCAATCAAGAGGCTCTTCTGAGTAAGAAAAGGGCTTGAGCTGGGGTTGGAGAGGTGGGGCGGAGCCTGAGCTGCAGCCAGCGGGGTGGGGGATGCGGAAGATGCCCAGCCTTGGGAACCATGGCTCTGTGTGATGGGTGGGGTAGAGCTGTAGCTCTTTTTTGCTCGTCAGCGGGGGGTGGGGGCTGGCATCGAGAGGGTAGAGAAGGGGGAACAGTCCCCACTCGAACCGCCTCAGCCCTTAAGCCCTCTCTGGCCCCAGCCTGCATGCACCAGTGCCCTCCACCAGGACCCTTCTCTCTTTCTCAGCCGGCCCTGTGCTCTTGCACTCAGGCCAGATGGAGCTGGGAGGAGGCTTGGGCGGGGTGTGTGTGTGTGTACGACAGTCTGTAGTGGTGGAGGTGGCCTGGACCTTGTGCTTAGGGGCAGCTAGAAGGGGGGCAGCATCCTCTTGGCCTCTGAGATTGGTTCCCTGGTGCCTATGTCATGCCTGTTATCCTGATGCAGGCCCTCCTGGTGACATCTGGTTGTGGCTCTGGTGCTGTCTGGTGGGTGTGGCCACCTGCCTTTCGACCTGGCACCCCACCCCTCGCTAGCCAGCTGGTCTCCTGGGAGGCTGGATCTGCCCTGGTTTAGGCTGAGTATCTGCTGGGTGTCCCAGGAGGGACACATCCTCAGATTCTGCGAGAGTAAGCCAGCCTGGCTCAGCTATTGCCTGAACCCTACTTACAGATGAGGAGCAGAGGCTCAGTGAAGTGCGGTGACCCCTCAACACAGAGAGTGCTTCTTGCTGAAAGGGGCTTCTCTTCCTCTGTCCCCTGAGGCCTTCCAGGTCACTAAACAGAAAGGAGCTGGAGGGGACATTGGCCAAAGCCCTCCCCTCGGTGGACAGGCCGGGCCTTTAGCCCGAGCCCCACAGGGTCTGCCCCCAGGAGTTGCCAAGGTCATTTGAGGAGACCTGCCATGGATGGCTCTGCCATCCAGGTGATGTGGAGGGTGGCGGGAGTGTTTTCAGCCCACACCTGCCATCCCCCTCCCCTAGCATGTCCTACTTTCTGGGAGCCACTGCAGCGAGGCTGTCTGTGTAAATACCCAGAACTGGGAGAGCCGGGCCCCTCTGAAAGGTCAACGGACCATGTAGTTGCTCCCCAGAGCCAGTAATTGGGAGAGCATGATGTACTGGTTGGGGACAGGGAGGGGCCGTCCAATAGCCAGGGAGAGGGTGGGCCATCGGGGAGGATGGGGTGGATGCTCCAGACCTCAGGGGGGTTGTCCTGCTCAGGCACTCTGACCAGGCTGGGAGCTGGCTAAGTTCCAGCCCTGCCACTTACTGTGTGTTCTTTTTTTTTTTTTTTTTTTTTTTTTAAGTATTTATTTATTTTGGGGAGAGCACAAGCAAGGAAGGGGCAGAGAGAGGGGAACAGAAGATCTAAAGTGGGCTCTGTGCTGACAGGCTGACAGCAGTGAACCCGATGCAGGGCTCAAACTCACAAACCGTGAGATCATGACCCAAGCAGAAGTCAGATGTCAAACCGACCGAGCCACTCAGGTGCCCCCAGTCTGTGTGTTCTTGAGCAAGTGACTTGCCTCTCTGGACCTCAGTTTCCTCCTGGGTGGCACAGATAACAGTGGAGCTGAGGTGGTAAGGGTCACAGAGGATAGTGTGTGTGATGTGGAGGGCTGGCGGGCCGTGTGTGTGGAATGTGGGTTTGTGGACTGTCTTAACACCATTTGGTGGGACTGGTTCCTGTTCCAGCCCTGCCGCTTGGGAGGGGCTTCACTTCTCTTAACCTCACTTTCTCCATCTGCATAATAGGCGTATGATAACCTTTCTCGCAGGGGTCTGTACTCCATCATTGGGTGTCCTCTTTGACCTTCCCCCGACTCATTTAATGAGCCCATTCTTCCTGAGTACCTGGTGGGGTTTGCCTGGGCTTGGTCGCCACAAAATGAGTAGGTGACATGGTCCCAGCTTTTAGTTAGCAATGTGAAGTTAGCCAGAGGAGATATGCTGTGAGGCCCCAGGAAAGGGAGATAGGAGCTGGAGAAGTCAGGGAGGGCTTCCTGGAAGAGGCCAGACCTTAGTGTTCAGGAGGAATTGGGAAACAGGTGGGGCAGGGAGGAGTATACAGAGGGCAGGAGAGCAAGCGCAGGGCAGCTTGTGAGCTCCTGAGAGCAGGCAGTGGGAGGGGGTATAGGTCAAAGCCCAGAGAGGTCCCAGCCCTAGGGGAGTTGGGAGTGGGACAGCTGTGTCCAGACATAGGACAGGGGGACAACAAACATGCGGCCTCTATCCCAGCACAGAGCTTGGCGCGGGGCCTGTGGGGAGGGTGGGATTCAGTGTAGGGTCCATGCACAGACAGGAGTCCCCAGGCTGCAGGGGCTTAGGTGGGAGGTTTGAAAGCCTGTGTGAGGCCTAGGAAGGGGCTGGTGGCAGCTTCCCAGAATGTCAGGGTAGGCCTGTAGGGAAGCTCTACCTGGAGCTGGGGGTCAGCGTGAGAGCAGTATCTAGCCACGATTCGGGAACCAGGAGGTCTGGCTTCTCGAGGCCAAGAGACCAAGGAATGGAGAAATAGGAGGGTCTCTGGCAGGCTGGGAGGGCTGGAAAACTCACCTTTATTGAGCACCCACTGTGTGCCAGGTTGAGTCAGACTTGCTCTGAACTTGGGCTTGCACAACAGCCCATAGAGGGGGCTGGCACTTAGCCTCATCCTAAGGTGTTGGAAACTAGGCTCAGATTGGCAAGTGACTCACCTGCCCGGGTCATATTTCAAATCTGAACTCCAAACTTCTTGCCTTTTCAATGGCCCCACAGTACTCCCCAGGGCTGTGGTTTTTAGAGGCGATGACTTCAGACTTCCCTGGGTAAGCTCAGTAAAGGGACATCCAAATATGCGGTCTCCTTGGTTTTATCTCTCTTGGCGGGGCTCAGAGGTTGAGGGTGTGCCCAATGTCACACAGCACTGGGGGCTGCAGTGCCTGGCTCCCTGGAGAGGAGATGTGTGCCCCTCACCTCTGTGGAGTGTGGTGGCCCCTGCCAGGCCCCACCAGGTCTATGGACAGAGGAGTCTTTCCATCCACGAGCCAACTCAGGTCTCTTAGTCACTGAGGGAGGCTTTAAAATCTCAGCCCCAAATTAAAACCTATGAGTGCTTCAAAACAATGAAAAATTTCCCTAATAAAAGAGGAGGCACACTCAGGCATGTCCTAAATGAATGGAGTGACTTCCGGGATTAATCCAGGATGTATGGGAGGGCGCCCAGCCGGGAAAAGCGTGCGATGGAGATTGTAACAAATTGTTTGCTCTCAAGAGGAATAATTCTTAATGTGCACCGGCCGCAAGTGGAAGGCACCTTGGCCGCTGGCAGCCACAGTCCCTCATTAGCCGGCCCTGAGCAGGGTCTCCGCTAGGGCGGCCTTACCTCTAGGACTCTGGGCCTTCAGTGATGACCTTCCAACCCCATAAGCCAGTTGAGTGGGAGTGAGTGGGCCCCAAATCTGTCCTTAGAGTGCCTGCCCCAGGGCCTTTAGAATCCTGCTTTCTCCCCGGGCTCTGTGCCCTTGGCTAGGTGGGAGGGGCGGTGCTTGCTGAACAGTATTTCCTCCTCCCCTGCTGTGTGCAGGCTCTTCCTCTAGGACCTCCTGAGACTCAGGCCTGCCCATTCCTCCACCTCGGATCACTCTGGGCATCTCTGCACAGACGTGTCTCAGTTTACCTGTCTGAGCTTGGGCAAGTGCTTCCTCCCCAGCTCCCTGGTCTCAGGCACAGGAGGAGGTGGGGGCAGCACAGTTCTCCCCAGCCAGCCCTCCAGCCTCTTCCTTAGTCTTAGTGCTGAACCTGGGGAAAAGAGGCTAAGCCAGTTCTCACTATGGAACACCACCTCTAAGGTGTGAATGCTGGAGAAAGGCCTCCTGTGGCTCACTTCCCACCCCCAGCTGGGGTGTGGCCCGCACAGAGACAAGAGCACCGGTTTCTGAGTGAGACAAGCCTGAAATTTGGGCCCTAGCTCTCCACTCTCCAACTGTGGCACCCAGGCACCCACGGTCTTTCCCAGCTTCCTCGTCTTTAAGATGGGAATCTTTTTATCCTCACCATCGGCTCACAGTTCTGAGAGCACGATCTCATTCAGCCACACAACAGTCCTAGGGAGTGGGTCCTGTTATCATCCCCACTATGCATTTGAGGAAACTGAGGCTCAGAGAGGTCAAGTGAGTTGCACGGAGTAAGGTTGGACCACGACTCAGACCTGGGTCTCTGAGTCCCTGTCACTGCTTCATAAAGTTGTTTAGAGAAAGGGGCCCAGATCGTGGGTGCCGCTCTGTAGACCTCGTCTCCACCTGCTCCCTTTCCTCTGCTGAAGAGGTGCTGAGGCCCTTCAGAGGTTGAGGCAGGAGACACTGGCACAGGGAGCCCCGGCCCCCTTCTGGCCAACCCCGTCTGGCGTACAACTGACCTGTCCTTTTATGCATCCATTCACTTATCAAGCGTTTACGAAACACCTACTAAATGCCAGGTGCTGTTCCAGGTCCTGGGGAAATAGCACGTAGAACGTTACACACACTGATTCTGCTCTCAGGTGGTTTCTATTCTTGTGAGAGTGAGTGAGCCAGACCACGAATAATTCGGATAACGTCAGATGGCGATGAGATTGGGAGGGAAGGAAACAGGACGATGAAATAGGGAATGGCTGGGGTAGGCTGGGTGGCTTTGGAGCAGGAGGCATCCAGGCGAAGCCTTTCTGAAGAGGTGGCACCACAGCCAAGACCTCATGTCTGAGAAGAAATGGCATTCCAGGCGGGCTGAACTAGGCAGAGGCCTGGTGGTGGGAAGGAGCTGGGTGTGTTTGAAAACCAGGAGGAAGATAGCATGGCTGGCAGTGGGGAATGAGGGAGAGAGGGAGGAGGAGGGGGGAAATGGGAGGGGGTGCTCAGAGGCCCTACTGAGGAGCAGGTTTTATTCAGAGTACAGTGGGAAGCTCTGGAGAGTGCTAAGCAGGAGAGTGACAGGATCTGATTTGTGCTTTTCAAATCTGGCCACCGTGGGGAGAGAATGGATTAGAGTCGGTGGCAGGGAAAGCAGGGAGCCTGGGGGAGGCAGGTGCAGGGTCTGGAGGAGAGCCGTGGGGTCATAGCTGGGGGTGGCTGCTGGACCGTCCCCGTATTGGGACCTACTGCACGTCTGTAGATGCTCTCAGAACGGCTTCTCACGGCTCGTCACACTTCTTCCAAGGTCAAAGGCTTTGCTCTATACACTGGGTCATCTCATTGCCAAGTCTGTTTTTCAGATGAGGAAATTGAGAGGCTCACCTCAGTCCCACACACGGCCTTCCTGCAGACATCCAGCATTGACAGGAGGGTGGCAGGGAAACTTGGGGATCCCGGCACCATCTCCCACTGATGCCTGGCGTGTGTGTGTGCGTGCATGCACGTGCGCGCCCACGAGCATGCGCGAGCGTCAGGCCCATTAACAAACAGAGAAATAAATTAACAAGTATTCAACCCACCAAATGTTCCTTCTGTTCTGTATAATAGAGCATGGGAACATAATTTTCCCCTGGAGCAAATTGCTACAGCTGAACCTGCTCCTCATTTTCCTCCAAAAACTGCTTGAAATTCTGGAATGCTTGTTGATTTTCGGGTCCTCTCCCTTTCTGCCTCCTGTCTGCACCCCCCAGGCTGCTTCCCTCTGCCTTCCCCATGCAGGGCCTCAGAGGAGCCAGATTGCCACAGAATAAGAGGCCCCACCCTACTGACAGGAGGAACCCGGGGGAGCAGCAGCTCAGGCCAGGGGCATAGAGGGTGAGGGACGTTGGGTGTGCTGAACTTGAATGAAACGCCCAGGGCTGGCAGAAGGACCAGTTGCTTCCTATTGTGCCCTGCCGTAGACATGCTGTGCAACCTTGGGCACGTCACTGTCCTTTCTGGGCTTTATTTTCCAAAACACACCTGCTGTTCCAAATGAGCACACCTTGTGGTATACTGAGCGCTCTGAAAATTGAACCACCTCCTTCTGAGGACGCCATGTTCAGGGAGTGGGATGCTCCCCTTACCTATTCCCGGGCCCTCCTGTGGAGCCTTTGGAATCAGAGACTCTTGCCCTGCTTCTGAAACCCTCTAGGGCGTTTTTAATTTTCTTAAAGCAAATTAATTTTAATCCACTTTAATTAAATGTGTCTTATAAAAGTGTGTATTTATTTACAGACCTTCTCTTTCTCTGCATAGCCTAACCATTTCTGTCACTCAGAGCCCACTCCAGGTCTCCATTTGCAGGCAGCCCCCTTAGGGGTGAGAACCTGGGATCGGGGGAGGCCCCTGCATGCTGAATCCTGGCTGGCTTGGGTCAGGCTGAGTTACCTTTCATGGTGGCAGAAAGGGAAGTGGGGATCCTGAGCCTGGGAGCCACAAAATTCCAACCTCCTACCCCCAGCTTGAAGAGTCTGGCTATACTTTGTGGAAGATGCAAAGATCCACCAATCCCACATCTGTCTCTGTGACCCTCAGCAGAGGAGTTAAACTCCAAAGAAACTGCCGAGGCTTCTCGGGTCTGGTGAAGGATGAGCCTTGTCTGGAGTCCACAGCTCTAGCTGGCTAGACTCTGGCCTGTCTCTGAGCCATAGGACAGCCCCAAACTGTGTCTCCTCCAGGAAGCTCCCCTTGACTTCACCATTGTCTTAGCCTGCTTGGTTGCTATAACAAAGTACCATAGACTGGGTGGCTTGAAATTAATTTTGTCACAGCTCTGGAGGCTGGAGGCCTGAGATCAGGGTGCCAGCATGGTTAGGTTCTGGTGAGCGCTCTCCCTGGCTTGCGGATGGCCGCCTTGTTGTGTGCTCAGACAATAGAGAGAGACAAAGAGATATATTTCTGCTGTCTCTCTTTTTTTCATGTATATTTATTTTTGAGAGAGAGACAGAGTACGAGCAGGGGAGGGGCAGAGAGAGAGAGAGGGAGACACAGAGTATGAAGCAGGCTCCAGGCTCTGAGCGGTTAGCACAGAGCTCGATGCGGAGCTTGAACCCACGAACCATGAGATCGTGACCTGAGCCGAAGTTGGGCACTTAACCAACTGAGCCACCCAGGCGCCCCGTGCCATCTCTCTTTATAAGGGTGCTAATCCTATGAAATTAGGGCTTCACTCTTACGACCTCATATAACTTTATTTCCTTACTGCAAATATAGTCACGTTGGGGGGTTAGGGATTCAGCATATGAAATTTGGGGGGAAAAATTCAGTCCCTGACGCCATCCCTGCACTCCTGTCTCCTGGCTACCGTGGAGCTGCACAGTCTAGCATTTGTTGTAAATTGCTGGCTTTAATTTTCTCCACGGTCTCCTCCCAGTACAGTCTCCCAGTACAGTCCTGGGAATACTGGGGGGTCCAAAATGGCACTGTGGCTTGAGCTGCTTCCTGGCTGAGGCTATGATGAGTGGTGAGTGGTACTCTACCCCACCCTCTCCCCGTGTTGGTTGTCTGAGGTAGGGGAGCCTCCAGACAACCTCACCTGCCATGTCCTTTGTTTCAGTGGCCCACTATTGTTCTCAGTGAAAGTTTAATCCCCCCTGGCATGCTTTCCAAGGCCCTTTGACCCTAGCCCCTGCTTCACCCCTTTAGTCTGTTTCCTGTCCTCTTCCTTGTCCCCAAACACGTCTTATTCATTTGTTTCCTGTTTTTGTAGCTGCTGTTCCTCTTGCTAAATGTGAAGTATCTCCTCATCCGGTCAGTAAACTCCTACTTATCCTGCAAAGCCCTCCCAAGCACAGCCTGCCCTGATCCCCTAGGCCGAGTTGGTCTCTCCCTCCTCTGAACACCCAAGACACTCTGGGCTAACCTGCCACACTGTGCTTAACACCCTGGATGGTCCTTATCAGGGGCTGTGTCTGGTTAACCGCTGGGTCCCAGTACCTCCTCGGTGCCTGGCTCCATAATTGTCTGTGGAGTGAATGAATGAATATTTATTGAGCACCTACTAGTCGTGGGAGGCTGGACCTCGGAGGCTGTCATCATGGAGCTTACACTCAACAAGATGCATAAGCAACATATGTGTGGAGTTAGTGATAATGTCAAGTAGAAAAAGATAAATCAGGGAAGGAGGCAGAGGAAATGTGAGGGGTGGGGGTGCCCCCGTTGAGAAGGTGACTTTTAGGTAAAGACCTGAAGGAGGTGAGGGAGCCACGTGGATACCTGGGGAGAGTGTTCAAGGCCAAGGGAACAAGTACCCCCAGGTGGGAGCATGCCTGACTTGTGTGCAGAGCAGGGGGGAGGCCGTAGTGGCAGGGGAAAGGGGAAGGGGAGAGGGGGGTGGGAATTGTTACCAGAAAGCAAACGGGGCCAGAACTTGCAGACTGTTGTAAGAACTTAGGCTTTAGCTCTGAGTGAGACAGGGGTCACTGTCTCACTTTTGACAGAGTGACATCTGTGACTTGGGTTTTCAGGGTCCTTCTGGCTGCTGTGTTGACACCGTGGGAGGTGGGTGTCCAAGGAGGAGGCTATCGCAGTAATCCAGGAGGGAGGGATGGTGGCTTGGACCAGGACTGTGTCTATGGGGATGGAGAGAAGTGCTCCGATTCTGGAGAGACTTTGAAGGTAAAGCCAACAAGACTTGCTGGTGGTGGGTCACCTGTGGGGGTGAGGGAAAGAGGGAACTCAGGGCTGACCCCACGGTTTTGGGGCTGGCTAGCTGGGGGATTCTACTCCCTGGATCAGAATCAGGCTTAGGGTAAAATGAGGCACTCAGCTGTGATCAGGGAAGTTTGATGCACCTGTAAGCCATCTAGGAGGGGTGTTGAGTAGATAGTTGGTGACTGTGGCAGGCTAAATAATTCCTCCAAACAAGTCAGTGTCCGAATCCTCGAAACCGGTGCAAATTCCCTTATATGGAAAAAGTCTCTGCAGATGTGACTAAGTTAAGGCTCTGGCGATGGGAAGATTATTCTGGATTGTCCGCAACCATTCGTGTCCTTATAAGGGGAGGCAGAAGGAGACTGACTACAGAGAGGAGAAGGCCGTGTGACCACAAGGGCAGAGGTTGGTGTGATGTGGCCACAAGCCAAGGAGTCCTGACAGTCACCAGAAACTGGAGGAAGCAAGGACTGGATTCTCCTCTAGGGCTTCTGAAGGGTACAGGCTCTGGCTGACAGCTTGATTTGGGCCCACTGGAACCAATTTCGGAGTGGTGGCCTCCAGACCCGTGAGAGAATAGGCTCCTGTGTTTTAAGTCACCCAGCCTATGGCAGTTTGTTCTGGCCGCCCTAGGAACTGGTACAGGTGTAACCGGCCTGGAGAGAGGGTGAGTGATGTGCCCTCAGTGTCCCGGCCCAGGAAGAGAGGGGTGCGTGCCCTCCTGCGGGCTGTGGGGTCAGAATGCCCACACCAGTGGCATCACACCTCCACCAGGAGGGCGGCAACGCTGGTGGTAACCGTGCCTCTGTGTCCTGCCTGCCCCGTGCCGGTGCTGCACTCGGTGCCGACTGAATCCCGGGGGACGGGCGGGGTGGTTGGGAGGCTGCAGCCAACACCTGCCATGGGTCAGGGCCGGCGCCTCCCTGGGGAGTTGTGGGGTGGGGCGGGGGGGGGGGGGGCAAGCCTCACCCGCCCAGGCTAGAAGGCGGCTCTGAGCAGAGCCCTTACAAACTGGGCTCCGAGACCAGCCTGCTTGGCTTTGAATCCTGGATCCTCTACCCACAAGCTGGGTGGCCTTGGCTGTGCCTCAGTGTCCCGTCTGGACACTGGGTGTATTAGTAGTGCTGACCTCTTAAATTATTACATGTAAACGTATAAAATGCTTAGAACATGTCAGGTTTTAATCCTTAGGCCTGGGGGTGGGGGCAGGACTGTGGTAGAGGAGCTTTACGGTCCATGGTTTTGGGTTTGAATCCCAGCTCCCTCATGGACCAGTTGTGCGACCTTAGAGGCCCTGTTTTCTCTTAATGCTGGCTGCCTGCAGGGCCATTGGGGGAAGGACTTGGTGGCCGATATGTAATGGGCCTGTTATGTTGGGCTCCCAAGTTGGGGGCTCAGCCAGGGTTGGCTCCCATCCCTCCTTCTCAGCTAAGTCCTGGGCAGGTGAACCATCCCCCAGCCCACCTACACTGTGAGCAGATTCTTTCTTAGGGCAGCAAGGGGTGCACGGTCGAGGGGGGGCCAGGGACTCTGCAGTGGTCCTGGGTGTGGCAGGGGCATGGCCAGGGCAGCCAGAGTAAAACCTTAATGCATCCATTAACTTGCCGTGACTGTGTGTTTGTGATTCAGCGGCCTCAGCAGCAGCAATGTATTCAGGCCCTGTTAGAATCTGCAGGGAAGACATGTGGTGATATTTACAGCCCAAATCTCTGTCCTCATAAAGGGAGGCGGTGGTAGGGGTTGGGAGGGGGAGGGAGGGGCTGGACTTTCTGATAATGTCATAAATGGAGTCTGTCTCCCTGGAAACGGCAGTGGCGGTGGCGGCCACAGGCTGACAGATGTGCACGCCGTAATATGGGCCCATGGTGGTAGTGGCGGGGACATTGGGAGGGATGGATGGGCTGTAACTCACCAAGCCTGGGGCTCGGGGACAGCCGGCTACAATGAGAGCCTGGTGGGGATGCCGATAGAGGGATGGGGGCTTGGAACTGGGTATCTGGGGGACCCTGGGGTGCCTGCTGCTGGCCAGGGTCTGGGGGAGACCCTCCTGCCTCTGGCCTCTGGCCCAAGGCCAACCTCAGAGATAAGCCAAGCTGTTAGGGAGACATTGTCAGAGTTACAGGCCTTCCCCAACTCTCTAGTGATGGGCACACGGGACCCACCTGTACAGTGTTGTTCTAGGCCTAGAGAGGCACGGACATAGGGTGGAGTGCTGGAGAGCCTTGGTTCAGGCTATGGGAGGCTGTATCACAAGGAGCAGTGAATCTAGTGTGAGAGGGTTGATGATTAGAAGGCCCAGACATGCCTGGAATGCTCAGCCCTGTCCATGGCTGAGTGTGTTGGGTCCACACAGCCAGAGCCCCTGGGACCAGGGCTTTACCCAAGTTGTCTCATTTCAGAGAGAGTGGGGAGCTAGCCTTCAGTCATCCAGCCAGTCAGTGCTCTAGTCTGGACCCTACTTTGGCCCAGAGGGACACTGGGAGGAAGTGGGAAGCAAGGAGGGACTGGGACCCGTGAGCTGGAAAATGGCAGGCTTGGGGCAGCTCCTGCTATCCAGCAATCTCTGAGGGGCAGAACCCTTCCCCCAAACCCTGGCCTGCGATGGGGACCAGCTGCCCAAGGGCAGAGCCCAGTCCAGGGAGGGACATTCCCATTAGAATTCCAGAGGGCCAGGCTGCTTTGGGTGGTGGTGAGCGTGCTGTCAGCATAAGTATGAAGAAAGCAGGGGCTTGATAGGCATGGCTGAGGAGACTGGGGAGGGAATTCCTGGTGGAGAGAGGGGCAGCTCTGGGGGACTGCCATCCTGAGTTCTAGGAGATACGCCAGCCCACGACATGAGCTGGGCCTGTGGCTCTGCTCTGCTCACAACATGCGTTGCATCTGAGCCCCAGGTCCACGTTGCGGGAGACCTATGTTCTAGTGCCGGCGTGGCCCTCCCTTGCTGTGTGACTTTAGGTGGAGCCCTTGGCCTCTCTGGGGCAGAAACAAGGAGCCCTGGGGCTGTGAGCTGGGAGCTGCTGTGGAAGGACCTTAGGGCCTGACCACAGGGCGCTGACTCCAGACCCTCTTGGCCACTTTTCCTGCATAGATGGTTGGACCTGGGTAAAGGGCGAGGCCAGACATCCAGGAGCACAGATGGATGATCTCTGTGACCTGGCTCAGGGCTCAGCCTGGGGTCAGCAAGCCGCTTTCCATCTGCTGCTGCTGAGGAGCTATTGGCGCCACGACCTGTGGGCCTACTGCTCTCATTACTGATCTGTGCAGCCGGGGCAGGTGGGCTGCCGGACCGTGTGTGGTGGGTACTCACGCTCAGCTCGGGGGTGGGCACCGGGGTTGTGTCTGTGGGTGCAGTGTGCGCGGGTGTGTGTGCGGGCGCGCTGGGTGCTGGGGGTGGGAGCAGGCCCCTGCGGGATGCCGCGTAACCAGAGGTGTGTGCATTGACTCTAAACTGGAAGGTGCTCATCACGCAGTGTTGTGTTAGTTTCAGGGGTACCGTAACTGATTCAGCAGTTCCATACGTTACTCAGTGCTCCTCATGATAAGTGCACCCGTAATCCCCTTCACCTAGTTCCCTCATCCCCCTATCCAGCTCCCCTCTGGTAATTAATTAAAGTAAAAAACTCAAAAAAACCCCACAAAACCCTGGAAGGTACTCGAGGGGCAGTGGGCCCTGCCCGGGGTGAGGTCGGCAAGGGGCTGGGGGGCTTGGCTGGGGATGGAGTGGGCCTTGGGCAGTAAGTAAGGCCTGCCAGGCACAGTCAGGTGCAGCCGGCGTGAGCCCGGTGTTTCATGTGAGCGAAGGCCCACACTCTCCTGCTCACCTGAGGAGCCAAGAAAACTTTCTGGGAAATCTAGCGGCACTCCCTGCGCCCTCTCACCTCCCCACAACTGTCCCACCGTGGCCTCTGGCTCGCCTTGCCTGTTCTCCCCAGAGAGGGCATGGGCTGGCCTGCAGCCCCGTGGAGGAGTGTGGGCTTCCCGCCTTGGGAGCAGCTGAGGAGGGCAGCAGGCTGGGGTGGGCTCCCCATTTGGGATTGTGTGTACCTGTTGCTGTGCCGGTCAGAGCTCATGAGGGGTTATGAGCCCACCCAGCAGTCATGACTCAGTGACCCCTTTGGGGCCATGGGTTTGTGGGCCTGAGGAGGGATATTGCTTATGAGGGCTGGAGGGAGCCTGAGCAGTGCTCTCAAGATTTAAGGGAGGGGCAGGTGGGGCTTGGGGACCCCTGAGTAAATGGCAGGGGGGTGCCTCTGAGCACAGGGAGAGCAGCTGCTCCTCGGGCAGGTTCCCAGGGTGAGGGCACTGGAGAGCTGGGCTCTGGGCAGGGCCTCTGGAGGGAGGCTGGTTGGCCCCCAGTGAGTTTCCAGGGCTGTGAAGTGGGATCAAGAGCCCTATTCTTGGGGTGCTGGGGTGGCTCAGTCAGGTAAGCGTCCGACTTTGGCTCAGGTCCTGATCTTGCAAGTCTGTGAGTTCGAGCCCTGCATCGGCCTCTGTGCTGACAGCTTGGAGCCTGGAGCCTGTTTCGGATTCTGTGTCTCCCTCTTCCTCTGCATCTCCCCCACTCAAGCTCTGTCTCTCAAAAATAAATAAATGTTAAAAAAAAAAATGAAAAAAAAAAGTCCTATTCAAAGCTTCTCATTCTTCCAGGCTGTGTGACCCCCAGCGAGTGCCTTTATCCCCGTGTGACACTGTGTAATGATAGTTCCTGTCTCGTAGGGCCCCTTGTGCTGGAAGGTGCCGAGAGCTGAAGACTCATGCGTGCGGCTGGGGCTGGAGTCAGGCTGGGGTGCGTGGGCTTCCATGATGGGAAGTCTGGCTGCCCCCGTGCAGATTTCACCTATCAGCTACCACTCACTTGGCTGAGATTCACCTCATCTGTTAAGGACCTTGAGAGGGTGAACCTCGTGGGGCTCTTATACCATTTAGTCAAGCCCTGCGCACAGTAGGTGCTCATTAAATGTTGGTCATCATCTTTATAGTATAAGGATTGAATGTATTTGGAGCTCAAGGCGCCTCCCTGCCCCCACCAGGCTCCTTCCTCTGTGCTCTTTCTGTCTGTGCCAAAGCCTCCTAGGAACAGAGTATCCAGGGCTCCTTAGGTCCCCGCAGTCACATAGGCCAGCCTCCATAGCTCAGATGTGGAGACGGAGGCCTCAAGGGAGAGGGCCACTGCGGGGGACCTGGGCCCTGTGAGCAAATGCTCGAGAACCAGGTGAGGCTGAGTTGTAGAAGTTTGGGGGATGGTAGGAGGGGAAGGAGAGACTGAAGCCCGCTCCCAGGGCCCCCCAGCTCCCATAGCCGAGCTGGTTCCTGCTAATTAGCGCCTTAACGAACCATGCTAAGGCACTCTCCCCAAGCCTGCTCCCAGACAGATAATTACAATGATTTTTTGGCTTCTGGGGGGAGGGGCAGCTGGAGGTGGTGGGGGAGAGGGCTTTTCTGGCTTTTTTACTGCCCACAGGGATTTTCAAACCTACCCACTCTTGCCTCATTTGGAACAGGAAAAAAAGTGTTAATGGACCTTTTTCTGCAGCTGAGAGGGACAATTTATGATAGAGGTGACAAACTTCATTTTAATGAGAGGCAAATTCTACTTTACTTTAAACTACAGATTTCCCCCAGTTGTCTGTGGATGTGGGGCATTGAAAGTGGAAGCTGAGGTGTTGGGTTGGAGGGCCTGGGAGTGGGCTGACTACACAGGGAAGAGGTCCCCGCCCGGGCCTCATGCTTAGTGTGTTCACACACAGGTTCCCTCTTTTTCAGGGAGTGCTTATGGCCTCCATTTATGAAGAAGAAACTGAGGTTGAGAGACGTTGCAAAGACTTGCCCCAAACCGCTTTGGAATTTTGAATCAGGCTGACACCACATTCTGTACTGTCACTCCTCTGTCTTCCTGCCTGACCCAGGGGGTGTGGGAGTCCAGCCAGGTCACTCCCAGGGGCGGGGACAGGGAGTGCAGGTTAGAGAAGGCTGGCCAGCTCTGGCCCTGGAACACCCGTGGTCGCACTGACCAGGAGCAGGGCCGCACAGAGGATTGTAACATCAGACCCCGAAACCTGGCTGGAGGGGGACGATCCCGTCCACCGAACAGAGAGAAACTCAAGGTCAAAGAGGACAGGTGGCCCTCCCAGTCCCCCACAGCTTCTCAGGGCCAGAGCTGGGATAGGAGCAGGTACCTTATACCCAGGATGTGGAGCTAAGTCTACTTCCTTACTGAGTTACCACATCTGTGGAATGGGCCTGATCACACCCTGTTCACATGTAGGCAATGGGTTGGCAGTGGCTTCTGGGGTCCCTGTCAGTCCCCTGTACTTCTTGGGCCCCACCCCAACCTCTTGGCCCAGTTTTTAGGGCCCAGAGGCCAACCCTCACTTGCTCCTCCTCAGGGGTCCCCATGGGCAACTGGGAGCTCTTATTTGTAGAGCTTGGAGAGGGTCTTGGAAAGCAGGACCAGGGGTGGGGGCTTTTTTCCTATCCCATGAGAACTTTCTGTGGAGAATCCTAGGACTGAGAGAAATAATGGCTGTCAGACCCTGGGTTTTCTAGATCAGAGGAATCTATTGCAGAGCCCTGCCCCTCCCTTTCCTCCCCAACCTGGCACCCTGTGAAGCATGAGGACATGTGGGCTGTGGGCTCAGTGCACAGTGGCTGTGGTTAGTGCACCAGAATCAGACCCCAGCTTGCATGGGGGACTTTGGGCAGTCACTGGGAACTTTGGGCAGATCTCTGTTCTCTGGGAGAAAAGTGGGTTAAAACCTGCCTCTTGCTGGGGTGGTGGAGGGCAGAAATAGGATGCTGTGTGATGTTGGTAGCAGATATAAAATTCCCAGAAGCATGAGATTTTTAGCATCCCAGACCTTTAGAAGTCCAGGGTCCTTAAACATCAAGGAGTTTGGAAGGAGCCCTCTGAGCCCCTGGCTCAGTCCTGACTCTGGAGGGGGCTTGCTCCTCCCCTCAGGGCTGTGATGCTGGCCTTCCACTTCCGCTTGGCCTCTGTCCTTTCTCTGACCCTGTCTTACCCACCCAGGTACCTGTGTTGTGTCAGGGTGGGGTAGGATTTTCCGTTCTGAGAGCAGGGAAGGGTTGCAGGGGCCTGAATATGGGGACTAGCCCACTCTTTTGGGCTCCCTCTGTCTGGGCAGGGATGGTGCATGGTGGGTGTCTAGGTGCTCCCTAGGTCCTGGGCGGCAGCCTGCCAGGCCAGGCTGGGAGTACCAGTCTCCTGTGTCCTGGCCTTGAATAGCTAAGCCCTGCCCTGGCCTGTCCAGGGACCAGGAAGGGCTTGCTGACTCCTGCCGAGTCGAGGAGGATGCATCATTCCTGGGGAAGGCCCCTCGGTGTGGAGTCAGGCTTGGGTCTGAATTCACCTTTCCTAGTGTGTTACCCGCCTGAGTCCCTTAGCCCCTCAGAGCCTCAGTTTCCCCATCTGTAAGTGCAGCAATGATCTGATCCTCTGGATAGTTCTAAAGATTCACCCAGCACCCAGCACTTAGTAGGTTCTTTCCCAAGAAGAGGGCATTGGTTTCGGGGCCTGCCTCTCTGGAGGTGAGCCTGGGAAGAGGTGCCATGGAATACTCCACTCCAGCTGAGAGGACCCGGGGTTATTATGCTTCCTGGGACTCGGGCCCCAAGTTGTACGTCCCCCCACCTCCTGAGGACCAAGCTTTCCAGGCTGGCATATTTGAGCCCAGATCCCAACCCCAGCTCTTACCACAGTGTGACTACGAGCAGTTCTCTATACGTGTCTGGGCCTCAGTTTCTCCACCTGGAAAATGGGGCAGATCAGGGTCTCAGAATGAAATAAGTACCTGTGTGTTGCCCATCTAGCACACAGCAAGCACATGTGGAAGGGCAGGTCCATGGGTGTTAATGAGGCATGTAGGACGTGCTTGGTGGTGGTGGCTATTTCAGGCCCTCCCCAGCCCCTCTTCCCAGTACCGTCTGTGATCATGGTGTGGGGTGGGGGTGGGGCATAAGGCGAGTGGATAATAGCTGTCCAGCACCGTCAGGTATGGGTACTGTCCACCAGGGGTAGGTGGGGTGCTGAGGGGCTGGCTCTCTTCCCTCATCCTGTCACCATGGTAGTCCCCCTGCCTCCATCCTTGTCTCTAATTGGGATTGAAATTGCTCAACCCACCCTTGGAGTATGGCTGGGTGGAGTACTGGAAGGAGGTGCCCTCCTTGCCCCTTTGCTGACCCTGGCCACTCTGTTGGCCAAAGATCTCCCCGAGTACCCACTGTGTGCTGGGGGAAGAAAGAAAGAGGCCCATGCATAGTCATGGGGAAGACTTTGAGAGGTCATGGAAGGCTGGTTGCAAGAGCGACCTCAGGAGGACTTGAGGTAGGTTAACTGGGCAGGAGAAGGGAGGACCCTTTAGGCAGGTGGCCCAGTAAGAGCAAAGGCCTGGAGGTGGGGTTTCCTTCCTCACTGTGAGCTCTTGGCAGATTTCCACTCATCCAAAGGCCAGGCTTCAGCATGGTCCCTCTGGAGACTTTTGCTGACTTTGTGGCAGCTGGTAGAGGCTTCCTGCCCTGGCCCCCACCCTGCCATGGACAGCCTCCTCTGTTTCAGTCAGGATGCTGCTAAGTGGTCATTAGCCCTGATTCAGCTCTGTGGCCATAAACCTGACCAGGGCTATATGCCAGGATCCATAAATTGTTCCTCAGAGCAGTGGGAGCCATGGCAGGATCTTGAGCAGGAGAGGCCTGAGTGAAAGCCGAGCTTAGGAAGAAGGACAGGGCAGGAAGGTGCATTTGGTAATGGCTGCTGCAAGCAGAGAGAACTTCCTGAGAGAGGAAACCTGTGCCCACACCCTGCTGCCCCACTCTCCCCTCATGGCAGCAGTGCCTCATGTGACTTGAGTGAGGAATGAACTGAGGGTGTAGATCACCTTGGTGAGGTGGGCATCAATTTCCACTAACAGGTTGGGCCATGACTTCTCTCTCCTGCTCTCCTCTGACGAGCCTGGCTCTGGGCTTGGCTGGGGTGATGGGTGGGGAGCAAAAGACAGAGTTGGGGGCTGGGGAGCAGGTTCTCCTGTCCCCCCTCCCTACTACCTGTTCCCTTCCTTCCTTCTCCAGGCCTGGACATGGTATCCCTGTCCCTGTCCCAGCCTGCCCCTCAGTGTCACTATCTCTGAAGAAATCAGAGTTCTCCTACAGACCTGGTGTGGAAGGTCTTCCACATGGCTCTTCCTTCATGGCTCTTCCCTCAATTTGTGTTTATTGCTTTATTTGCTTAATGCGCAGCTGCCTTGTCCACAGCCTTTTCCCCGGTGCCTGGGATGGAGGAGGTGCTCAGTAACTATTTGTTAAATGAAAGACAGAAAAACTCAGTAGGCTACTGGCGTGGGCAGACCCTTGCCCTCAGGAAGCAGCCCCCAAATCAGGATGTAGCAGAGGAGGAAGAGGAAGTTGAGGGCTTCCCTGTCTGACCCTGGGGTCCTGCTTCTTCTGGCCCTTTAAGGAAAGGGAGGGGGCCCAGGTGTTGAAACCCAGCAGGGGTGGAGGCAGGGGCTGACCAGGAGGGTAGGGTGCTGGTGGATGGGGGTGCTCTGGGCCATGAACACTTACAGTTGAGGGCAGGGGAGGGGGATATTTAGGGCCAGGCAAGACCCCACTGAGATGGGAGGAGGCCAAGTGCATTGCTCTGTGACAAACCTTACTAAACCCTTCCCTGGGCCATCTGCCACTTCTCTGGAGCAAACTTTTTCAGTTCTTTTTGTGGGTTGTGTGTTTACTTCCCTCATTCTAAATAACTGGCTTGTATGGCTGCTCCTTGATTTTCCAGTTTCAGGCATTACTGAGTGACTTTTACTATAGAAGCTGAGGTGGGTGCCTGGGTGGCTCAGTTGGTTGAGCCTCCGACTTCGGCTCAGGTCATGATCTCATGACTCGTGAGTTTGAGTCCCACATCAGGCTCTGTGCTGACAGCTCAGAGCCTGGAGCCTGCTTCAGGTTCTATGTCTCCCTCTCTCTCTCTACCCCTTCCCACCCATGCTGTGTCTCTCTCTGTCTCAAAAATAAACAAACATTAAAAAAGAAAAAGAAGCTGAGGTTTAGCTCCATTTGACCACTCACCACTCCCGCCCCCACTACATTTTTGGTTGGCTGAGCTTCCCAGCTGAGCCATATAGAATACTCTGATTACTTTTCCTTTCTTGATTAGCTGTTTTCCCTGGTGTTAATAATTGTCCTTTTCTTTGGGTGGGGAAGAGGGCTTAGTTTTTGCTTTTTGTGCTTATCCCTAAAGCAATTCCCTGCTCTTCTCCAGTTGGGTAAATCTCCTTTCAACATAAGTAAACATATAAAGTACTCTATCAATTTTATGTTGGAGAAATCTCTTCCTGAGCCTTCTGACCTGCTCCAGTTTGGTTTATTTGGACACTGGTTGTGCTATGGGCATAAGGGGATGGCTCACCTCCATTGCTCAGGGGTCCATTACTCAGCTCTCTGGGCTTGGGCCTCTTGCTTCCTGGATCCCACATCTTCCCCTTCTTATTTTACATTCTTGCTTTGGCAGAATCCACCCTCCATCACCTTCTGGAAAAGGTTTGTGGGAGAGGGGTTGTGAGACTGCCTGTCTGAAGACTCTTTGTCACTTTGAGTGGTAGTTTGGCTGGGTATAGAACTCCAGATAGAGATCTCTTCCCCAGAACTTTACAGGGGGCCCTCCCTTGAAAGCCGTTGCTTTGCTGTTGCTAACAAAGTTGGTGTGGGGGGGCTCCACCACTGCTGGGGCATTGATTTTGTGTGTGCCACCTGGGATTTGTCTTTCTGGAAGCCTGGAGGTGATAGATAATTCAATATGCTGTGTCTTGCTGAGGGCCTGCCTTTTCTTTTTCTTTTTTAAATTTTTTTTTCAACGCTTTTTATTTATTTTTGGGACAGAGAGAGACAGAGCATGAACGGGGGAGGGGCAGAGAGAGAGGGAGACACAGAATCGGAAACAGGCTCCAGGCTCCGAGCCATCAGCCCAGAGCCTGACGCGGGGCTCAAACTCGGCGAGATCGTGACCTGGCTGAAGTCGGACGCTTAACCGACTGCGCCACCCAGGCGCCCCAAGGGCCTGCCTTTTCAAATCGGAAGTTCATGTTCTTCAGCCCTGGAAACGTTTTTTATTTACTCCTTTATGATTTCCTGACCTCCATCTTCTCTGTTCTCTCCTTCTGGATCCCTAATCAACCAGATGTTGTGCTTTGTGGAGGGACCCCTAACTTCATCATCTTTCCCCTCCTTTGTCTCAACTTCTGTATCTTCCTGTCCCTGTTTCTAAGAGGTTTCCTCTATGTTGCCATTCTGCCTTTCTAATGGAGTGTTTGATTTGTAAGCTTTAAATTTCAACGATTCCTTTTAATTTGCTGAATGTTCTCTTTAAAATACGTTGTACTGAGTTCTTGTTTCATGGATACTATAGGTTATTTCTGTGAAGATGATGATAGCTGTCTCTCTTCTGTCTGCACTGCCTGTCTCCTTGTTTGCTTGCTTGTTTGGACACCGTCTTTTCTATTAGAAGTTTCCTCAGGTAATTCACTCTGCAGAAATGTATGGAGTACCTTCTCTGTGCCAGCCCCCTTCTACAACCTTGAACAAAATGGTCGAAAGTCCCTGAGCTGGTGGAACTGACATTCAAATGTCTGGCAATGCTCAGTCGGTAGCTCCTATATAGGAGGGGGCACCTAAGGCTGGTTGGCATCCTTGGTGTGTGGGCAGGCTGGACAACTGTGCTTCCCTGTGGCTGGCCTGCCTGGGCTGGGGACCTTGATGGCAGAGCCTGTTGGAGCTTTGCGGGAAAGGGAGACTGGGGCTGAGCCCTGAAATCCGGCACATAGACTCTCACCTTTCTCCTTCAGTTTCCTGTGTGGTCCCCCACCTTCCACCTCTCCTGGTGTTTCCCAGTCTTCTCTGGGTGGAGCTGATAATGGGAGCTCTTGGGGTCTATCTGCTTCTTACATAGCCTTCCAGCCAGTCCTTCATTCCTGTGTCCACAGTGCTACGTGGTGCCCCTGGTTACTGAGCCTCTGGTGGGTTCTGCCAGGTAATAGGACCAGGACTTGGGATGCTGCTGTCTCAGCTCTGCCAAGTCAATTACCATTCACTCATTTGCTTTCCAACTTCCAAAATTATGTTGCTGTTTCCTCTTCCATTCTTTGTCCTTGTGGATTTATGTACAGAAAAGATCCGTTATTGCTGTAATGGAGTTTTGGAAAGGAGTAAGGGAAAGTGCATGTGTTCAGTCTGCCGTTGTGAATCTGTATGTCCCTCCGACTGATCTGTTCTTCTGCCGGGGAACATTTAGAGCATCTTCCCTTTTCACTCTTATAAACAAGGTGCGGTGAGCATTGTACATCCTCCTTGCGCATGTGTGGGAGTTTCTCTTGGACTGGAATTGCTTGGTGGTAGGGTATGCGCATCTTCAGCTCTACAAGATAAGGCCAAATTGTTTCTCCAAATGCTTGTAGCAACTTCCACTGCCCCCAGCAATGCATGAGAGGTCCCGCGGCTCCACAGCCCCAGCAAACACTCAACACTGTGCCTTTTTAAATTCCCGCCAATTTAATGGTACAGATTTTACCTGGTAGTTTTACTTAGCGTTTCCTGGCCCTCTGCTGAGCTGAGGCAAGTCTCATCATGTTTGTTGGCCCTTCGGGTCTCCTCATCTACCAAGTGCCTGTTCCTGTTCTTTGCCTTTTACAAAAAGTGGGTGATTTGTCTTTTTTTTTTTATTGATTTGCCGAGTTCTTTATATAGCCTGGAAACAAATTTTTTTTGTCGGCTGTATGTACTGCAGGTATATTCTTCTGGTCTGTCTATGGCTTTTCGTTTCCCTTTGTGATGTCTTTTGTTACACAGATGGTTTAAATTGTAACAGCCAAATTTCTCGCCTTTATGGCTTATGCTTTTTATAGCTTGTTGGGAATGAGCATTTTTTAGGCTCTTGATATATATTGCTACATCATCACTGAGGAAAGTTTTCCTAATTTGCCCTTGGAATGAGCAGAGAGTTGATGGGCACCCCAAGTGCACAAGTGGTGGGCAGGACTGCAGTGGGGGTGGGGTCGAGGAAGATAATTAAGGAGCAACTAAATGCATAAGGCGCTCAAGGCTTCAAAGTCTGTGGACGGAAATGCTTTACTTGATTCTTGACCCCATCCTATAAGGCCCCTTTCTTTTTCTCCTTTGGAGAACTGAGGCCTCCTCAGTGGCCCTGGTGACTCTGATTCCAGCAGTGGCGGCTGTCTGGGAGTTGAGGGGGCCCTGGGGAGGGTGGTTAATTAGCGTTCAGGGGAGGTGAGAAGGAGCAGCCAGCCTTTTTCTGTGGCCGGGGCCATGTGTATTGTTGCTGCTGCAGAGGAGTGTTTGTGTCCCCCAAATGTTGCTGTCTGGGCACGCGGGAGGGGCTTTGGGGTCGCAGAGCCTGGGGTTCTGCCCTTATCAGCTCTATGAGCGTGGGCAGGGTCTGGGCCTCTCTGACCCCCCCCCCCCCCCCCATGGAATGGGAATGACACTAACACAGCCCTCAGGGAGCAGGGAGGGCTGAGCAAGATGAAGCAGGTAAAAGTACCAGAAGCTGAGGGGCACGTGGGTGGTTCAGTCGGTGAAGCATCTGACTTCAGCTCAGGTCATGATCTCATGGTTTGTGTGTTCAAGCCCCGCACCGGGCTCTGTGCTGACAGCTCAGAGCCTGGAGCCTGCTTTGGATTCTGTGTCTCCCGCTCTCTGCCCCTCCCCTACTTGTGCAAGCGCTCTTAGTCTCTTTTCCCAGCAGAGCAGGGTGGGCAGCCAGCAGCCTGGAGGAGGAGTGATTTGCACGAGGAGATGCTCAGGGGTTGGTCAGTTGTTCAGTGCGGGCAGGCACAGCCTGGACTGGTGGAGTGGGTGGGATCAGCCACCTTCCTTCAAAAGGGCCTTTTTGAGAAACTCCGATCTTGGCCCAGTGAATGGGCAGAGGCTCCAGGGGAGGAGTGAACCATCCATTCAGGCAGCCAGGGGCTGGGGAGGTGGGGCCTGGAAAGTGCTATCGGGAGGGGGGGGGGTCCAGTCCCCCCCACCTCTGCTGACTGGTGCACCACCCCACCCCTCTGCCTACCCGGCCCTCCTGCCTCCCGGCCCTCCAGGGCCTGAGGGGTTAATTTTGCTGCCTGAGCAAGCTTGGTGTGGCGGTATGCAAATCCATACACTTTCATAAACTGCTTAATTAGGCGAATGTTAATGAGACGTTAATTACTGTTGTGCCCGCGGATCCCACGGAAACGGAGATTATGTTTCTCTTCAAACATCCCGTCTTAATTATAACTTGTGCTTAATTCTGCAGCTTTTGCCAACCCAGTGAGGGTGGGGTGGGGCGGGGCACCTCCCTTTCTGGGTGGTTCTCCCAGGCTTCCTCACCTTTGGTCCTCCATTCCTCCCTTAGACATCTGCTAAGCACCTGCTCTGTGCCGGGCACAGTCCTGGAGCTGGTACTGGGGTGACGGAGAGCAGTCAGGCCAGTGCCTCCCTCAGGGTGCTCCCAGCCCCCTGAGGCAGCTTTGTAAGAGAGGTAGCTGTGAAGGTCCCTGGGACCAAGGTAGAAGTCTACAGGGCTGCTGGGCCAGATGGTGGTCCAGTGGAGGAAGTGGTATGTCTCTTGGGGTGATGGGTCACGGAAACCTTTGTGGAGGAGGGGCCCCATGCTAGAAGTAGAAAGGTGTTTGCCGGGTAGATAAGAGACCTGGGTTTGGGGGGGGGTTCCTGCTTGGGCAAAGACCTCGTGGTTGGTGTCTTGACCACTATGTACCTTCCCCGAAGTGCTTTCCTGCTCCGGTTTCGCTTTCTGAACCTCCAGTTGAGATGTCTTGGCCTGAAGCACAGGAGGCTTGGAGGCTCCATATCTTGGGAAGGTATTGGGCAGGTATCTGTTCCTCTGTTGGCCTTGCTTGCTCCGTCTTATGTCTCCATCTTACTTACCCTGAGGGCTTGTGGAGAGTGGGGTCCCCACTCAGAGAGGAAGGTGGTCAGGGTAGGCATCCTGGAGGAGGCTTGCCCAAGGCCTGTTCCTCTAGAGCTTTGAGACTGTGTCTTGCCCTTGCACCTGAGTCTTTGAGCAGAAGCTGTGCTTGGTGTATGCCATAGTCCCACGTCCCATCTGGGCTTGACCATCACAAGGGTCCTAAGACACTGGCCTGCACTCCCTATCCTCATGTTACTGCTCTCTACCTACCCCTCAGCCCACTCTGCCTGCCTTCACCTAGCAAGGCCACCCAGTGCCTCCTCAGCCCTCTCTTTGTTCTCTTCTGCCCCCAGGTACCAGGAAGCCTCAGGCTGTCGTGGCCACTGCCAAGTGTGCCCAGGTGATTTCAGGGCTGGAGCAGCAAGTTCTAGGACTCAAAAGATCCAAGAGGATGTAAAGCCTCATTTTACAGCTGGAGGGCACGAAGCCAGAGAGGGTCAGGGCCTGGCCTGGGGTCACACAGCATAGCCTAGAACAGGGTCTCAGGGGGGCCTGTGGGCTTTTTCTTGGGGGGATGAGGGAAATGGAAGCAGAGGCCTGCTCCCTCATCACTGCTGCACGGGCAGGCCTCACTCCGTCAATCATGTTCACTTTGCAGATGGGAAAACCTAGGCTCAAAGAGGCCATGTGCCAGGGATGGAAACTCTAGGGGTCGGGCACGTGGCAGGGCCTCAGCGAGCTCCTTCTGCTCATTTCCTCTGATACCACTGTCCTGGGGGGAGTTCTTGGGCAAAGGGCCTGTAGACAGCTAGTAAGGGGACTTGGCTCCATGCCCTGAGGCCGGGAAACTGCCTGGGCTCCCCAACCCTGGGTGCCCTTCCTTCTGAGAACTCCTGTTGGAATCTCTCTTTCTAGCACTTAATTACAATGGAAGATTATTTGCCTCCAGTGTCTTGTACCTGACCTGGACCAGATTAATGGTATTTCTGGAGTGTAGATATCTGACCTGGAAAGAGCACAATCATAGCAGAAAAAAGCTTTTAGCTCATTACGTATATTTGCACAATTACAATTTCAGCCCTTTGAACTGGTTATTACATCCCCAAATACGAAAGCAGAGAATGTCTATCCTAGTTCCTGCCCCGTCAGCAAGACAGCTAGGACCATCTTTGATTGCATGCAGTCCTGTGTCTGGACTGGGCTGCTGTGGCCTCGTCTCTCACACTTGAGTGGTGGGTCCCAGCACTCTCCCACCCTGTACATGGGAGCAAATGTTTGGTTTAATAGAATGGCATGGATTAAACATGGATACTCGTTAACGACCACAGAATAAAACCTTTTATAATAAATTCTGTGGTTTGTATGTTCCTGGATTGTATTCCTACTTTGGGTCCAGCTGTGAGCCCCGTCACCCCCTCATCCCCCTCCTGGGATGTGATCACTTGCTCTTTCTCCCGTGCCTCATTTTCCCCAGCCCCAGGCTGAGCACAGGAGGCCTGATATAGATTTAGAGATTTGGAACCCCAGAACTAGATGCCTGGGGGCCTCAAACTCCCAGAGGCCAGGCTGGTAATGGAAACGAGAGAAGCAGGCCGGGTAGGGACCGTGGGCAACCAGAGTCTCCATTCCTGGCTCGTTTTTGACACGTGGAAATGTAGGCCCTGTGTGGCCAGATCAGATTTTTCCAAGAGAAACCAGAAATCCAGATTTCTGTGTGATTTGTAAAAATTGGCAACTGATTCACATCTTTTTAAAACTGCTGAGCAGGCCAAATAAGCCATTTTGTTGCCGGGTTTGCAGCCCCTGTGTGTGCTCCAGCCTCTGCTCTTACTGATAGGCTCCGCGAGGGGGGTTGCTGGGCGGGGGTTGGGGGACGGGCTTGGGACATCTTCGGTGGCTGGGCTCACACCACCCCCTTGACCCTCTCCATATCCAGCCTGGGTGGTTAAATATCCCCCTCCTCAACCCCGGTGGGTGCCCTCCACCCACCACAGGGTGAAGGAGTCCTAAGATGCATGCCTGAGTGACAGCACAGAACAGGCTGCTTCAGGGACACAGGCGTGAGTCACTGCCAAGCTCCCTTTTGAGGAGAAAAATAAACTGCCTCAGAATTGTCACCCAGGCTCGAGGAAAGAAGGGACTTCCAAGACCTGGCAGTCACTTTCTGGGGTGTAGCCTCTCCCTGGGCCCCTTCAGGGATTGGCTCTGGCTGGCACCTGGTGAGCAGTGGTGTCCTGGTGATAGGCTGTGGCTCAGATGCCAGGGTCCCCGAGGGTGTGGCCAGGGAAGAGGGTTCAGCATGTTTGTTCCGTTATGACTTTTATAATTTTTTTATGTTTATTTATTTTGAGAGAGAGAGAGAGAGAGAGAGAGGGAGGGAGCACGAGCAGGAGAGGGGCAGAGAGAGCAGGAGAGAGAGAATCCCAAGCAGGCTCTGTGCTGTCAGCGCAGAGCCCGACATGGGGTTTGATCTCACAACTGTGAGATCGTGACCTGAGCCAAAACCAAGAGTCAGATGCTTAACCGACTGAGCCACCCAGGACCCCCTATGACATTTATGAATAACTCAGGAACTCTTTTATAAAAATGCCTGTGTTACCAAAATCAACGTATTTTAATAGGACACTCAATTAGAGCAAGATTTCCAAGAAGCTGACACCCCCACGTAAGCTGGCATCCTTTTCCCCAGTCGCTGGCTCCCATCCGTCACTGTCTGATGGGGTCTCCTGTTCCAGCGGGGCATGAGATGAAAGCTGCTTTCAGCCTTCCCTGCACTTGTGAAATTAGGGGAGGGCATTGGTGGGAAGGGGATGCTTGGTGAGTACCTACTGTGTACCAGGCACTGGGGCCTTGTGAAGTTGGTGTAATTGGCTCCATTTTTTTCAGGAGGGGAACTTGAGGGTCTGAGGGTGACTTGGCCATGGCCCGGGGCCCCAGGCCCCCTTGGGCCAAGTTGGCTCTGGCAGTATGGGGTTAACAGGCCTCCCTCCTTGCTGCCCTCCGGCCTTTGATCTAATCAGGGCCCTTCCAGTCTGTACCTCTTCTCCATACCTGCCCCCTTGGGGGCCTGAGGGTCCTGGGGGCAGCCAGGGGCTTTTAAACTCAGTCCAGAGGCCAGCCATAGGAAATGTGGTGTGTGCCAGTGTGTGTATGTGGGTGTGCACACGAGGGTGGTTTATTTCCATAGGCTGAGTGTCCTGCCCTGCCCCCTGCCCTTGTCTGCCACTTTCTTACCTGCCCTGCCATTATGTGCTTTCCAAGACTTCAGAGAAGGCCCTGATTTTACATCTTACTCATGGAAGGTGGAGTGGTTTGGTCTCAGCCGGTAGCAAAGAGAAATCTTGCTGCCTCCGTCAGGGGCTTGGCGGGCTCCTATGAGCTGAGTGGAGCAGATCCCACCCTGGGACACCTTGGACAGGCCTGGGCCTGAGCTGAAGTAGGGATAAGCAGTGGGGAGACTCAGGTCAGACTGACTTCACATGTTTCCCTCCACTCCTCCTCGTCCATTCCCGGTGACGGTGATGCTGTCATTCCTGCGTTCCTTCTCTGGGTCAAGTGTGGTGCCAGCGGCTTTTCGTGAATGGTGGCCCCGTCTGATCCTCTCAAGGACCTTGTGGGGTAGGCACTCTCATCGTCATTTTTCAGATGAGGAAACTGAGGCACAGAGAGGGTAAGCAATCGGCCAAGTCCACAGAGTAGATGGGAAAACAGGGATGTGAGTCCAGGCCCTAGAGGCTGTGCTCTTGAAGAGCACAGAGCCTGGCTGTTCCCTGACTGCCCCAGCCTGCTCTGAACTCCCTCCAGTTCAGCAGTCTCTCCCTTGAAGACTGGCTGTCTTGGCCGTACCTGGGGACTATCTGTGGCAGAGCCCAGCCGGGATTCTCCGTCTCCCCAGAGGCTACAGATGGACCACAGGGGTGAGGAGATGCCCAGGAGAGGACAGAAGAACCCAACTACAGCATCCAGAGAGGACCTGGGTATTGTCTAGTTTGCTTAGACCTCTGCTCTACGGACAAGGGAATGGAGGCCCGGGAGGGGGCGGGCTTGTCAGGGGTGCATGGTCAGATAGTGGCCAAGAGGGACTACTGCACCCCCACCCCCACCCCACCCAGTGCTGCTTTCATTGTAGATTCAGGGCCAGGATGGAAGGTGGGGGCGAAGCCAGAAGGAAAGCCAGCCAAGATCCCTTTTCCTCTCAATTGCCTCTACCCCTCAAACTGTGCGGGCTTGTGCATTTTCAACTTTCCTCCCATCCTTTACCTTCCCACCATTAAAATAAAATTGGGAGGCGAGGGGAGGGGCAAGGCTTTGACATAAATGTTTAAATTAGCCTCACTTTGCTGAAAGCTGGGTGTCAGGATAAATCCATTCCTACAGTGCCATATATCTTTTCCTGAGTGGGAAGTTGGTGAATAAATGAATGTTATTCATATATTATTATGGCCTGACACAGCCAAGGCAGGGAGAGGCAGCCTATGGTGATTAACGGGCAGGTCTTGGCTAACGAGCTGGAGGGGCTTCTGTGCCCCGGAGTCTGTGCCAGGGTGGGGGGCTGAGCCCCAGGTTCTGGGTGGTTCTAACCAGCCCCTGCTTATAGGAGGCCTGTGGCTGTCATTCTTCTCTCTATCCTTCTCTCTGTCTCTAGGGAAGCTCCTCACCCCTTGCTCCTCCTTTTTACCCTGTCTCCATACCCTCTGTCCTTTCCTCTGGGGGCTTGATGTGACATCTCTGCCGCTCAGGGTCCACTGAGGACCCTTGTTGTGGGGGAAATAGAAGATTTCCCTGAGGACACCGTGCCGGAAAACATCACGAGACCCTAATACCTATAGGGCGGTTTTAGGTCAAAAAGCACCTTGACTCGGTCTGCACAATATCCTCATTGAATGCTGAGGAAACTGAGGCACAAAGATGGAAAGGGCTCCCAGAGGGGCCCCAGCTGCTGCCTAAGGGGTACTTCCTCCCCCACCTCAGTTTTATCTGGTTGAGTGGACACTCCTTTTCTGTGATGCTTCATGCCTGAGCCGACTCCCAAGTATGGTCAGTGCCTGCTGAGCCCAGCCTGGCCACTCTTGTTCTGGGGGCTCAGACCAGAGTCAGGACCCAGAGACAGACTGCCGAAGAAAATCATCTTGAAGACATAGTGTCAAACATCGAACCAAGATGATTCCTGGGAGCCAGAGAGGCCTCCTGGAGAAGGTGACCCTGAGACAAGTACACTGGTGGGAGGGGGAAAGGGTGGGTGGCTTGACCAAGGAGAGAGGCAGCAGGGCCCTGAGCATCTAACCTTGCCCAGGCTTGGGTTCCTGCCCCACTCCCCCAGACTGTAGCAGCTGTAGGTATAGATGGCAAGACCTGCATAGCAGGGGTGGGGACCGTTTCCCGGGGCTGGGCCCCTAGGTCTCCCTGAGAACTGCGTGCCTGATCACAGATGAGTGTGTATGAGAGGTAGTCCATGTGAATGTGTGTGGGCAGTGAGCGCTGGGCGTGCGTGCACATGCTTGGGGGTATCCATGCCCTATGGGGAGGATGTCAGTGGGAATGAGGGGTGCAGGGTCATGCCCTGTGCACAGTCCCCTAAAGTGGCACCTTTGCAGTCGCCTTTCAAGTTTCAATACTTAAGAATACCTAAGTATTCTTAAGACTTAAAAATGTACAGAGGTAGGTGAAAGCCAGACAGATGCACAGATGGATGGAAATGGGCATGTGTTCACTGCCTCATCAACCAGGGGTGCTATCAACCCGGGTTGGCCTTCCCTTGATGGTGTGTGTATGTGTTCACAGGTGTGTGGTTGTTATTGTGTGTCAGTGTGTGTTTCATGTGAATATGTGTGTAAGAATGTGTGCATGACTGTTGTCGTGTGTTAGTGCCGTGTATGTGACCGTTTGTGAGTGAGGGTGTCTGAGCCCCTTGGGGCCTGTGTTCCTCAGGGACCCCCGTCAGACTGTGTGCTCCATAACCGTAAAGTGCTATCCACCTGCACACAAGGGGGTCATCTGCTATCACCACACGAGATCTCCATGCAGAGATCAGGACCCTTCAGGAAAGAAGGTGGACCCGGCTGGGCAGGGTGTAGCCTGGGGCCTGCTCTGGCCCTGGAGGAGTCCTTGGTCCCACCCAAGACATGGGAGGAGGAACTTGGGAGCAGTTAAATGTTAAACCACACTGGGACAATCCGAGAGGGCTCCCTGGAGAGGACAGGGCTGGAGTAGGCCATGGCGGATTGAAAAGGGATTTTGCTGTACAGAGGGGAGGCAGGAGGGCCATCTAGATGGAAGAAACAGCAAGAGTAAATGCTTGGCTTCGGGAAGGAGGCCAGAGTGTGGAGGAGATAGGGAGGAAGCCAGCCAGCTGGGGACGGGGTACTTACAAAAGAGAAGAGTGAGAGAGGTGGGCAGCAGAATGCCTGGCACATAGTAGAACCTCAGTAAATATTTGTGCCATGAAACTGAGGGTCTAATTATGGAGTTTTCAGTGTGACCTTAGGGAAGGTGTTAAGTAGAAAATGTAACTATAGCATAATTAATGATAGCAGCTCTATTCGTTGAGCACCTACAGTGTAGGCAGCACTGTTAGCCAGGGGTAGCACTATTTCATTTTCCAGATCAGGAAATGGAGGCTCAGGGAGGCAATGATTTGCTCAAGGTGACAGCACAAATAAATGGTGGTACTAGGATTGATTCGGACCCTGAGTTCCCTTCCGCCCGTGCCTCAGTTTGCCCATCTGCACCGTCAGGGCTGGGAGGAGATGACCTTGGATTTGGCTGCTCTCTGGGAGCGCCTTGCTTTGGGGCTAGAGCCTGCAGGCCCCAGTGTTCCCTCTTGGCCCTGATTCTGAGCCTGGCCTGCAGTGATACCTCCTCTGTCCTGGTCAGATTCCTAGGGCATCTGGCACTGAGGCCAGTGTGGGCCCTGGCCTCGGGTGGGCATTAGGGGCAGGACTGAGAGTTGTTTGGAAGGAGGGGCATCTCCACGCTCCTGAAGGGGACTGAGGAGGGTCCTGGCCCCGAAGGGAGAGTTTGTACATTTGTCTGTGGCCTTCTGGGCTTCTTTCCCACAGGTCTGGCTGGCAGGGGGGAAGGTACACCCTTCTCGTGCACAGCCTTGCTCGGGTCTAAATCCTTCCTACCCGCACTACCTGCCTCCAGCTTCACACTCACCTTGGGAGCTGGGCCCCACCACCTTTTTAGAGGTGAAGATACTATTTCTTGGAAGCTTGTGAGTTTCCCCAGGTCTCCGTTGCCTGAGGGCAAAGCTGAGGGTAGGCTGTCTGTGTGCACATGGCTGCCTGCAACCTGGCCCTTTAACAGGCCGGGATAGGGAGGCTTCACCTTGGGGCACAGAGGGGGCGGCTCTGACCTCTGAGGGGGCAGCCAGAGGCAGAGTCCAGTGCCGGGGGGGCGCTCTTGCTCCTCAGAGCTCCTCACCCCAGGACACCCAACATGCAGCCATGCTGGGACTGCCACCCACTGAGTACTCTGGAGCCAGCTGTGCTCTGGGTGGAGTATCATGTCGCCCTGTTCCAGGGAGGCGGGTGTGCCTAATGAATTAATTAATGTTGGCAAAGCACTTGGAGATCTCGGGCTGAAAGGTGCTCAATGCATGCAAATCAGAGTGATTGTTATTACCCATAATTATGGAGTTTCTGCTGGAGAAATTATTCAGAAGCGGACGGTGGCTGGGCCAGCACAGGGCCCTGCCAAGATCTGCTCCTCAATAGCAGTGGAACCTGTCTTCCTCTCTCCCCTTCCTCCCTCCTTCCCTCTCCTGTCCCTTCCACTCCCCTACCTCCCCCACTCCCTCCTTCCCTCTCCGGTCCCTCCCTCCCCCTTCCCTCCCCCTCCCTTCCCTTCCTCCCATCCTTGTTTCCTCCCTTTCTTGCCTCTTTCCCTTCCTCCTTCCCTTCCCCCATCCCTCCCCACTCCCATTTTTTCTCCTAGCTCTGGGCGTGTTGCCTGCTCTTCCACAGCAAATGCCTTCTTTGTCTCATCTCTCATGAAGACAAGCACCTGGCACAGTTTGGGGAAGAAGGGGATTGGGCGATAGCTTCTCACACTCTGGAAGTGAGAAGGATCCAGGAACCAAGTCTCACTTTCCTCCTCTTTTAAAGGGGTTCCCTGTTCCTCCTTGGGTGTGGGTCAAATCAAGTGTGGCAATGCCTGGGAAGGCACTCTGCGTTGGGAAGCTCGATGCCTGTGACGCTTGGTCACTCATTGTTTACATAAATATTGCTGTGTGTGTACTTGTGTGTGCACAAGTGGTATGTGTGTGCTTCCAGCCTCCCCCACCATCAGACTGTGTTCTCAGTGTGTCTGAATGACTAGACTACTGGTTCCCCAGCGGCTAAGGCTGAACCTCCTCCACCAGCCTGAGCATGAGGCCCCATGCGGACAGCCCCTGGCAGTGCCCAGAACCAGCAATCCAAATAAATTGTCTCTCAGCTGTACATTCCTTCCCTCTCCCTATCCTCCAGTGCTCTGTCTCCATGGCTTTGTTCGCCTTTTGTGCCCACCAGCCCCAGAGAGAGCCACTCCCAAATTCAGGACCACGAATAGCATCTGGCTCAGACTGGGGCCCAGCTGTCTTCTCCCAGTTGAACAGAGAGCCTCAGAGGTCATTGTGACTCAAACCCTGCTTTGACAGATGGGGACACTAAGGCTGAGAGAATGTGAGTGACTTATCCAAGAGCACACAGAATCTTAGCCTTAGAGCTGACTACAACCCTGGTCTCCGCACTCCCCAGAGTGTTCTTCACCGCAGCACATGGAGGCTTTAGAAGAATTTCCTAGTAGTCAGCAAACACTTACCAAGCACCTACTGTGTGCCTGTCTCTGTATCATCCTCAATGACAGGGAGGGATAGAGGCCAGATCTCTTTTCCCTGCACAACACGACCTACAAATCAACAACCACAACCACAACAATGAGAGCTGGGCATGGCAGGAACCACAGAACTATGTGCTTGATTTTGTCGGGCCTGTGAGAAGTGCTCCAGAGACATGAGGCAGAACAGGATGGAACAGTCAGGAAGGCCCCTTGAAAGAGGTGGCACCAAGTCTTGAGAGCAGAAAGGAGGGGGAAACAACATGGTCACTGAAGAGGAGGCTGGCATGAGGCCACCTATGGGGGGGGGGGATGGCGAGAAGCCCGTCCAATAGGCTTAGCGTAGCTGGCAGCGATGAGTGTGGGAAGGTAGGCAGTGCTCCTGCTGAGGGGCTGGTCCCTGTCCTGTGGGCACAAGGGAAGGCTGTCCATCACCATGGACATGCTAGGATTTCTATTTGGCTCTCCAGTGTTGCAGCCCGGCCTGCTACCAGAAGGCCACCCCCCACCTCTCCTGCCCTCCCTCCTTTACCTGGAGATGGCCGATTTCATCTAGAAGTGACAATAGGTGTGAGTTGTCTGTGGGGCCTTTGTGCCTTATTGCTCAGCCTGTAATCTTTCCCATCCAACACAGTCTTCTTTCTCTTCCCCGGCATTTGTCAGAAAGATGGGAACAGAGCCCCGGGCCCTGTGGGGAGGCCGGGCCAGAGCAGCCCTCTTGCTGCCCATTGATTTGCGCTGCTTTTGCAAAAGCTGCCGAAGTGTGTTTGCTGGACACCGTGGGGCTGTGTTTGCCTTTGGATAATGAAATAATGTCTTTGCCGAGGAAAGGATGGAGTCTCTGCTAATTAGCTCAGCTGCCTACTTTGAGGACAGAAAGTCGTCACTGCTGTGTTCGCAGGGCTGGTTGAGTGTGGGGCTCTGTGGGGAGCCACTGGGGTGAGCATCCACCTTGAGGGCAGCAGCAAGAAAACAAGAGGGGCTGGGGAAGCAGGGTGCATAGGTAGAGCTTTCCAGGAATGCTGCCTCCTTGGCCCTGTGTCCCATCGCAGGTCCTTCCTGGTTTAGGGGCAGCAAGGAGTAAGGAGAAGCCTTGAATCAGACAGATCTTGGTTCTGTCCCAGCTCTGCCACTTGCAGGTCTTGTGACCTTGGGCAAGTCACAGTTGACCTCTCTGGTTTCACTACGTCTGAGAATGGGGCCATGATAGTACCCACCGTGTGAAAGGGGTGGCTTGCCTTGAGTAAGGTAATGGAGCAGAGTGCCTGATGCACAGCAGAGACTTAGAAAATGTTGGTGGCCTTATGGTTCACCTCTTGGGGTCATGCGCTTATCTTGGTGTTGTTTCAGACCTGGTTCATCTTGGGCACGTGTCCTGCCTCTCAGTCACCTGACCCGTTAGAAGGATGGAGTTTTCTTCTCGTGCCTGTCCAAGGGCTCAGAAGGCAGTGGAGGCCACTTGAATGCCTGGATTCAAAGGCTAAAGCTCGTGAAGTGTCCCCCACTCTAGTCTAGGCTCCGGGGCTGGGGTCTTCCCATGGCCTGGGAAGGGGCTGAAGTGCAGGCCAGAGAGCAGAGAGCAGAGAAGAGGGGGCTGGGGTGGAGAGGCCTGAGCTTCTCCAGGAAGCTTTCTGGGGACCAGCTGGTGGTATTCCTTCCCTGTGTCGTAGACTTGCACCGTGTCCCTGTGTCCCTGTGTCGTAGACTTGCACTGTGTTCCTCCTAGGGCATCTCCTCCCCCATCTCTTACGGATCTTATGATCCTTCCCATTTCTATGAGGGCTTTTCTAAGTTCTCTCCTACCCAGGATTCATTGACTCAATAGGTGAGGTAGATAATAGTAATACTCATAGTCGTAGTCATAATGGTAATCACAAAAGCAGCTCACTCTTATTGAACTTACTGTGTGCCAGGCACAGTTCAGACCTCTCTCCATGTAATCACTGGTTTACTTTAGGGAGATAGGGTTAGGTTTATTCTCATTTTACAGAAAAGGAACATGAGGCCTGAGGGGGTGAAGGGGCCTCTTGGGGGCATAGCGTGAAAAGTGGCAGAGATGGGGCTCACATCTGGCTCAGGTCAGATTAGGCTGATAGTCACGGATGATGTGTCTACTCTGTGTCTCTACTGCTCCCCCTGGACACAGAGAGAGGATAGGACACTCTTAGGCCCCCAAGGAGCTCACGGTGGGATGAATCCCCACCCCCCTGCCCCCAGGCTTTCCCTGGCCCTCCTGACCTCCTCCTCCTCCAACTCAGGTGGCATCTTTGTCTTTCCCATCACCTGGCCCTGGTCTCTGGCTCTGGGCTTTCTTTGGGGTGGGTTCCACAAGGGCAGAGGCTCAGATCTTGTTGGCTGAAGTATTGCTAGCGTTTACCAGGCCCTGGCATGTAGTGGTTTAATGAAGGAATGAGTGCCTGTGTGTGGATTAAATCAGACTGTGCATGTTAAGTACTTGGCGCTCAACAAGTATTTATTGAATGAAAAAATATCTTCGGGTGGAGTGAAGGAGGTGATGGTGTGAAGTGTCTGGCCTGTGGTAGGCTCAGCACATGGGAACAGCAGTCACAGTGGTTTCCAGTCGTCTGGAAAGGGCTGGGTGGATGGACCGGAAGCAGGGCCGGGGTGGAGGGAAAGAGAAGCCAGGGAAAGGAAGGTACCGGAACTCTGAAGAAGAGACGACAGCAGGGAGGAGGCTGGTTAGCAGCTGGGGCCCTGACACCCACTCTGTGTGGAGCTGAGGATGGGAGCGCGCGTGTGTGTGCACACGTGTAGGCGGGTGTGTGTGTGTAAAACAAATAACTGGAAAATGAATTTAATTATAAGGCACTTTTAATAGCTATTTATATTTAATCCTGCTAATTCTGTGTCTTGTGTAGCCAAACTGTAATTCTATTCTTCTTACTCATTTGCTAGTGAGAATGAAGAGAGAGGCAGAGGGAAACAGCCCCAGAGGAAGGCAGCAGGCATCTTCCCACCCTGGGGTCGGCCAGGCCAGCTGTTGACCCTGGGGGCAGCGGGGGAAGGGGTCACTGGCAAGGTCGTCCCAAGGGGAATCTGGGAAATGGCCCCAAGCTCTGTCTCCGGGGCAATTCCTTCATATACTTGTGTTTACTCAGCACCGGGGTTGGGGTGGGAGAAGCCATAGAGAGAGCCCAGCCTCAGAGTCAGGCAGACCCAGGTTCATATCGAAGCTAAGCCATGTGCTTTAACCTCACTTTTCCCCATCTGTAAAGTGGGCATAGTATAACTCTCCCCAGGGCTGTTGGGAGGATTAAATTAGAGAGAGTGGGCCTGCCCATTGGTGGTGCTTACTAAGTGCTTGTTCCTGTACCTCCTTTTTCCTATCACCAACCCCAAGCCGGCTACTTCTCTGGGTTTCCACCTCTCTTGACGTTCTCAGACAGCCCTCCGCTCACTGGCAGAGAGAAAGTGATTGGCTAACTTAATGGCGGGAGTCCTGCCCCCTTTTTCAGATGTCCCCTTGGTGAAGGGGGGTGGATAGAGGGTCTGGAGGCATGAGGTGAGTTGAGGGTGGTCTTTTGGCAGGACCCCATATGCGCTGGAGCAGCCTCGCTGGGTGGCAGGGAGGAAGCCTGCACAGTGGCTGGGGGAGGGAAGAAGAGACACTCCTAAGGAGGGACCCCAGACCTGGCTGGCCTAGGTGCAGCCGTGGTTGTAAAGGATAGCTTTGGAGAAACAAGGTCAGGAGTTAGAGGTTCCAGCTCCAGGCCTTGCTCTGCTGCGGCGACTCAGGCCAGCAGCCCCGCTGAGCCTCTGTCTCCTCTTCTGGGCTGTGGGGTACAGTGTGGGAGGCCGGAGGGAGAGGACCAAGGAAGAGCTTCAGGGAGACTTTGGCCCAGAGACGGGGTTGGGGAGCTGTGCTCACTGGGGATGGTGCTTGTGTGCTGGCAGTGCTTCCTGTGGTCGAGGTCAAGGCAGAGGTCTCAGAGGAGCCCTGGAGTGGGCCAGGCAGGTGATTCTCCAGGACCTCCGTCTAAGACCCTCAGAGAAAATTGGGCTGGGGCTGGAGCCGGGGCCATGACCTTGTCCTGGGAGGACAGGGTAGGGACCTAGGCTTTCTTCACCCATTGCTTCTACCTGTGTTCTCCTTGTTCTGCTCACTGTGCCTGAGTCCTCTCCTAGTGGCCGCCACCTTAGGGTTCCAGGACCTCCCAGAGGGCTGGGCTCTTGCAGGAAGTCAAGGTGAGTTGCACCCAGAGGCAGAGTGGGCTCCCTTGAGGGCTGACCTTGAGGCAGGCTGTGTGCTGGGCTCCTTCCAGATCTTCTCTAATGGAACCGCTGCACTGAAGTTACAAGGTGGCCGTTGCTCTCTCCATTTCACAGAATGGGAAACTGAGGCCCACAGAAGTTAAGGGACATGATTAGAATTTGGGTCACCCGATTCCAAAGACAGTTCCTTTTCCTGAGTGGTAAACTCTGGTGGCCCCAGGGTGGGGGTGAGGGGTGGCATGTCCAGAGGGGGGCGGGTAATGGGAAAAATGCTGCCTCATTAGGAGAGCTCAGCGTGCGTGTCTGAGGAGGGTTTCAGGTTTGCACACACCTGGGGCCCAGTGAATCTCTGCCCTGAGGCCCTGCAGGGCTGACGGTCATGGCCAGCAGCTCATCCTGCAAGAGCAAGGCTCGGGGAGGCAGCCACAGTCCCTGTCCGGATTGTGTGGAAGCAGAGAACTTGGCTCTGGGCCTGTCCCCGCCTGGGTTCAAATCGTGGCTCTGCCACTCTCAGGCTGAGTGGCATCTATCCAGGCACTTGACCCCTAAGCCTCAGTGCTGCCACAAGTGCCTGGCACATAGCAGGTGCTGGGTGCTGTCCCCCGCCCCCACTTCGTCTGTGACTCGTGGAGATGGGTAATGACTGAGGGTACAATTTCTCTCCAGGATATTTTCACTTTAACAGGAGACGTTAATGCCTCTGAACCCCAACGGAACGATGTTTCCCTTTAATGGTGACATTTCAGGCGTGATGGCGGCTGTAGGGAGACGCTGGGGTGGGGGCTTGCCTGGCTCCTGTGTCATGTGCAGCTTCGTTCTCTGGCCCTTCTCCCACCCCCTCCCACATGGCTCCCATTGCTCTGTTCACAGGCAGGTCAGCGTCTCATTAATTTGATTGAGGGATTTGTTCTGAGCTGCTTGCTCATCAGCTCTGAGGAAACCTGGCCTAGGAATTGGTGGGCATTCTGATGCAGGCAGGCCCGGCTGACCTCTGCTCTTCTAGGAAGTGAGCGGTCACCGGGCAGAGGATAATTAACCGATGCACAGGGGGAGTGATTAACCCAGGGGAGGGAAGCTGGGCGTGTGGTCCTTGGGAAGAGTCTCCAGGGATGGGTCTTATCTGGTCATTAACACAGACCCCCGAGGGCCTGCTTGCGCACCTGCCCTGACTCGTGTCTCCTCATCCACTCAGTCCCACCAGAAGTGTCCCGCACCCAGGGTGCCCACTGTGATATGGTCGCGTTGTAGGAGTAGTGGAGGGGCACAGAAGGACAGAGTGATCTAGCATTGGTGCTCTGGAGGAGCAGTCCTGGGCCTGGGGATGGGAGTGGTTGGGAACTCTTCTTTGAGGACTCAGCAGAGCTTGAAGGCAGGGTTTGGAGGTGCCCCTGGAGAGTGTGCAGCCTTGATGGAGGGGCCACAGGGTCTGAGATCGGAGGCCTGAGTTCTAGTCCAAGTTTTGAAGTTGGCTCTCTCTGTGAGCTTGGATAAGTCTCTGCTCACTCTGGGCCTCCATTTTCCCCATCTCTGAAATGGGAGTTTTGGTCTGGGTGTCTTTTTACCCCATCCCTGATTCTAAAAGAGCTTGGGGCAGGGGCTGCACCTGGGGGTGGAGGTGGGCCCGGAGCATAAGGAGCTGGAGAAGGGTGGGAGGCAGATGTATGTGCTGTCGTCCGCTGTGGCCCTCACGTCCCTTAGGCATCTCTAACATGGATACACCCCCTCCTCCGACCGAGTTCACCTGGTGCATGAGCCTTAGGATTTGTTTCTTCCTGAATGGTGTCATTCGTCATGTTAGCTTTGCTGTCAGAGGGTGCGGCTGGCTCTTGCTTGAGCTTCCTGCGGGGTGGGGTGCCTTGTTATCCTCCGGGCAGGGCTCCCCTCACGCCCACCATGCTCCTGCACCTGGATGCCCTTTACCAGGTGGCATGGGAACAATTCTGCCCTCCAGTCTGCTCCAGCCCCTGGCTGACTGCAGGTTCAGGGTGCGCTAAGGGCTGCTGGGACAGTCAGGGCTGGCTTCTTGGAGGAGGTTGTAATACTGGCTCTAGACCTTTAAAACTAGCTGGGCAGGAGTTGGACAGGTGGAGAGAAGAGTAGGTGCTTTCAACATGGGGCTGGGAGAGGCCTGGGGGACCATGGGACAAAGTGGAAGAGGTCCCTCACTCATCCCTGTTCCTATGGAGGCCACCCAGGCAGGGCTTGTTGACCAAATGAGTGATCCTGTCCCCAGTTCGTATAATCTTCCGTGCTTTCAGGCTCGGGTGCTCTCCGTCCTTCTCAGGAAACATTAGGGGACTCCTACATTGGCCTCTATCCACACAGTACTCCCACGTCCGTCACTGCTAGAGGCATGTGGCCTATGGCAAGTTCTGCCCCTAACCAGCTATGTGACCTTAGACAAGCCACTTCATCTTTTTGAACCTTAATCCTCCTCAATCCTGAGAGGAATCATCAGGTTTCATTGCAGAGAGAGCATTTGAGGTGGGCTCCAGAGAGAATAGAGGTTCTGTGGGCAAAGACAGGTTGGACTGGCAATGACTCTAGATTGTATTTTTTTTTTTTTTTTGAGAGACAGAGCGTTGGTGGAAGAGGGGCAGAGAGAGAGGGGTACAGAGGATCTGAAGTGGCCTCTACGCTCACAGCAGAGCCCCATGTGGGGCTTGAATGCACAAATCGTGAGATCATGAGCCAAGGTTGGGCACTCAACCGGCTGAGCCACCCAGGCTTAGAGTACCTTTCTTTTTTTCTTTTTTTTTTTTTTTTTTTCAACGTTTATTTATTTTTGGGACAGAGAGAGACAGAGCATGAACGGGGGAGGGGCAGAGAGAGAGGGAGACACAGAATCGGAAACAGGCTCCAGGCTCTGAGCCATCAGCCCAGAGCCTGACACGGGGCTCAAACTCCCGGACCGTGAGATCGTGACCTGGCTGAAGTCGGACGCTTAACCGACTGCGCCACCCAGGCGCCCCTAGAGTACCTTTCTTAACCAGGGTGTAGTGATTAAGGGTGCAGGCCCTGCAGCCAGGCTGTTGATCCGTGGATACTGCCTGGCTGCACCACTCACTAGCTGTGTGACCTTGGGCAAGGCACCAGCCCTCTCAGTGTCTTGGTTTCCTCCAAGAAAAGGGGGTACTAATAGTCCATAGCTAATGGTGTTGTATTCAATAAATGAGTATACATGTAAAATTCTAGAATAATGCTGGTACATAGTAACCATTTAATAAAAGTTTGCTATTGTTATTCTTACGGAGACTCGGAGAGACTAAGGGACTTGCCCATGGACACATAGCTCGTGATAAAGGTTCACAGCGGGCTAGAGCCCATTTAATTCCAAGCCTCTTCTCTTTCCTCTACTCCTGGCACTCCTGGTGTCTGTCAGAAGTGCCCAGTGCGCAACCAGTGTGCAGGCCTCCCCTGAGGATATGCCCGTAGTGTGTCCTCCAAGGCCCTTTGAGGGCAGGACCTCGTCTGCCTCACTCACTGAGGAACCCCAGCGCGTGGCCTATGTAGTAGGTACTCAACAATTACTTGCTAACGGGCTGGCCGTTTAAGTCAAGGCAGGGCGGACCACCCCGTACTCACTTCACCAGCTCCTCAGACCTCCGTGTTTGGCCCCTGATGGGAAGAGCCCCCCTCTGGCCCCAGCAGCACCCCCTTGGCCCTTGCTATACCCTCTGGCTGCCTGCCTTGCTGCTCTTCTCCCTCGGAGCCTGAAGGCTTTGGGTTCCACTCTGCTCCTGCGCCCCCACTTCGCCCCGGCCCTGCACATCTTCAGCTTCTCCCTTGCCTTATTCGATCCTCCCCACTTGCTCGTTAAGATGAGAATAACTCCTGAACTTGATGTCTTTGCCTCCGCTTTTATACTGAACTATAATATGTGTAAAGGTACTTAGAGGAGGGAGAAAAGAAGATCACCCTCCACTCTGTGCCCAGAGGAGATTCTATCTGCAGAGGGGATGGGGCAAACCCCGCCAACCCTCTTCAGACCGGGGCTCCTTAGCCAGGACACAGGGCACAGACCTGAGGCCAGGGAGCCTCCACTCTGCCCCTGCCTGCAGGAATCTATACCTGCTCAACCTCTCAACTCCACCTTGGGGGATCAGGTCATGCTCCTCCTTATATAGAGGAGGGGGAGGGCTCTCATGCTCCTGTCCCCTCCCTCTGCCCCAGGGCTCCTCACAGCCCCCTGGCACTGTGGGTGGAGGTGTGTTAGGGATGGACAGGACTGATGGAAGGGAGGAGGGAAGGAGCCCAGGGAGGAGAAGGAGGTTGCCCAAATCCTTTTTGAGACCCTTCCTGACAGGGAGTTTGGGGGGGCTGGGGGAAGGGAGGGGGGCTAGTCAAGAGAGCCAAGGCAGCAGCGAGGCCAGGAGACCTCTGTTCCCCCATCGTCCCTGCCTTTCCAGTCGAGCCCCGCAATCCCAACTTCCCCACCAGAGAGGTCAGTGGTGGGCTGGGTGTCCTGCCTGTGTACCACTGAAGGCTCTTTCTTCATTTTCTCACTGTGTCCCACGCTTTCTTGAGAGCATCTGGACAGCCTGCACTCCACTCCTAAGGCTTCTTACACCTGCATCACTCTCTCTTCCAGCACCCTCTCCTGCAGTCTCTGTCAAAGGCGAGACCATGTGTGGTTGTCACCCGGTGCAGTGTGGTTCCCGATTGCCTTGTGACCTCAACTCTGATGGGCTGAATGAAAGTTAGGATTTTGCACATTCTCTTTGTTATGCTGGAAGCGATGTTCTCTGTGGCTTCTCTTCAGCCTCAGTTTCCCCTTCTGCAAGGGGACATGCTGATGCCCCCCTCAGAGAACTGGGAGGGTAGGTGAGCTGCCATGCCAGCTACCTGGAGGTGGCTCTGAGAGGCTCTCTCTGCCATGACTGCCGTGCAGAGGCTTCCGGGAGAGGGTGCAGGGACAGGCTGGGGTGGCCCTGGCTCGCCTGGTGGGGAAGCTGGGTGGGGTTGCTGCCTTCTTCCTGCTCAGAGGCTTAGGAAAGAATGTTCAGCTCAATACATGCACAGGGCAGCCTCTCTGGCTGGGCCTGAGCTGGAGCAGCTCCTCTGTCCAGCCTCCTATTTTGCCAGTAACTTCCTGAAAGTTCTACATCTTTGTTCAGATCAGCCTGTGGAGCCCTGGACACAGAGGGTGGTGCCCAGCCTTTCCATCTGCCTGACATTCGGGTCAGGCCCAAGTCCCTCTCTGCCCCTCTCCCCTACCAGACTCTCTCCCCCTCCATCTGAACCCCAGTTTCCTCTAAGACCCCCTCTTCTCTGGGTCTTGTGAAGCCTCATGTTGGGATGTTCTGGGCAAGGCTTCTCTGGTCTGCATGCGGACCCTCGGTGCAGGGCGGGATTGGTTACACTGAGCTTCCTGTATCTCCAACCGTCCCTGGTGCCCGCAGAGCCTGAAGCCCCAGTGGGCTGCCTTGAGGAAGGCCAAGGTGGGAAGCCACTTGCTTATAAAACCACAAGATCAGGCTGCATCTTTCCATTTCTCGCCGGCAGTGGTAGGCCCTGGGGAGAGTGGCTGGCCATAGTGTGGTCTGTTTCCGGGGCCTGTTTCCTGGGCTTCCCTGGGGGCTGCTGGGGCCTAAGGGAAGGGTTAGTCAGGGGCCTTCCTAGGCAAGGGACCTTAGCCTCTGCTGTGTCCTCCACCCAAGGGGGATGGGAGAGGGTGGCTCCTCTGGGCGGAAAAGTAGATGATGGAAAACCTGAGACTGGCCAGGGCAGGTTCTGGGAGTTTCCCAGAACAGCCTCTCGGGACAACATAGTGGATGGAGAGGACGTTGTTTCCTTCAGGGCTCAGGCTTGGGTGGGTAGACCCATGTTCCCAGGAGCCCAGCCAGGCGAGAATCCCTGAGGGGCAAGGAAGCAAATCTTCAGGAGGCTTTCTAGGGCTTTGCCCAGGACGTCCACGTGCAATGCGAGTCTAGCAAACATCTTCTTGGAGAGCCGTTTCGGGTGTCTCTTGCTTTCCTAGCCCCATTCGGGCTCCTCCTCCAGGCTCCTGTCCCCCTTGCATTAGCCACGTGGTGTCATACCTGCCCAACTTCTGGTCCATGAGCTCTTCTGGGGAGTTTCGGGGAGGGGCTGGTGGGCAAGACTGTGGTCACCTGTCACTGTCTCCAGGCTGCAAAGCTTGGTGCAGGCAGCTGCTCCCTCTGAGCCTGTTTCTGCCCTCTCCTTTGTGACTCCTTGGGGGCTGCAGGCTGGAGATCAGCCTAAGCAGGCCTCAGCCTTTGGAGACCCACGCCCCTCAGGCCTTACCTGAGCCTCTGTCTCTGCTGCTCTGACTCCATTGTCCAAATTGTTATTTTTTCGAGCCCTGACGTGCCTCTTCAGGAAGCGCTCCATGATGCCTCCAGTCCTCACTGATCTGAGTCTGAATGTCCTGATGGTGTCCCCAGCTGCTTCCTTCTCATTGGCGTGCACTCCTGGCTCTGTGTGGGGCTCTGAAAACACAGAGACTGCTCAGCATGGCCTGTGTGGGTAAGGAGGCCTATAATATCCAGCAGTAGGCCGGTATGGTTGTTCTAGTGTGGGACCCCAGAGTGAGTAACAACTCCTGCACCGGGGCCCATGAGGCAATATTCGAGCTGCACCTTGAAGACAGAGCCTAGGACTGAGGGGTTCTTGGGAACAGAGGTCAGGCTAGGAAGGGCCTTGAATGCCAGGTAAGGAATCTGGGATTTGACCTCCCTCTTCAGGCAGAGAGCACTGGAGAGAGGCTGTAGACTGGGTGGCATGTTCCTTAGAGTAGACCCTTCCCATGATGCCTGGAGCCCTCTACCCACGCCCCCCTGCCTGGTGGTCTCTTACTTGTCCTACAGATCTTTGCTCCAAGGATCGTTCCTCAGTGAAGTCCTCCCTGACCATTGTCCGTGCTCAGAGTCCCCTGGCCTTTCCTTTAAAGCCTTCATTCCAGTGTGCACCCCCCAATCCAGTGTGTTCGTTGATTGCCCACCAGGCTTTATTTAAGACTACTGAAAGCAGGAATCAGAAGGATTTGGTTGTCCCTTGGGTTCCCAGCTCCCAGCTCAATGTCTGGCACAGAGTACGTGCTCAATAAATGCTGACTGGAGATGTGAACGCCTGCAGGGGCACAGAGGCCATGAGCTCCAGACTAGAGGGGCTGCCGGGCTGGGGGACAGTGGGGCTGAGGGGGTGTAGGCATAGGCCTCCAGGGAGGTGGGGGCAATGCCTGGGTCCCAGCAGGAACCATGCTCCATTTGTGTGTCATTAGGTGGCTCTTTAAAGAGCTGTTTGCTGGAACAAAAGCCATCGCTGGCAGCACCTCGGTAGGCGGGCCAGGCCTCGCTTGCTCCCTTTGGAAATGCTTTGAGAACAGGTGGACTGAGCCAACTTGTCACCCCCAGGCTGGCTGGTGACTCTGGGGAGTGGGGGCAGCTGTTGGGGTGGGGACTATGGGCGGCAGGGCGATTGGTGGGTCCAGCCCTGACCTCAACAAAATTATTTTTACAACCTGCAAGAGAAAGGGGATATTTTTCACCTTTGTTCCATCAAGGCATCCCAAGGGAAAAAGAAGGGGGAAGGGGGCAGGTGGAGAGTTTGAAGAGGGGCAGGAGCAGGGGCAGGGGCTTCCATGGGAGAGAGAGCCCTGAGGACAGGCTTTTTTGTCCCCAGCCCTTTTAAATTTTTTAAAAGCTCCAAACAGCAAGAGGGACGGTGGAGTTCATTATATCGAGTTATCTCCTCCGTTTCAGGCGAAGATCAATCTTCCCAGTCTTGCAGCTTCGAGGGAGGGGGGGAAGGGAAGAGAAAGAAAACGGGAGGCAGAGGAAAAAAACTCCCTGGACCAATTTCCGCTGGCTAACACGATTACTTGGCTGCCCAGCAGCAGTGCCAGCTGTTGGCAGGCATCCTGGCCCCCCGCCAGTCGCACTCAGTTGCCGGCTGGCCCCCCAAGGCTCTCTCCTGTGTGGGACAGGTTGGCAGGTGTGAGGGCCCCAGGCCCCTGTGGGGCTGGGGCTGCTGAGTCTGGCATCCCAGGGAGACCTGCGGGCCCCCCTGCTGTCCGCTGTGCAGCCGCTGGGCCAGCTGGCCTTGGCTCAGCCTGGTGCCCCCCATGCTGCCTTGATTCACAGGGTCCTGCCCAGATGGGTGTGCCCCCCGGCTCCTCCCCATTACTTCATATGAGAGGCAGTTTGTGTAGCGAAATAAGGGCCTTTAAAGCCTATTGAGCCAGATAGAGCTGGCTCTGCCTAGCCATTCCTTCATCCAACAAATATTTTTCTGAACATCTACTATGTGCCAAGCACTGCACATAGTACAGAGGTGGCTGTAGAGCCAGACAAGATGGACACGGTTTCTCTCCTGCCTTACAGAGTCTAGGTCATGATGAGGAGGCACCTAAGAAGAGAGAAGACAAATAAGCAAGATAATGTCAGGTGGGCATAGATACAGTGAAAAATGGGGAAGGTTGGGGTGCATGGGAACATTTGTCCTGGGGTAACCAAGGAAGATAAAAGAGGTCCCATTCAAACCAGAATGAAAGGAAAGACTGGGGGAAGAGCATTCCAGACAGAAGGAGCAGCGAGGACAGACCCTGAGCCTGGCCGGCATGGGGCGGGGGGCGTGGGAATGTTAGAAGGGGAGTTTCGAGCGTTGGACAGGCCACGGAGTCTCGATTCTGTCTGCCGTGGAAGCCCCTTGCTTATGGCAGGTAGTGACAGGATCCAGTTTATACCATTATCTGGCTGCTGTGATAGTTTGGTGCCAGGGCGGGAGCAGGGAGCCCATCGAGGCAGGACTGCCGCGAGGCAGGACTCCAAGCGAGGGCTGGAGAGGGCAGGAGAAGATGAGCTGGGGCAGCGGGCAGGTCCTGGATGTGTTGGGGGGTCGCACTGACAGGGTTTGCTGCTGTCTTGGGTGTGGGGTGAGAGAGAAAGAGCAGTCAAGGCCGAGGGAGATGTAATTTGGGGGGTAAGAATGAAGAATTCTGTTGGGACAGGTCTGTCAGATGAGCGAGTGGAGAGGACATGCAGGCCTCTGGACGTGGCAGCTGGCGTTTGGAGAGAGCCGGGGCTGGAGGGAGATCTGGGCCATGGCTGGGATGGAAAACCACACGGCCTGGGGAGACCAGCCAAGGGATGTATAGACAGAGAGAGAATGGAGCCCTGGTGAGCCCCGGGGCCTCAGATGTTTGGAGGGGAAGAAGGCGTGGGAGGACAACCAGGAAAGGCTGAGTCCTGGGAGCCCAGAGATAAAGTGTTTCCCAAAGGAGAAAGCAGCCGTGTCGGAGGATGACCATTGGGTCTGGCAAAACTGAGGTTTCTGGGAACCTTGATAAGAGCAGTTTTGTGGAGTGGTGGGGATGGAAGCCCAGCTGGCAAGGTAGTGAGGGAAACGGGAGGGGAGGTGCGGAGGCTGGGACGCTCAGCACAGACAGCTCTTGCGTTTTGCTACAAAGCGGAGCGGAAAAAAATGACGGGTACGTGGGATCAAGGAATCTCCCTCTCTCCTTCCCTCGTCCCTCCCTTCCTTCTCCCGCGCCTCCTTCTCTCCCTTCACGATATTGAGGCGCATTGATGTGCTCTTTACTAGCTTTGTGACCTTGGCCAAATGGTCTCAACTCTCTGAGCCTCGGTTCTACATCCGCAAAAACTGGATCTGATGCATAGTAGGTGCTCGGTAAATGCGGCTTGTTCTTAAGTTTAGTGTTTGCCAGGCATTGGCGTAGACATTTTCGGAGGACTGTTTGGCAGTGAGTACAAAAATTTTAAATGTGTTTAGCCCTTGACCTACCCTTAAGAAATACTTGCACGTGTGCACCAAGAGGCAGGATGACTTTTTCTAGCGGTGTTTGAAATAAAAGTTGGAACCCCCTAAGCACTCATCCTCCGGGGTCTGGTTAAACAGGTGAAGCTATGCTCCCACGTGGAGTTCCTTAATGTAGCACCGCAGAGAATTCAGCAGGTGCTCTGTTGGGAGTGCAGACGCTGCTGGTTCCCTGGCTCGGCCACTCCCCAGCTGAGTGTTCTTGGACAAGTTACCAACCCCTGCTCTGCACTTTGCGCTTTGATCTGCTCGTCTACAACACTAAGCTAATGGTAGCACCCATCTTAAGGGGTTGTTACGAAAGTTAGGCAGATTAATACCTAAAGTGTTCAATGCAGTATCTGGCACATAGTAGGTACTCAGTGAATACAAACAGTGACTCTTTCTTTTCTTTTCTTTTTTTCTTTTTAATGTTTATTTTTGAGACAGAGAGAGACAAAGCATGAACGGGGGAGGGTCAGAGAGAGAGGGAGACACAGAATCCGAAGCAGGCTCCATGCTCTGAGCTGTCAGCACAGAGCCTGATGCGGGGCTTGAACTCATGGACCGCGAGGTCATGACCTGAGCTGAAGTCGGACGCTCAACCGACTGAGCCACCCAGGCGCCCCTCCCCCCCATTTTTTTTAACAAAGAAGAATAGGAAGTGTCAATTCTTTTTTTATTTTATTTTTTAATGTTTATTTTTGAGAGCGAGAGCGAGAGAGAGAGAGGGCATGAGTAGGGGAGGGGCAGAGAGAGAGGGAGACACAGAATCTGAAGCAGGCTCCAGGCTCGGAGCCATCACCACAGAGCCCGACGTGGGGCTCGAACTCACAAGCCATGAAATCATGACCTGAACTGAAGTTTGTTGCTCAACCCACTGAGCCACCCAGGTGTCCCCAAACAGTGACTATTCTTATCTTTATTCACGGACAGGGAAAATCTCCAGAATCCATTGTTAAATGAGGACCATAGTTATACACCAGCACATAGGCTCTGCTCCCTGGTGTCCCCCACCCCCGTGGTATCCCTCTCTACCTGTATGTCCGTGGTATACCTCTCTGCATGTGTGAGCAGGTGTGTAGTGAAAGATGTACACCAAAGGGGATTGGCAGTCAGGACCTCTGGAGAGGCTACGGGGAGTGAGTGTGTTTACTGATGTCTGTGGTTGAAGCCCTTACCAAGAGAAAGCTTCATGTGTTGCTTGTATAATAAGAAGACTGCAGTATGTAAAAGTGGTCAATTAGGTCTTTACCTCCTGCAGGAAGTCTTCCATGACTACACCAGCTTGTAGCTCACTCCTTATCAGATCTCTTTAGTGGGTAGAAGCCACATTTCCTGCTGTGGCTGCTTTGAGTCAGTGTGTGTGCATGCGTGTGCCTGTGCGTGTGGTCTCCTCAGTGAGCCTACAAACTCTTGAGGGTGTGTGCTGTGCACTTTGCAGTCTGGACATATCTAGACCAGTAGTTCTCAAAGTGTGACCCCGAACGGCAGCATCAGCATCGCCTGGGAGCTTGTTGGAAATGTGGATTCCCAGGCCCCACCCCAGACCCGCTGAAGCAGAAATTCGGGGGGTTGGGAGCCCAGCACCCAGCACTTGTGCTTTCATACGCCCTCCAGGTGATGCTGATGTACCTGCTGGTGCTGTTGGGGGAAATCAGAGCACAGTGAGAGGAAAGGGCTGGCCCAGGGTGAAGGGTCACGACCACCGAGGTCAGAGTCTCAGTCAGGAGTGAAGGTGAGGGCCTGGAGGCACCCTTCTGGCCAGGAGGGAGGAGTTGAGGCTCAGCGTTGAGGCTCAGCGCTGTGTGTCCAGGGGCCGGAGCACCGTCGCCCCTGCCGTGGGCATGTGTGGGTAGCTGAGGGCAGGTGCTCTGTGTGGTGTGCGGGTCTCCTCCGGCTCCGTCTGCTCCAGGGCTTTGGGCAGAGGCTGGGGTGACGTTGATGGCAGGATGGGCCCTGTGGGCAGGGAGTCTGCAGCCCCCCTGTCCAAATGTCTGGCTCCTTCCCCACTGCCCCTCTGCAGACGTCCCGCTCGTCCCTGAGCCTGCTTGTGCCTGTGAGGTAAGCAGCCCCTGTCTGGGTTGGTGGATGAGGTGGCGGTCGAGGGTGTACGTGCAGGATAGGTTCCAGGGCTGCCTTCTCGTCCCTCTTTCTGTCAAGCCCTCTCCTCTTCCATCTTCTGGAGCTGCCTTTTCCCTCTTCCAGCCATGTTCCTGGGGCCGTTGAGTTGCAGGGTGAAGAAGTGGGTGAGGAGGTTTGGGGATGAGCTCTCTGGAGGAAAGGAAGAGGGTTGCTCCTCCATCTGGTGGGCTTAGGGTTACCGGTGCTGGGGAGCCCCTGGGGGCAGCTGTTAGGATCCTGGGGGTGCTTGGCCCAGGCATCAGCCAGGAATGAGGCTTGGGGACCCTGGAGGCCCCTCATTAAGCAGGGTACAGAGCTGTGGGTCCCTCAAGTGAGGTGGGCCAGCCTGTGCTGGGGGGGGGGGCAGGCCAGGGCATCAGTTGAGGCTGTGGGTGTTCTGGGTGGTCGGGCTCTGGCCGTGGAGGCCTGGTTGGGCTCTGTGATGAGTAAGCATTCTGGGGGATATGCCTCCCGTGCCTGGAGAATGTGGTTTGATGAGGGGCTGTAAGGGCAGGCCCCAGCAGTCTCGGGGAGCAGACAGGGCATCCTCTGCCCCCCACCTCCCACCGACTTCCTGTGTCTCCTTGGACTTCAGTTCCAAGGAGGCTTTGCTGAGTGGATGATTTCTGGGAGGGCTCCTAGCTTTAATTTGGTGTCAGGGGGCCTAAGTGCGTCTGCTGAGTCAGCCTCGCCTCCACAGAGGGAGCAGAGGGGTGTAAAGTGGGGGGGGCTGGCACCGTTCCCCTCAAGCCTCCAGCGGCAGCCGCCGCCAGTGGGAAGCAGTGGAGGCTTAACGGTGGGGCTGCCTGGTCCTTCACCTCGTCTGGCCTGGCCCCGCCGCACGGCACAGGGCAGAGGTTGACTGAGATAAAATGGGTTGAAGTTCTGGCTTTGCCCCTGTCTCGGTGACCCAGTCCCCTGCATTGTTTCATCTATTAAAAGAGGCCCCTCCAGGTGCATCCTTCTGGGTTGTTGTGTATAGCGAAGCCCAAGTAGAGAGTCTGGCACTGTTGTGCTCAATAAATGTTAAAACACCCATCAGTTATTTTGCAGCACAGACTGAGTTCTGCGTGTGCAGAGCTTTGCGCTGGGCATCGGGTGGGTCTGATTATGGGGACGAGTCTGCAGGACTCTGGGGGATGGGGAAGTCCAGCCCTTGGCCACTCAGAGGCTGCAAGAAGGCCAGCACAGACTTGTTGCCATTTCGCGAGGAGAAACTGGAGTGGGGGTGGGAGCTAGAGGCTGCATCTGGTCAGTGGGGACACCTGTCAGGACCAGGAAGCCACAGTCAGCAGGGCTGTGAGATGAAGCCTCTGGCCCGGTCTCTCAGGCTCCCTCTCTGGGGCACATCCATCCTTCCTAGATGTGGCCCATCCCCCCTCCTCCATGCCTGCACACTGATTGCCCCTCTGCTCAGAGTTTGTCCCCTTCTAGAAGCTCTCCCACCCCTTCAGCAGAAAGCCTTCTGGGACACCGGGGCCGTGGGGTGGCTCTCCACCACTTCCTACCGGATTGGCATCTGGGGGCAGCTTTTGCACTGGAGCCTGGTGCCTTGGCCTGGCCTGTTCTCCCTCACATGGCTCCTGTGATTCTGTCCAGCCCCGCAACCAGCCATCCTGTCGGGAAGGAGGGGTGCTCAGGCATAATACAAATAATTAGTAGCTAAGACATTATATGCCAGGCATGGGTAAGTGATAATTCTTCTGTTATCCTCATTCTTCTCCTGAAGAAATTGAGGCCAGAGGGGTGTAGTGACTTGCCCAAGGTCCCACAGGTAGGCAGTTATGGGGCACGATTCTGACCCATGTGGTGGGGAGGGCCTGGGGGGGGGCCAGCTCTGGTTTTGCTAAGTGGGCAATCCCAAGAGAGCCCCCCAATGCCCCAAAGGGCCAGGATGTGGGCCAGGCAGGTTCTTACGGTCACCGTGTCACAGATATGGAAGCCGAGGCTCAGAAGGGGCTCAGGCCACTCTGCTATCAAAATGTGGCCTTTGTCCTTCTGTCCTGCTTCCCTAGAGCGTCTGGCGGTCCCCTTTGCCTGTTTGTCCCCTCACTGCTACCTGTGGAGTAAATGCATCCTATCCCTTCCCGTAAGCCTGATGCCTACTTATGTAACTGGAGGGAAAGGGGGAGCCTGGGCCAGTCTAGGCATAAAAGGACAGAGGGGCAGGGTAGGCCGCTGCTGCACAGGTAGGTGTGGGGCGGGAACTGGGCTCTTATTTCAGGCTGGGATGTCATGTTGAGCACCACCCCCTTGAGTCAGAAGTCCTTCCAATGGCCTGAGGCAGTATGAGTCCTTGTTAGGAACCTACACGGCGGCCTCAGACAGCCTGGTGTGAATCCCAGCTGTGTGACCTTCAGCATGTTACTTAAGCTCTCTGTGCCTCAGTTTTCTCATTTGGAAAAGGGAGAATGATAGTAGAACCCACCTCCCAGGGGGTGGGTTAGAGGATTAGCTGGAGTGCTCCCTGCATTAGCCGGAATGCCTCCTACATCACATGCACTCGATAAATTCCAGTCATAGTTGTCACTGTTGTTATTAACAGGGCTGCACAATGTTCTAGGATGAGAGCAGGGCCCTCTCACTCAGGTCCTATGTGCAACTAGAGACCAGAGCCAGGAGGGACAGGCTGAAGCCTGCCTCAGCCGCCCCCTAGCCCCATTTCCCCTCTCCAGTCCTCTGGCGATCAGTTCCCTATTACCTGGGGAGCAGCTCTGTGTGTGCGTGTTGGGGGGGGGGAGGTGCCATTTTACATAGTAAACCATGTATATATTTATACCTGCCTTATTCCATCAAGTATTTGTGAGGGCTTTTAAGCGCACGCGTGATACTAAGATAGATGTAATCCAGGGCTGGGAACATAGGACAGAACATTAGGACGTGGATGCACAGGGCCTGGCATTGGGCTGCATATTTAACCCTGTGCTTCCTGGTGATCAGAGTGAAAAGGGAAATGCCAGCTGTGAGAGTCACGCCGTCCAGTCCTGTCCGAAGCAAAGCAGCATGGGGTCCCTGAGAGGGAGTGGGTTTCCAGGGGGAGAGGTTTGAGGGAATGGGAACTGTCAGGCTTCTCCACACTTGTCAGGCTGGGTCAGGGTAGCCACCGCCCTCCTGACCACAGGAGTCCTGAGACTTGAAGTTCACGTGGAAGCTTGAAGGTGGGACAGAGACCCTGGGGGTGCTCAGTGGGAGCCAGGGGGGAACCCTTCAGGTGGGTGCAGTGTCATCGTGTCATTTGCACTTGGCACCTGGGCCGAGGGAGGCGGAATTTGGTGAGTAGTGAAGCAGGCCTGATCTTGTTACGATCCCCCACCCCCAACGGCAGTGCTGAGCCAGACCCAGAGACGTAGTCTGGTGCGAAAGGGCTCTCACAGATCATCTCTTTCAATGTTCATTTTACAGATGTGGAAACTGAGGCCCGGATGGGAGTTTTGAGTACTTTGCTGTGTGCCAGGTGTTCTAACTCCGGCACTTTCTTCTTAACTGTGTCCTGTGGGTGTGCCTGGAGAAGCCCAGGGCTCACTGTGACTGAACAGCTTGCCCAGGGCCACATAGCTGGGAGGAGCCAGCTTTGAACCCAGGCCTGTCTGGCCACACGAGACAGGAGATGTATAGTGCTCTTTCCTCAAGGTCTTGGCTGGCAAGGTGGGGACTGCCTCTCTGCAGGCATCCCTGCATCCCACAGAAGCCCAGGATTTAGGGAATGGGTGTTAGATGCTGGATCTGGGGCATAGAGCAAGGACCACATGGGGTCAGCCCTGGGCCGTAGCCCCTGATGCTTGTGCCCCAGCCAGGTCCTCAGCCCCCACTCCCCTCAGAGTCTCCTGTCCAGCTGCACCTGTACACCTGCAGGGCAGGGCCTGAGGCCAGCTCTGCTGCTCTGTTCCTCTCCTCAAGAACCCTCAGTGTCTCTCCATTGCCTGGGCCACAGCTCCCTGTGCCTGGCCTCCCAACTCTCAGCCCTGAGCCCAGCTCAGCCCTTGGGGCTTTTCTGCACAGCCTCCTGTGGTCCAGTTCTGCAGGTGTTCATTGGTCTGGGTGCTTGCTGGAGGTGCCAACCTCCCCTCTTCTCCCCACTGTCCCCTGAGCTACTCAAAGACAGGATGGAGTCTCTCCTGCTCCCTCCAGTGCTGCCTGGATTCCCAGAGGAGTGGGGGCTCCATAAAGCCTTGCAGGGAAGGAGGGTTAAAAAGAATGTACTTTCAGGAACCACAGGGGTGGGTTCTTTAGCGTGCAGAATCTGTGCGTATATTTGGCCAAGTCCAGACCTCAGAACAGCCCCATGAAATAGGACACCAACGACATACCAAGAGCAAGCCCAGTTGATGCTTTCATCGTGCCGGCTGCATGCCAGGCGCTGTTCCAGGCATTTTACAAATCTTTATTTATTGAATCCTCACCACAACCCCTGAGTCTATTTCTACAGAAGAAACCGAAACAGAGTGGCTAAGTAACTTGCCCAAGGTAACACAGCCCTTAAGTGGCGTAGCGGAGATTTGAACCCAGACAGCCAGATTCAAAAGGAAGGGAAGGGGCCCACCTTTTATTATGCTTCCATTACATTCCAAGCATTTGACACATGTTATCTCCTCGGCTTCCTCCCAGGACTGGCGAGGGAGAAATGTGACACCCATATTACAGATGAAGGACTAGGGGCTCAGGGAGGATGAGGCCTGCCCGAGGTCGCACAGCTGGGAGGGAGAGGGTGAGGTGGGGTCCCATCTGATCTTGAAGCTGGAGCTTCCCGTCGAGGCCCCTCCCTGGAGGCTGAAGGAACAGACAGGAACGATGTGGTTAGGGCTGCAAAAAGCCTTCTTCCAGGGGGGCCATCACTTGGGCCCCAGCCCTCAGCGAGGCTTTGGTCTCAGTCTGGCTGGGAACTGGGCAGGCTGTGGGGGCCGAGACTTGGACCTCGGTGCCGCCCCCCTGCTCTGGGCTGGTGGACATGTGGTGCGTCCGTGAGGAATGGGCTCCTGGAAGGCTGACTGTTAATCACATTGCAGGGCAGCGGGAGAGGAGACACCAGAAGTATCTGCACTGGGCAGAATCTGCCACCACCAGGCCTGGCTGGATGGGAGGGTAAGGGACTAGCCAGCTACCATCTCTGCTAGCAGTTGGTGAGGGAGGGGGCCCAGGGAGAAGACACAGCCCTGACCTAGGGGTCCTTTCTGAAGTGATGTAGTTTGAGGGGCCTCCTCCTTTCCCCCCATTTGTATGTCTTCTTTGGAGAAATGTGTACTCAAGTCGTTTGCCTGTTTTTGATCAGATTATTCAGTTTTTGGTGTTGAGTCCCGGGAATTCTTTGTATATTCTGGGTATTAACCCTTATTCGATATGGGGTTTGCAAATACTTTCTCTCCTTCCGCAGGTAGTCTTTTCACTCTGTTGACTGTTTCCTTTGATGCGTGGGATTTTTTTTTTAATTAACAAGTTTTTAAAGTTTATTTATTTATTTTGAGAGAGAGAGTGAGCGAGAGAGAGCGAGTGAGTGGGGGAGAGGCAGAGAGGGAGAAAGAGAATCCAAAGCAGGCTGCCTGCTGTCAGTGTGGAACCCACTGCGGGGCTCGAACCCATGAACTGTGAGTTCATGACCTGAACTGAAACCAAGAGCCGGACACTCAACTGACTGAGCCACCCAGCGCCCCAACGTGTGGAAGTTTTTAAGTATGACAATAGTTCCATTTGCCTAATTTTGATTTTGATGCATGTGCTTTTGGTGTTCTATCCAAGAAAGCATTGCCAAATCCAACGTCATGAAGCTTTCCCCCTGTGTTTCTTCTATGAGTTGTATAGTTTTAGATCTTATGTTTAGATCTTTAATCCATTTTGAGTCAATGTTTGTGTATGCTGTAAGAGAAGGGTCCAGCTTCATTTTTTGCATTAGTTATCAGAAACCGAACATAGGTCAGAGCAACTGCAAGTTCGCTTTGTCTCGGGCATATCCGTGTATGTGAGTCTACTGAGATCAGGGTCCACGTACTTTCCTCCTGGGGGATGGCTGTTGCCCCGAACCCGAGCTCTTCCTCCTCCCTTCTTTGGGCACTGCTGCACCCGGGCCAGGTCTGGGCAGGGGCCTGCAGCCCCACTGGAATGGTGTCAGCCACCACGGGGATGCCGGCCTCTGTGCCACCCATCTCCACGGCTGCCGGGGCCTCAGGGTGGGATCAGGAGTCCTGTGATGGGGCAGACGTGGATCCCCGATGGCTGTCCACTCAGAAGGACTCCATGCCCAAAGAGTCAACAGCAACACTGGGAGGTGGGAAGAAGGTCACACTCAGGGTACCTTAGGGCCCTGGCCCATCACGTCCCAATCTTCTCATGGCTTAGATGAGGGCACAGAGTCCCACTTTGGGCAGCAAGAGGCGGTTCTCGCCTTGGGTGCTCAGCTGATGGAAGCTCTGGGCTACCACCCACTACACCAAATGCAAGTTTAGAGCTAGAAATAGGAAGTTCTGCACTTGGACACAAAAACTCAATGGCCAGGGAACGGGCACAGGAGTGGGGACCGGGTGGCCGCTCCCACACACACTCAGCGACAGAGCTGTCCTGTGGCCGGCTCGCACACCTCTCTCACCCGCCCACTGTCACTTGTTCAGGGATGTTATGGGCCGCTTGTTCAACACAGGCCTCCCAGATGTTCTGGCTTTCCCAGGCCTGGCAGGTGCAGGCTGCACCTCTGACGGGGGCTGCATGTAGAGCCCGAGGGCTGACAGGCTCTGCCGCTAGCTTTCTGTGCGACCTGGACAGGCCTTTATCCCTTCCTGGGCCTCAGTTTCTTCATCTGTAAAATGACTGTTGTTTCCTTCTCATAGGGAAATTTTGAAGGTTAAAAAAGATGATGGATGTACATCCTTCTGTGGGGAGTCAGTCACGCTCAGAGTCCTGGATTGGGTGCCTGAAAGGTCCCAGAGAACGTTGCATCCTATAGGGTGAAACTGAATGGCTGATCCGGGACTCAGACTCCAGGCGCTGCAATTTCCCATCCAGCACTCTTGGTCCTACTTATGTCCTGGGGTAGAAAACCAGCAAATCTCATTTAAACTTTTTTTTTAATGTTTATTTATTTTTGAGAGAGAGAGACAGAGTGTGAGCGGGGGAGGAGCAGCGAGAGAGGGAGACACAGAATCCGAAGCAGGCTCCAGGCTCCGAGCTGTTGGCAAAGAGCCTGCTGCAGGGCTGGAACGCACGAGCCACAAGATCGTGACCTGAGCCAAAGTTGGACGCTTAACCAACTGAGCCACCCAGGTGCCCCCAGCAAATCTCATTTAGACCTGCCTCCAGACTGGGTATATCCAAACCAGCTTCAAAGGCCCAGGAGGAAGCCCCACCATGTCTGGAGAGGGTGGAGTATGGGGTTAAATACTCCTGCCACACCTTGTGTGACGAGTGGAGGGTAGGACGGAGGCCAGGCCTTATTTATTCTCAGGCTCTCCAGGGTGCGTGGTAACAGGGTCCACCTGCCACCTGGGGAGCAGCCCCTTGCCATGGACTGGGTGTGAGCTTCGTGGAGACCTGCCAGGGTGGGATGTTGGGGGAAATGGACGAGCCCCTGGCCATGAGAGCTCTGGCCAAGGGAGATGGTAGGAGACTCCGGGGGTACTTCCTGTCCTGGGAGCTCGTGGATCTCTTCCTTATTATGGAATGGGGACTTCATGTGCTTCATGTTACCTCATCCTCACAATCACCCATGAAGTAGGTGCAGACCTTCTCCCTACTTTACAGATGAGGAAACTGAGCTCAGAGAGGTGGGACTTTGTCTGAGCAGGACTTGTCGGTTGCTCTGGGCCTTCTCCATCACCCCCTGAGACTTGTCCATGTAGGCCACCATCGGTGATGCGTGTCTGGCTGTACATGTGTGCACACACGCATGTGCAGGGGTGAGGGGGGTGCCTGGAGGAGGCCGGTGGAGCTGAGCTGACCCTGAGGCAATTGGGCAAGAGGAAGGCCCCCATCCCACTCCCCCCATTCCCTCTCAGCTCCTGCTCCAGGGGGCAGGGAGTGGGAGAAGCCCTGGGTAACAGGGTTTGTGCCCACTATATATAGCTGCTCAGACACGCACACCCAGCTATTTCTGTGTTCTTCCTCCTACTGAGGCAGGGGGAGGGGAGAGAAAGTAGTCCATCTATAAATATAACCCGGGGAAAATATCACAGCGCCTGAGCCCGAGCCTGAGAGATCTGTCTCGTTCTCTCGCCTCCCGCCCCCGCGCCCCAACTTACCTCACAGCCGCCTCGGCTCCATTTGGAACCTTCGGGATGTTGCCTCCTCCGCTACCCGTGCCACCTTTCTCTGGTGCACACCGGGTGGGGCTAGGGGCTTGCTGCCCCCATTTCACAGGTGAAGAAACTGAGGCCCGGAGAGGGCTTGCTTCAGCAGGATTCTCAGGCACAGCCCAGCATCTCCACACCCTGCTGGGCCTTGGGCAGGAGGCGGGGGTTGCTGAGTTCAGGACTTGGCTCTGCATTCACTTGCTGCAGCATCTTCTCCCTGAGCCTCAGTTTCCTCAACTACGCAGGGGACAGCAATGCCACTTACCCAGGAGGCGGTGGTGAGGACTGAAGAGAGGTACAGGTAAAGCCTGTGACACATTCCAGGCATGGCAAAAGCAACTCAGTAAGTCAGCCCCCGTAGCCTCGTCATTGTCATTATTATTAGCCTCACCTTCATCTAGGCCATGAGTCCCTCTTTTCCCAAGGCCCCAAGTTTTCTCAGCCCCATTTCCTGTGGCTTTACTGGGTACAGGGTAGTTTAATAAAGACCTTTTTCCTGGGACGTTCCCGAGGACAGGGATGAATCTTATCAGGTCTGCATCCCAGTGTCCAGCACAGAGATCTGCCTGCCCATCACAGTACTAGTGGATGACTGAGGTTATATTTAAATTTGCCGAGGAAGGGGGGGTGAGTCTAAGGGTGATTAATTAAGCACCTGCCTCAGGCCAGGCTCCCACTGTATGAGCCATGTGGGGGGGGGGCAGAGGAGGGGGGTGTTGCCATTCCCATTTTGACAGGAACGTGGAGCTCAGAGAAGGAAAGCTGTGGTCCAAGGGTCACACAGCTGAAGCCGTGGTTCTGAAACAGAGGCTGCCTGTCTCCTCTGGGCTCCCAAGTGTCCAGGTTATAAGGGGTCCCCACCTGCCTGGCCCCCTTCTGTGGACTGTGTGAGCCTTTGGGGGGCTTCTCTGAAGGCTCAGCCCCCTAATATTTCTTACTAGTGCTTTTCAGTGTCTTGCTGAGGCCTGTCTCCGAATCTTACCACCAGAGGCTTCTGTGGCTAGGAGAGTGCACCTCTGGGTTTAATGAATACCCACTGGGGTCTGTGTGGTGGGTCAGTGTGAAAATGTCAACCTACACGAAAGTGGAGACAGGTCTATTGAACCCCCTGTTCCCATCAATAAGCATAAACTCATGACCAGACCTGTTTCCTCTATGCCTACCGGCTCCCCACCACCCCTGGGTTATTTTGACATTGTAAAATTTTATCCATCAGTGTTTTAGTGTTGTACAGCTCTAAAAGGAAAGGACCCTTTAAAAAACGTAACCATAATGCCATTACCACACCTTAAAAATCAAGTGTTACCTAGTACTTGGTACTTGTTACCTGATTCACTCTTCAAAATAGCCCTGAGGTAGGTAGCATTGCCATTTTATAGATAAGGAAACTTGAGGCACAGGGAGGTTTAGTCACTGGCCCGAGGTCACACAGCTGATGGTTAAGAAGGGATTTGAACTTGGGACACCTGACTACCAAGAAAAGCCAAAGCTCATTCTTTTTTCCCTTGCCATCGCCAAAGCATGGCCAAGCCTTGCCCCATTTTTTGTTAGGGAATGTCTAGTTCCCAGGCCTTCTGGCAATGGAGTCCAGCCAGAGGCTCAGCCTGAGTTTGTGCTCTGAGTGCAGGCTGCAAGGGTGTCCAGGCCGCACGGGGCCAGGAGTGAGCTGTCTCCTCTGGCCAGCACTGAGCTTTACGGGGGCATTAACAAGCCATTTAAAAAGCGCTGACAACACACTTTGTGGCTTCTATTTAAGATGTACTAAAAAATAAGCACCTTTTCAGGGAGGAAACTGCAGCATGTCGGGTTAAAATATGTCCATGGTGTCACCTACGCACATGTCACCGTGCAGGTGCTGGTGGGGGGAGCAGCCAGCACTCAGCTTCACCTCCCTGGGTGGGCTTGGAGGGTGGCAGTTACTTGATGAGCAGGTTCATTTGTCGGCATCTCCAGCTCTGCAGGGGGAGGAGGAGGGAGGTCTGCAGTTCGGGGGGTGTTAGATGTCAGGGCGGGGTACAGTAGGGGGTGTGGGAGGAGGGCAGAGAAAGTTACCTGTTCCAGGCAGCCCACTTTGCAGATGGAAAAGCTGAGGTCTGAGGTGGGGGATGCAAGGTCCAAGGTCACATATCCCGAGAGCTGCCCCCAGCAGCTCTTGGCACCCCCAAACCCAAGGGGGACACTGAACCCACAAAGCGTTCTCCTCCCTTCTCATCCCGCTTCAAAACAGACATTCTCAAGACCTGGGGCAGGCCCAGACTCTGCATAAGTTCACTGTAACCTTAGGCACATCCTGCCTCTCTCAGGGGCCATATCTGTAAAATGGGTAGCCAAATGATGCCCTGGTGGGATGAGGGGAGTGGAGAGGTTCCCACTTTGGTGGGACATCCTCACTTCCTCCAGCCCTTAGCAGACGCGGGGCCAGGACACTCACTCCTATGAGAGTGTCCTGGGCTCCCTCCTCACGCTCTTCCTTCTTTCTTTCCATGACTGTTTCTTAAGTGCTTACCAAGAGCCAAGCACTGTGATGGGCACCGGGGATACAGCAGTGAACAAAAAGTGCAATCAAACGATCAAACACACAAACAAAAATAAGATCTCCGGCTGCTTCGTGGAGCTAGTAATTGAGCGCAGGAGGCTAAAGCTAAATAAAGAACCACAGCAATGTCATAAGGCTGCTGTGTCTACACTACCGAGGGCTGGGTATGTGGCACCGGAAGAGGATTTAAGAGGAGATCAACCATGTCAGGGAGGTCGAGGAGGGTTTCTCTGAGGAGGTAACCCCTGAGCTGAGTGCTGTGGGGTGAATGGACGAGCCAAGAGAGCAGGAGGCATCAGGCAGAGGGAATAGCATGTACAAAGGTCCTGCGGTAGAAGCTCAAGGGGATGAGGAAAGGCAATGTGGCTGGTGTGGAGCAAGCTCTGGGAGGTGTGGCTGAATGGGGCTGGGCCAGGCCTCTGTGAGGCCTATGAAGGGTTTTAAGCTGGGATGGAGACGGGAATGGTGATACACTTAGATTTATGGTATGCACAGATATCTGCCTGAAGGTGAGTCAAGAGTGGACTGGGGAGGTAGATGGGGGTAAAAACATGTGCATCCTGGTAGGAGGGACTGGTGGTTTGGACCAGTTCTGTTCTGGCTGCCTGTTCTCCCCCATTATTCCCCCTAGGCCTGCTGACCCAGGAAAGTCCCCGAAAGTGTTCCGGAGAGGGGGGAGGGGTGGGGCATGAGGTGGGTGCTGTTCTGAGAAGGGTTCCCTTCCTTCTCTAGGAGGTTGGGGAGGCCCTGCTGAGGCCGGGCGTGGGAGGGGGTGGTAGCGTGGGGCCCTCCGGCCTGGGCGGAGCTCCCTCTTAGAAATGCAGCTCTAGAGCATTTCTCTAGAAGCAGCTGGGGTGTGAGAGCATGAGCTGGTTCAGGGTATAACATCTGCCTTGTCTCCGTTCTGAGATCTAACCCAGGGAAGAGCGGGCGCCCGAGAGGGGAAGGGAGCAAGAGGAAAAAAAAAAATAGCTCGCTTTCCTTAATTATGACTGATTGTGACAGCTTGCATCTTTAGTCTGAAAAGTATCTATGGGGTAAGGACTGCTTTTCTCAATCGGGATAATTATGTTAATTAAAATGCTTTCTTTATAGCAGTTCTGATTAATAAAAACAGTTCCACTGCTCTCTTTAAACACTCTAACCTTCTGTTGCACCGGGAAGGAGGTCCTTTCTCAGCAATTTATGGCTCTTCACGCAGATTCCAAGAGGCGACCTGCTGCCGGGGTGGCCTGGTGGCAGGCACTTGGCTCACACACATGTGGGGATGGATGCAGGGAGAGGGGGCAGACGGCTGGACTGGCCGTAGCGGGCGGGGATGGGATGGGGCATCGTGCTGCTGAGTCTGCTGGAGAATAAAAATACCACTTATTTCTCTAATTGCTGTTTATTTGCTCTGGAAAACATGGGGATAATTAATGAGCTCCCAATTAAGAAAAATTACATGGGGTAAAGAGGGTGCCCGGGCCGGAAGTGGTTCTAGAGCTGGAGGGACGTTCCCCCCCACCTACTGCCCTGGGCTTGGTGGGTGGAGGGTCGGGACAGGGGGAAGGAGGAGGGGCCGCTGGGGTAAGCAGGAGGGGAGTCCTTAATAAAGTGGGGGTGGCTGTGGATGTGCAGGGCAGGGACATGCAGCAAAGGAGGGGCGGAGGGAGGGAGGGCAGTTAGGAACAGGGAGGATGGGGTGACACCTGTCTCCTATTCCGGAGGGAGCTGAGCTATGGGATGAGAGCCGGGGCCTTGATGGCAGAAATTTGAGTTCTGGGCCTGGCTTGTCCACTGACTCTGAGCCTCCCTGCCTCTCAGCCTTGATTCCTCGTCTCTGCCTACCTAGGTCAGAGGTCCCAAATGGCGGCTCAGAGGCAGAACCTGCCCCACAGGCGTATGTGAGTATGTGTATGTGTGGGGGCGTGTGTGTGTGCGCAGGTGTGAGCACATGTGTGTGTATAAGTACATATACGTGACTGTGTTTGTGCGAGTGTATGTGTATGAGGGTTTATGTGTCTGTGTGTAAGTGTGAGGATATGGGAGTATTTGTGTGTTTAGGTGTTTAAGTGTGTATGTATATGTGAGAATATGAGTGTGTGTATGTACAAGTGTGAGCATCTGGATACATGTACGTGTGTGCGAAAGCGTATATTCCAGCTACAGAGTGTGCCGAAATGCGCAGTCCACAGATTTTTGGAACGATTGGGCAGTTTCCCATGAAAATGAGGCTTTTGGTGTCTCTTGAAAAGTCGGAAGCCCAGACCCTACGACCCACGAGGAGCTCTGGGTGGCACAGAGCAGTGGCTGCTCCCATGGATCTTACCTGTCCGCCCCCTCCCCATTTTCACTGCAGCCTCACCTGGGGGTGTCTGAGTGTTTAAACTCTGGTCTCAGAGAGGTGCCCTGTGACTCTGTGGTCTGCCAAGGCCCATGAGAATTGGTGGGATGGTCTTGTATGGAGAAGGGCGTTTAGGCCCCAGAGAAGTGGGGGACATCTCAGCTGACCACCATCCCCTTCTCCCGAAAGGACTGAGTGCAGATGGGGTCACAGAGGCCCCAAGTGGGAGCGGCCTAAGTGCTGGAAGGAGACTGTGGGCTTCTCCACTACTTCACATCCAACCATCCCAGTTCTGGTTGCTGCTCAGTCTGGAGTCACAGCCCTGAGGGGCTCAGACAAAGCTGGGGGCTGACTCTCTCAAGGAGGCAGTGAGGAGGGGTTATATAGGGACAGCCTGTCCCCGCACCCTGGGGCCCCAGCTCTCTGCCGGATTCCTCTCCCCAGGTCTTTGTCGCTGCCACTCTCTTGGCCATGCTCCTCATTGAGAAGCCTCCTGTTCTCCTGTTCTTGCCCTTCCTGTTCTATTCATGCCAACCCAGGCCCCGTCCCAAACAGGCTGGGGCCTTGTCCGTCTCCCTTCTCCCCTCCACACCCAGCTCAGTCCTAGCCTCTCTTGCTGCTAGAAATGAGGAAATAAGCCAAGGGGCTTCTTGAATCTGTGGCCTGGTTGCAGTCAGGTAGGCCCTGTAGCCCACAGAGTATGTGGGCCAGGAGGGGTGGAGGCTTGTCCAAGGTCACACAGTCTGGGGCAAGGGACTGGGGAAAGCCCAGAACCCTCACCTCAGGGGGTTATAAAGGTGGCCAAGGCCAAGGGACCGAGGCTGAGGTGTCCCCACTGCCAGAGGAGGTGATGCTGGTGGCTCCCTAGACGCCTGGCCCTTTCTCATGAGAACCCTGCCGACTGGCTCCTGGCTAGCATCTTTGAGACCTGGTATTGGGGTCCAGAGGCTTGCTTGTGCATGTGGGTGTGGGCGCTCACACAGGTGTGCACACATGTATGCATGCGTGTGAGTGTTGACAGATGCCTGTGCACGCACACGGGCACATGTGGTTGCATGTGGACACGCACCCAGGCTCACGAGTGTGTGTCCGTGCAGCTATTTAACGTGTGTGTGTCTGGGATGCAGCACCCTTGCAGTTCTGCCCCAACATCTTTACACGTGTGTGTCTTCCATGTAGGTCTGTGTGTGCAACTGAGGGAGGTAGCCAGCCCCGCCCCCTCCTTAGGCCCTGGAAGAGGGTGGCTCCCTAGGCAGGTGGTGACAAGTTGGAGGTGTGAGCTCTGGTTCGTGCTGGGAGCCAGCCCACTTAGGAAAGATGGTACCATCTCTCTGGGTGCCAGTGAGGGTCCCCTTGAGTGCTGGCTTCTGGGTCCCACTCCCAGTTTGCTGGGCCCCAGGCCCTTGTATGGAGAGAGCATGGGCTGTATGACTTGTTCCATGACTCTACCGACCGGATGTGCTGAGGACAGAGCAGGGACCCTCCTTGTCCACCCCGCTCTGGGCCGTGGCCGGTGGCCGGGGGGCAGGCACTTGCCCACACGGCTGAACCAAACCCAGGTGTGCGGCGGGGACTGAGTAGTTTTGAGAAGGACCTGGGGCCCCCTCCCCTGCAGAGCAGCCTGGGCCCTGGCACAGAAGGGGCTGCCCCCACCCCAGGCTTCCAGGGCTGCCCCTCCCCCTTCCCGCCAACACACGGGCAAGGTCGAAGTCGGCTCAGCTCTCTGGCCCCCCTGCCTCCCTTCCCCACCTCTCTGCCCCCATTATCTGACCCGCTCGGGGGCTGAGCTCCTAACCCTCTACCAGGAGGGAAGTGTTTTCAAAGACAGAGCAGTTCCGACCCCTAAGATGTGGTGTGCTAATGGGGGGGTTTCAGGAACTGCACACGATGCTTCTGGGCCGGGAACACCCCCTTGCCTCAGTAGACACAGTTGGTTCCTGCATGCCAGCGGAGGCCCCACGGGCAGGCTGGGATCTGGGCCTGCCACTCCCACCTCAGCCTGCCTAGGGGGCTCCCCCCTCTCACCTCCATCGTATTTACGTGTCTGTTTTATGATTTCAATTTTTAATGCCTCTGCTCTTTGAAGACGCTTAATGCTTTCGAGTGGAACATTTCCTTCCAGGACCTGAGCGTAGATTGAGGACAGAGCAATAAATCAACTAATAACTGGAACCTCATTTTCTGCTCCACGGCAGAGAGTTAACCCCTGCCTTGCTGCACTCCTCTTGAGGTAGCTTCCTTGGCAGCAAGGGGGGTCAGCGGGGGGGAGGGGGCTGGTGAGCAGGAAGCGGGGGTGCTCGGTGCCACTGCACACCCCAGCTGCTTCCCCCTCTGTCACTTCTCCTGGGTCCCTTTCCTCCTCGGCCTCTCTCCCCTCTTTCTCTTCATCTCTGTTTATTTCTGTCCTGCTCAAAGCAAGTCGGAATAGAGGAGATGTCTGGAGTTGGGGATCATGGGGGGGGATGTGAGGAGGCATCTGTTGGGAACTTCCCAGGCCTGGACTTGCTACGTGACCCCCAAGGAGTGTCCAGCCATTCCTGAGCCACCAGGTCACCACCTATGCAAAGAGATCCCACCCCATGGGCACACCAGCAGTGGTGAGCCACACTTGAGGGGCCTTTTACTCCCCTGCCCGTGGTGGCCTGGGGAGAGGAGAGGTGACAGACTCTCAGGCAGCGGGACCGAGAGAGACGGCTTTTCACTCTTGTGTGCGCGAGTCTGCCTATGTTCACTAATGCCTGCCTGAGCATGTGTGTGTATGTCTTCATGTGTTTTAATCTCCAGGGTCATGGGGCCACCACTGCTGTTCGCCTAGGGTGACTCCTGGCCCCCTGCGGGACTTGCTAAGGGGCGTGCAGTGGAGAGCCGTGTCTGAAATGACAGGCTGAGCGCTACAGGTCCAGGTTAGGAGCACTGACTCTGGAACCACACTGCCTGGGTGCAAATCTGGCTTTGCCACTTATTGCCGTGTGTCCTTGGATAAGTCACTTAACCTATCTGGGCCTCAGTTCCTCTACCTATAAAACAGAGATAAGAATAGTGCCTCCCTCATAACTTTTTTGGTGCGGAATAAATGAGTTAGTTGCCTGTAAGGTGCTTGGTACAGAGTAAGTGCGATGTGTTTGCTGTCGTTATTGTAACACACACACACACAGACACACACGCACGCACACTCACACAGCATGCTCCCCTTCCCAAACCTACTGACCATAAGACACCAGAGATACAGCAGTCACACATACCCAGACCCACCAGCCTCTAGCACCTGGTGTGTACACAGTCTGCAAGTGAGGAGGCGGCCAGTGTCTATCAGAGCAGCCAGGGGGGGCTTCCTGGAGGAGGTGACACCGACACTAGGCCTCAGATGGAGAGGAGGGTAGACCTGGGCACCTGTTGGGGAAGGACAGGAAGGATAGTTAAAGAGTGCCAAGGCCCCAATGGAGGTGTTTACGTTGAGTCAGAGGGAAGCAGGGAGGGGACAGACTATCATTCAGTAGGCACCTACTGTATGCAGACACTTTGTTAACTCCGTGGAGATGAAGAAACTGTATCTAAGCACTACTACGTGACTTGCTCAGGGTCACCCAAGGTGTCAGTGGCAGAGATGAGGTTTGAACTCATGTCTGTGTGGCCCCGAAGCTGTACTCAACTGGTCACCCAAGTCCCAGCCCTGTGAGCCTGGAGAAGGACAGTCCAAACCCCCTACAATGTCCTGTTCCTGCTGGACTCCTCTGGTGATGGAGGAGATCATGCCATCTTCGTATGATTCCACTCCTCCTGACAGTGATATTCAGGCTAAGCCAAAATCTGGTTGCCAAAACACAGCCTTCTTCCGCCCCCATGCCCCTCCTCCACTCCCTGCCTGGTCCTGATGCTGCCTGACGGGCCCACGCGGAGTAGGCTGCACCAGTTCCTCCCAGTGCCCCACGGATGTGCGACAGGAATGGAAGATGCCCCATATCGAGCGCCTGCAGCATGCTGGACACGATGCGTGGCATTGCCACATCCCACCCGTGACACAGTCACCCTGCAGAGTGGGCTGAACCAAGCTCCAGTGCCCAGCCCTGGGACTTCGGTGTCTCAGACAGCCAGGCCCACCGGAGGCATCCAGGGCAATCCAGAAAAGAGCTCAGCGCCGAGTATTTGATTTCCAGAGTATTGAAGCAGATGACTCCACTAGGTTATAATTTTAGCACATTACGGCTGATGTCTTCTTGGGTCCATAAAACAGCAAACTTTTATCACTGGAAGCAGCTCCCAGCGAGACGTGGGAAACCATCATGTCGTCGAGTCATCTGGGTATCAGTTACTGTTTGGGGGAGAGTGGAGTGTGTGGGTATTTATAGACATGCACACCCTCCCCCGTGCACAGGCGAGCCAGCCTCGGCGGTGGGGAGAGAGGATGCTGCTGGGGGAGGGGGGAGACCAGGGAGATCCTGTCCATCCACTCAGCAAGCATTATTGAACACCTACTGTGTGCCAGGCACTGACTGCGCAGGCTTCCTCAGGCTGGTGGGGCAAGGCAGACACCAAGAAATTAAAGGCAAACAGGGAATTCGAAGTTGCTAATGGTGCAGTGATGGGATGAATGGGATGCCTGTGAGATGAGGCCCAGCCCCCTGTCAGGTGAGGGAGCACCTGAGCCAGGATGCTAAGTGGGGAAGAGGAGGTTGTATGGCCAGGGAGGGGCCCCCAATGAGGGCATTTGCGTGGGACTCTGGGGCCATGGGGGAGGAGCGGTGATGTTTCCCAAGGGCCAGTGACCAATGACTGATGGGTTCAGCAGATGGTCAGGCAGGGTGACTGATCTGATTTATGCTCTTAAAAGCTCTCTCTTGGGTGTCTGGCTGGCTCAGTGGCTTAGACATCTGACTCTGGATCTCAGCCAAGGTCTTGATCTCACGGTGCATGGGATCAAGCCCCGCTTTGGGGTCTGTGCTGACAGTGTGGAACCTGCTTGGGATCCTCTCTCTCCCTCTCTCTCTCTGCCCCTCCCCTGCTTGTGCTTTTTTTTTTCCTCTCTCAATATAAATAAATAAACATTAAAAAAAAAATAAAAGCTCCCATCGCTTCTCGGCCTTTTGGCTAAGATCAAGTGTAAAAAAAAATAAATAAATAAAAGCTCCCTCTGGCTGCTGGAGGGGCCAAGAGGGGAAATGGGGTAAGGTAGAAGTGATGGAGGCTGGGGCCTATATGGTGGCCATGGTGACAGAGGCAGAGGATTCTAGACCCATGATGGAGGCAGAACTGGGGGTAAGGGTAGAGTTGGGAGGGAGGTAAGGAGGCCCCCTTGGTTCCTTACTTAAGCCACTATGGCCGTTTTCTGTGAAGGGGAGGACCATTGGACGTTTGGGACTGGGAGTCAGGCAGGAGTTTATTTGTGACAACCTCCTGAAGCAGAGATGTCCACTGGCGGTTGGGTTCATAAGCCTGGAGCTCAGGGAGAGGGTTGGGGGACCGAGGTGTGGGAGTCACCAGCTCTAGGCGGTGTATATAGACATAGTGCAGGTTGCTTAGGAAGAGGTGCGGATGGTGGCCGGAGAGGGCCAAGGCCTGACCCTGGGCTTGCCAGCGTGGAGAGCCCAGAGGGGAGGGAGGCAGCACAAGAGGCTGACAGGGCGTGCCCAGGGAGAGCAAGGAAAACCAGGGTGGTGTGGCATCTCTGAAGCCAAAAGGGGTTCCAAAAGGAAAGAGGAAGTCAGCTGTGCTCAATGATGTGGCGAGGCTGAGCAACATGAAGACACCGATGCTGCCACTGCGGCTGATAACATGGAAGCATCTTGTGAATCATGGGGCCAGCCTTTCTGCATATAAGGAAATTGAGGCTCAGAGAGAGGAATTGACTTGTTCAAGCCCCAGTGGTCCCAGCCTCCCTGCCAGGGCCTGTCCCCCTGCCCCAGGGGCACCCTCACCCGCCACACTGCCATGCCTCCCCCAGAACACGAGTTTCTGTGCAGCGTCATCCTGGACGCTCCAGCAGCCTCATGGAAGAAGCAGGATGAGGGCCTCATTCCCACTTGGCAGATGGGGAAACCGAGGGCAGGATGGCATCTTCTCACCCCGTGTCTCCCGGAGTGCCGACGGAGGGTAGCATCTTTATTATCAGCCAGTCTTCACCGTGGGGAACACAGAAATGACACAGATGCCGTTCCTGTCCCTGTGCCACAGTCTTACAGGGGAGACAGGACAAAATAATGAGCAAAGGTAGGAACATTAAACAAATGGAATACAGGTCAAGAAACAATTGCTCAAGGAGACAAATTTGAGGGCTGGAGGATCTCAGAGAAGGAAAGAAAAGTCTGGTGACTGTAGTGGTGAAGGAGCTGGGTTTTGAAGGGGGGTGTGAAGCTTAGCCAAGTGGAGGCGAGAGAGGTCACTGGGGGTGGGTGGGGGAGGGGAGGCATGTGAGCAAAGGCCCGGAGAGGGCCTTGGGGGGGGCAGGGTATCCCGCTAGAGCAGAAGAGGCAGGAAGACAAGGCCGTGCGTGCTGGCTCCTGAGACATCTCAATCTTCTCCAAAGTCGGGTGAACCAGATGCCCCGGAGGCTCGTGAACAGATGCCAACAGTGGGAAAGTGGCCAGTGGATCCTCCATGGCCCAGCACGGCTGCAGCCGCCAAGAGGTGCGACAGAGGGCCTGCGGGCAGAGGGGCATGGGCCCCAGGGTGCAATTGGCCAGCTGCCGTGTGACCTCGAGCCAGCAAGCTCTGCACTGGGGCTATCGGCACCCCTCGCTCCGCTCCTCGCCCCCCCACCCCCCCGCGGGGGGCCTGGTGGGGTGTCACAGCCCTGTGAAGTCTTCTTCAGCGTAACAAAAGCTGGGGCTGGGAGCGATGGAATGGAGGTGAAGGCTTTCAGCTCCCTGGCAGGGATGCCCAGCAGAAACCCAAGGTGCGTCAGAAAGCAGAGTTTCAGGAGAACCTTTGATTTAGGGAACAAGGTTTTGGCATCAAACTGCGATGAGAGAACAGAGGCAGCCCGCCATGCAGTGAAACTGAGCGCTGTCAGCCTCATTAATCTGATGCCTCTGTGTTCAAAGCAGCACCTAATTAGAAGGAGCCCTGACTCTCCACCGGCTGGGTGGCCCATTGTTCCCACTGGACAAGTCACACCGGGTGACTTCAAAGCCCGCTTCTCTGCGTCCCTCTGCCGCCTAGCAGCAATTAACCAGCATTTAGAGCCGGGCTGCCCTGGCTGGCGAGCTTGGCTGCGTTCATGCTCATTTGGTGCCAGAGCTGGGGGCCTCCACTCAGTTCTCTAGCTCCTGGGGCAGACAGGAGTGCCAGGCACAGGTGGGGGTGAGGGACAGCCCTGCCTCGCGGGGCCCAGAGGCCTGGAAGGAGCCAGACAAGGCAGAGGAACCATTGTTCTCTCTTGGCCACGCTCTCTCCTCCCTTCCTTCTCTTTCCAGGTTGGGTTCATCCTGAGAAAGCCCTAGGAGGGGGCCTCGGATGCCCAGCCAGAGGTCACACTTGGGCTTGGGACACCCTGTGGGTCTCGCTGGTTGGGCTGACCTGCATGGACCCTGGGTCCCCAAGGAGATACAGGGTCCTGCCTTGCCCTGGTTTTTATCCCCATCCGCTAGCCCTGAGCCCAGGGCTTTGCCCACAGCAGGTGCTAAGAAAGGTCTGTCAGCCAGTGTAGCATCTGCCTCATCTGGTGACTGCACCCCAACACACACATCAGAGGCAGTGGGCCAACGGTCCCTTGGAAGCGTCCAGTTGGAGTTGGGCAAAGCTTTTAGCATTGATGGCGCTTTCAGTCTGGAACAGCTGGGGACAGGGAGACTGGATTTTTCTCTGCCTTCCAGGAGAGTGAACTAACTACAGTTGAGGCTAGAGACAGGGAGGGTGCAGAAGGCTCAGGGCAGTGAGCCTGAAAGAGCCCTGGACTGGCAGTCGAGATTCCAGGATTCCTGGGCTGCTGTTACCATTGACTGGCCACCTTGTGCAGCTTATCTGTCTTCTGTGGGCCTCAGTTTCCAAATTGACAGCTTTGTCTTGTCCAGTTTCTTGGATTTCATACAGTGAGGTCAAATGGGGGACTAAGTGTGAACCTGCCCCGGCAGCTGTTCAGAGCATACTGGGGGGACTGCAGACACTTCTGGCTGTGCTTGCACACCCCTGGAGGTGGGGTGATCACCACTTTTGAAGGCCGCCTGTTCCATTGCTGGATAGTCGCACTTGCTGGAATGGTCGTTGTATTAAGTTCCTGGGGCCTGCTGTAACACATTATTGCAAACTTGCTGCCTTAAAACAACAGGAATATACTCTCATGGTTCTGGAGGCTGAACATCTGAAATCAAGGTTTTGGCAGGGTCATGATCCCTCTGAAGGCTCTAGAAGATGAACCTTCTTGTTTCCAGCTTCTGATGGCTGCTGGCAATCTTTGGTGTTCCTTGGCTCGTAAATGCATCATGCCAATCTCTGCCTTCACCTTCACGTGACATTCTTCTGTGTGTCGAAATTTACCTCTTTGTATAAAGACACCAGGTGTTGGATTAGAATCCACCCTAGTCCAAGGGCGCCTGGGTGGCTCAGTAAGTTAAGCGTCTGACGTCGGCTCAGATCATGATCTCACCGTTTGTGAGTTTGAGCCCTGCATGGGGCTCTGTTCAGACAGTTCGCAGCCTGGAGCCTGCTTCAGATTCTGTGTCTCCTTGTCTCTCTTCCCGTCCCCACCTCATGCTCTGTCTCTGTCTCTCTCTCTCTGAAAAATAAATAAACATTAAAAAAAAAAAAAAAAGAATCCACCCTAAACCAGTATGACCTCATTTTAACTAATCACCTCTGCAATAGTTACTAATTACCTGGTTTTAAACAAAGTCACATTCTGAAGTCCCAGGTGGACAAGAATGTGGGGGGACATCGTTCAACCCAGTATGTTCATTTGCCTTCTCCTGAGCCCAGACTTCCATCCTGTGGCTTCCTACCCACCCCCCCACCACGGGTTCTCCCCTGCCTCTGCCCAGCCCCAGCTCTTGTCAGCCTCCCATGCCCCAGCAGGGTTCCAGTCTTCCCCATGCCCTCATCTGCTCTCCAGGGCACACCGGCTTGCTTGTGTCGCAGATGCTTATCTGGCAGAGGGTCTGTCTTACCTCGCAGGGTTTGGAGTCTCTCCTGTTCGTCTCACCTTTTAGACGCAGAACTCCCACGGCGGCATTCCAGGACTCAGCCCCAGTCCCGCCAATTACCAGCTGCCTTGATGTGTAACACTATAAACCCCTTCACCTCATTATGGGAAATTTCTTTTGAATGGCCTTTAAAAACCATCTCATTACACAAGAAGAACTGTAATTACCTTGCTCAAGATGGAGGTTCTGGACGAGCTTGTGCCTGGTGCTGTGAAAACTGCAGGACAGGGTTCGTTACTGGCTGCTTTGGCCACTAGACTGATCTCCTCCTCTCCCCCATTTAATCCTCTCTGGCCCCTTTTCTCCCGGGATCCAGGCACTCTCATCTCTGTTGGTGGCCCCAGGAAGTCAGAGCCTCCCACAGAGAGAGCAGAGCTGCAGAGGGCCCCGGCTGGGGGTGGCAGTCTTGGATTGGTGCTCGTGTTGTGATGGTCAGAGCCTCCCCCCGCTATTGTTAGGGACTGTCCAGCCTCTTCCCAAGCCCACTCTCCTGGAGCCTGGTGGAGCTTGCCTGGTGGTCCCAGAAATCTGCAGCTGGGTGAGACCCCACAGGTCAATAGGTCCAGCCCCTGCCCTCAGCCACTTGCCCAGTCCTCCTCCCCAGTGGCCCCCTGAGAAGGGACCCCAGCCCATCTTCCTGGGATCATCTTCCCGGAATCAAGGTTTCTGTCCAACCTGTTTCGGGGATTTCCTTTGGTTCTGGCTAAAACTCCTGCTGCCCCGTTGCTGACCTCATTTTAGGCCCCTCTCTTCCTGACTGTGTGACTTTGGGCAAGTCCCGTGATGTTTCTGAGCTTGTTTCACGATGATCAGGATTGTTTCTGCTTCAAGGGTCGTGGTGAATTTGGGCTGTGGCCGTGAGTGTGGAATGCCTGGTGTTGGGCACATAGTGTGAAGTGAATCCATGCTGCTTTCCTTTCCCCAGGAGAGGCTCAGAATGGCTCAGTGGCCCTCAGGGGCCCTGGGTAGGTGTGGCTCTCTTTCCCTGTACCCCGCCCCCCTCCCCTGCCTAGGGTGTTATGTGCGTGTGTTTTGGGGGATGACTACAAGGATGGTTGCTCCCCTTTTTCTTGATCCCCATCCCAGCTGTGCCCAGGCCAGAGCTGTGGGTACAGCTGGGGCCACCTCTCAAGCCTCACCCTCCCCTGAGGTTGCCAGCACGTATCAGGGGAGCTGTTGAGGGAGAAGGGAGGGTCTCAGGTTGCCCATCACTCGAGACACCCTCCTGTGGGGCTTTTTTGCTGTCCTGACCTTTTCAGTTTTTGGCATTCTGATAGGCTGCCGGGACCACTTTGGTCCCCACTGACTAGTTAGGTGGGCCACGGCGAGGGGATGGCGGCATGTGGAAATGTCAGTGACGTCTGCGGAGCCTGGCAAAGTGGCTCCCTTGGGGTTGGGGTGGGGGGCTGCTGTGCATGTGACAGGACAGCTCTGGAGAGAGACCTAGTTCCCCATACCACAGGCCTGGTGGTCGGGAGTTGGGGGGAGGGGCTGTGTGAGAAGGCCCTTGGGAGGGATGACGGGGCACTTGGGGTTTAGTACTAGTCTGTCCCAGACCCTCCCTCTCACCGCACCCCTCCCCAGCCTCTGTCAGTGCACTGCATGTCAGTGTAGACACCTTCCTGGGGAGACATCTGTCTCCAGGATCCCTGCACCCCTTCCCAGTCTGGACTAGGTGCCCCTGCTTGTGCCTCCTCCGCCCTGGACTGCCATCAGAGTGTACATCCCCTCTCCTAGTCGCCATTCAGGAGCCTGGAGGCCCTGCGTGGGTGGGCTGGAAGGAGTTACATTTGTGTGGTCGTCTTTCCCAGTAGTTACTCAGGGGACCCTGCCAGGCTTATTCACTCTGGTGTCCCCAGTGCCCAAGTGGTACCTGGTGCCTAGTGCCTGGTATAGATTGATTCAGTGATTGCATGATAGGAGGACTGGACCTCATGGATAAGTCTCCTTGGCCACACCAGTGAAGTCTAAGGGCAGGTCCCTGCCTTGCCTCTGAGACTGAGGCTCATCTGTGGGCAGAAGGGGTCCCCTCCCCCTCCCCCTGAAGTCTGTCCCTCAGGCCTGCCCAGGATGGAGCAGGAGGTGCTGGGCTCTCACAACACACACCTTCCGTGATTTGCTGTAGGTCCCGCTCTGCTCAGTCCCTGGCTGCACCATCTCCTGCAGGGAATCTGCATGGCATCCTGGCACAGCCACAGCCGTGGGCACCAGCCAAGGAGGTAAAGCCATGCCTATTTGATGTCTGTGCCTGCCAACATCCTCTTCTGGGACTCCAGATATGGCTTCTGGGACTGGCTGGGGAAACAGGGAGGGCAGACTCTCTGGTCTGCTCCTGAGTGATGAACCTCAGGGGGGATTCCTGTTCATTGAGCACCTACTGTGTTCCAGGCACTGGGAGCAAGGTAGCCATGGCCCCTCTCTCTCGAAGTTCACAGATTTTGTTGGGGTAGAGGTGGGGACAGATAATAAACAAATAAAAAAAACCAGATGTGTAGTTGCAAATTGTGACAAGTGGTGCAAGGGAATGATAGAGAATGCAGAGGTGGGGTGGCCTGCTGAAACAGCGCACTCTAGGAGGGCTTCTCAGGGGCAGTGTCTCATCCCATAATCAGATGGATGAAGAGGAGGAAGTGGTGTGCAAGGAGGGGGAAAGAGCACTCAACACCTGCAGGAACCTTGGTGTGTTGGAGAGCTGGAAGAAAATTCATGCAGTGGGAGGAAAAGAGCCAGAGGACGTGGTAGGAGGGCAGGTGGCAGGGCTGGGTCAGGCACAATCTGTGGACTGTGGTTAGGAGGGTGGGTGCATTTTGTTCTAAGAGGAGCTTGATGGAGGGTTTTAAGCAGGGAAGGGACCTCGTCTGATTGAGGGCTCAGTGATACTGGGCTGCCATGTGGGGAACAGAGTGGAGAGGCACAGGACAAAGGGTGTATCCAGAGGGTGGGGATGGGGCTGCAGAGAGAAGGTTGGGTTGGAGGGAGGGAGTCGGGAAGGAGTCCCATGGGGTCCCAGGTTTCTGGTGTGCACAGCTGGGCCAATGGTGGAGACATTTATGGAGATAGGAACGCTGGTGGCAGGGGGGATGTGAAGAGGGGTGAGGTGTTTGTGGGGTATCCTGGGGGAGATGACAAGGATGTCAGGATCTTCGTGGTGACAACCAGATGACTGACATACTCTTATCACCATTTTACGGATGATGGCTCTGAAGCTCAGAAGGACCACACAGCTGGTGTTGCTGAGCCAGGATATGAACCCAGAGCCATCACCTTTCGAGGTGACACCCATCCTTGTCTAGCCTTATGTTTGAGATGAGCAGTGGTTTAGCCAGAAGGATGAGTTGTGAGTGTTGGGATTTCAGCAGTGGGTGAAATCTCCAGTGTTGCCACCTTGGTCTTCACCCAGGGCCACATCTGGGTTCAGTTTCAGGCTCTCCTTCTAGTATCACACTATGGTGCCCTTGGTCAGGAGGCCTCAGCTGCCCTGCAGAGGGTGGGGGCAGCTCAGCTCTGTGGCCCCATTATGCCAGGGAGGATCCAGAAAAGTCTTTCAGTTGTTCAGCCTGAGAAGAGGTCTAAAATTAGCCCTGAGATGGGACAGAGGATCCCAGGACAGGATGGCTCCCTGGGGCTCTACCCTCCCACTCCCTTCCTGGACGTGGGAGGGGGCTTAGGGATTGTCAGACCCTCATCTGCTGGGCCCCCCTCACCCACTGGCTGGGTGGGGCGGTCAGAGTGCTAGGCAGAAAAAGCATTGGACCAGGATGAGAGTCCTGGGGCTGCCATTCACCCCCAGTGACCTCAGTTTCCCCACCCAACGGTGGGCCTAGTGAATGAGTTGAGGCCTAAGGCTTTTTCCCCCAGGCATTCCAGGATCTCCACCTTCTGAGGTCAGAGAGGAAAAACACATCAAAGGCTTGGACTTTGGAGTTGTGGTCAGGGGACCGAACTGGTCAGGGGACTTAGAAAACATGGCCAGGGTGATGGAAGTGGAGTGGGGTGGAGGTGGGGCACCTTCAAGGCAGAAGCCACTGGTGTGGGGAAGGAATGGAGAGGGTGTGGACGGGAGGGACAAGGGACTGGGGGCACACGGGAATGAACCAGTTCATGTGATGGCAGATTAACACAGCAGGTTTTCTACAAGAAGATGGGAGCCCAGCCGCCCTCCTTAGGGCCAACTATGACATTGACCTCTGGTATGGACTGGCCATAGTAGCTGGTGCCTGGGTCAGGGCTCAGTGTGTGACCAGGGTCAGGGCTCATGTGAGAGCAGGATCAGGAGTCAGTATGTGTGTGTAGAGTCAGGGCTCAGCCTGGCTCTCTACGTGCAGTCCCACTGGGGCAGGTCCAGTGCCCTCCTCATCCACACTCCTTCTGAATTCTCAGCGCTCATCCCTCCCATGGAGCTTATTGTTTAAGTGCCCAAGGCCAACATCACTTACTCTGGGCCTTGATGTGAAAAACCCATCAGCTATTTCCTGGCCAAGAATCTGGTCACAATGTCTGTAGCTCTTCCAGACCTTGCCATGTACCAGACACTATGTGTGTGTGTTTTATTCTCCCCGTTGTATAGATTAGGAAACTGGAACTCAAAGAGGTGAAGTGACTTTCTGAGGTCAGCCAGCTAGTTATGTGCTGGAGCTGGGATAAAGATTTCTGTCCCTTTCCCCCTTTGCAGGCTCCCTTAGCATCCCTCCCTAGGGCAGAGAGGGGCTCTCAGCAGAGCTCCTCCTGCCCAGGCCCCCCTCCCCTATGGAATCTTACTCCTTTTTCTGTGTATGCTGGGGGCTGTCAGTTCAGCCTTCCTCAGGCTGAGGCTCACAGGGTAGACCAGCTGGGCCTAAGGATGGACTAGGAGACCCTCCTCCAAGGTCCAAGGCATGCCGGCAGGTTCTGTCCTCACAGGAGCTGGGAATGGGTGGGGCTTGTCCGTAAGCCCATAAATCCTAGGAGTTTGGCTTTGCCCTTAGAGGGTAAGGGAAGGTGGCAGTGGAGGCATTTGTCTATCACGGTCCTGGATTTGAGAGCTTTGGAGGCCCTTGCCAGCACCCCTGACATCACCCCCTACAGGCATTTCCCTCTTTTGCTTCCAGGAAGTAGTGTGAAGAGGGCCACCTTGCCTCCTGTAGGTCTGGACACCTCTTACTACAGAGGGGGTGACTGAGGGCCAGAGAGAAGATACTTGTGCCAAGACACACAGTGTGTTAGTAGAGAAGAGGGACCAGAACCCCAGGGCCCTCTCCTTCACTGCCAGTATTCTTAGATATTCCCTTTCTCAGGCCCAAAACCATTGTGGAGGGGCGCCTGGGTGGTTCAGTTGGTTAAGTGTCCAACTTCAGCTCAGGTCATGATCTTACAGTGCATGGGTTTGAGCCCTGCATCGGGCTCTGTGCTGACAGCTTAGAGCCTGGAGCCTGCTTGGATTCTGTCTCCCTCTCTCTCTGCCCCTCCCCCCACTCACGCTCTGTCTCTGTCTCTCTCTCTCAAAAATAAACAAACACTAAAAAAAGACCATAGTGGAAACTGAACACTCATGAGCACACAAAGGAACCATATTCTAATAGTGGGATTCTGAGCACTGTACCCGCTGTTCTCTTGGGGCTTCGTGACCCTTCTATTAGCCTCAGACGTTTCTCAGTGATAAGAGTCTGCCCATTTGTAAGTCATTTGGAAAATTTCATGGGGGAAGTGGTCCAGAATTTGAGTGAAGTACCAGGAGGGAGGGGGGTACAGTGAGGGTCCACAGCAGCCCCTTGTATGGCTTATCTGCACTCTGTCCTATAAACCCAAGCAGGTCTGTGAGATGGACGGGACTATCTTGTTTCCCAGCTGGGGAATCTGAAGCTCAGTAAGGTAGTGATGGGCCTAGAGTTTTCCAGCCCAGTTCTTACCCACATCTGCATGATCCAAAGCCAGTGGGTTTGCACCAGTGCCCTCTGTGTACCCAGACGGTGGCATAGAAAGGAGAGAGGGAGACAGTTTCCTGCCCTCAAGAAGCTGCAGAGAGAGGAGCAAGAGCTACATTAGTGGTGTGTGCCCAGATCACAGCCTGTGCAGGAGCACAGGAGAGATCAGTGTAGCTGGAGCAGTAGGAAAGGCTGGGTGAACTTTAGAAGGAAGAGGGATCCAGAAAGCAGAATCCCTAAGGCTGTGTGTGTGTCGGGGGGTGGGGTCCTGTCAGGAAGGCAGCACCCAGGAGCTATCTGTGGTGCTGAACAAAACAGTCCATAGGGCTTGTGTGCTGTTCTTGCTGGTCGCTTTGGAGTGTCCCTTCTCGTGCCTGAGCCTCAGTTTGCTCTCCCAGCAAATTGGGTGCTGATATCTGCATCCTAGCCTTGTTGAGAGGATAAGGAAAGATCACGGAGCATCATGCCAAGCTCGCAGCCTGTTGTCGACACAGGCATAGGGAAGGGTGGCTTGTTTGGGGGCCTTGCCACACCCCTTAGGTGTCCATCAGCCTTTAGGCCTAAACACCTCATGTTGCAGATGGGGTAGCTGGGGACCAGAGAGAGGAAGACACTTGTGCCAGGAAACAGTGTGTTAGTAGAGGAAGGGGCCGTACTCAGGGTCCTATCTCTTAACGCCATTGTTCCTAGATGGCGCCTCTCCCAGGCTTAGAAGCCTTGTGGAAACTGAACACCTTTGAGAACTCACAGGTATAATGCTCTAACAGTGGGAGTCCAGACACTGTGACATCTGTTCTCTTGGGCCTTCCTGATCCCCTCCCTCCAAGTAGCCTCAGCCCACAGGTGACCATGTCATAGCTCTGGGTTGAGCTTTCATCTCCCTTTAACCACATCCTTACCCACCCCCTTGCCCAGGGCCAAGCAAAGGTTCTTCCCAAGCCCTGTTGGCAGCATAAGGCCTCCTGCCTGGCCCATCTCACCAGGGAGATGGGATGCTTTCGGGCAGAGGTGAGTGGGGCAGAGAGCCACTGAAAGTGAAAGGAGAGACCTCTCTCACCCCTCCTGCCTCATCTTCTCAAACTGCCCCACCAGCCCTGGGTGTGGGACACCTTGCTGTCACCAGGAGGGGTTTCAGGACAAGTTCGCCCCTGAAGACCCCTCCTGCGCCTACTGATTATGCTTGACATGTCCTCCACCTTCAGCCCCATGAGCCCTTTGGGCCTTTGGTGTCTCCTGGTCCATTAGAAACATACAGTCCTAGGTGTGAGTTCCAGCTCAGCCATTCCCATCTGTGACCTTAGGCAAGGGTCATTACCCCCCGGAGCCTGTTTCCTCATTCGTTGGGAACAATATACCTACCACCCAGTGTTGTTGTGCGCTTCCAGCACGGACACACAGCGACCACCACTGCTGCTGTCCTCCTTCTCTTCCCTCTTCCTCCACCCCTGCCTGCTTAAAGCCTGAGAACTTCTGGAACCTGGTATGTGGGTGAGGTTGGTCCTCGGAAGATAGGAAGGGGGAAGCTGCAGGTATAGACTACACTCAGCACCAACATTTTAAACGCTGTGAGGGCCAAACTGAGCTGCCACCACAGACACTAGTTAGTGTCTGACCTTGTTGCCTCTGACCTGGCTCTGGAAGTTTCCCTCCTGCGGCCCCCACCCCCATTTCATTTGCCCAGGCTCAGGAGGGCCACATAGAGTGATGCTGAAAACACTAGGCAACTCGCAGACCTCGGCCACCAGCGACACCCACCTTGTCTGCCACCCGATTCCAAGACCACAGTCAACCCTCCACAAGCCAGTCCAGCCAAAGGGAGTCGGGGGTGGGGGGTGGGGCGGGGAGGCTCAGCCTCATCTCTACCTCAATCTCTCTGGGAACCAAGTGCTCACACAGAGCCCAGCACAGAATTAGTGCCCCAAATGCTTTACCTATTATTACCTATTATTATTGTTAGTAGTAAGAGGAGGAGGAGGATAGCAGTCCCATTTCACAGAAGAGCAAGGTGAGGCCCAGAACAGTTGAAAAGCCACCACCTCTGTGAAGCCTTCCAGGCTCTGCCCCTTCTCCCAGAAGTGGCTCCTCCTTCTTTTTGACTTATTTCAGTTGCTTTCCACTGCTCTAGCTTGGGCAGGGCCAGGCACACAGTGGGTGGATTCTGAGGTGGGGAAGGGGTAGGTTGGAGGAGCAGCTCACAAGGCTGTGGGTGCTGTCAGGGGGCCTGCAGCCAGGAGGCCCATCTGCCCAGGGACGTGCACCCCACCCCCAGCTCTAATTCCCCTCCGCTGGCTTCCCTGCCCGCTTGCCTAATTGTTGAGGAGTCCTACTGTGTGTGGTGAGACCAGGGCCTCTGCTGCATCTGCATGCTGGCTCCCTAGGGCATCTGCCGGGTCCTCCTACAATGTCTGTCTTCCTCTCAGCCCCTTCCCCTGTGGGCAGAATTCTGATCACCTCACATCACTACCAGCTGGTTAGCGGTTAAACTCAGTAAAAGTTAATTGAGCAAAAGTATGTGCAAGGCACTGGGGATGCTGTGAGGACTGGACTCCAAGGGGCCCCGCCACCAGGGAGGGGTGGGGGACAATCGTCTGTGTGCACCTAGCGGGCACTGGGCAGTGCTTTCCCTACCTGACCACCTGAGAGGTGGGGGCTGCCCGGGCTCACTGATGAGGAGAGTAGGGCCCCGGGGAAGTGAGGAACCTACTGGCAAATGCTTGGCTTTGAGGCCTGCAGTAGGACTGGGAACCAGGGGGAAGGAGCCACTCCTATGCTGACCCAGGTGGCTCCCAGGCAGTTAGGTTGCTTCTGGCTTTTCCAGACACATGGCTGGGCCCTTGGGAACCCACACTCTGAGGAGATCTCAGGGCAGCCTGAGGCCACTGCATGGGGCACCTGCTAGGGCAGTCATGGGGCCTGCTCTTCCCTGCTGGGGCTCCCTGCCCTCTTGAAGCTCAACCCTGCCCCTCCCCTCTCCCTGAGGCCACCTCAGAGGGCCCAACCTAGCTCTTGGTCCTCCTGATGTGCCCACCCTGACCCTTCTTACCCTCTGGCCCTGCCTGTGTGCCCCTTCCTCCTTCAGGTGGGCCTGAGGGCCCTGCCATTCCCTATTTGTGCCCCTTCTAGCCTCCTGCCCACAGAGAAGATCAGTCCCCTCCGCCATAAACTTGCCTCTCTTCGACTTAATACTTTCTCTCTGGCTTCCCACCACGTCTTGGAAGAAGAGATGCTTCCATTCCAGACCAAGGCTCATTCCTGCCCCAGCCCGCAACCAGCCTTTCCTCTCCATAGGTCCTATCTGGCTTTGCCCCGTGTATTCCCCCAATTCTGGTGGATATCTGGGTTCCCCAAGCCAGTGGCCATTCCCAGTCGGCCCCGCCGTCTCTTGGGCTGTAGCAGAAGCCCTACACCACCTCTCACTCCTGGAGACTGGCAGCAGCCCTGGACTTGCACCCATCCCATGTGGCCGTGGAACTTCCTGGGCAGCACTAGTGGGTCTCAGGTTCCCATTCTCTTGAGTAGGTCAGAGCAATGCCTGGAACATAGTGGGCGCTGAACAATTCTTGTTGAATTAGTGAACTAAGTAACTAATCCCTGGCTCATCCGACTCACCTGAATGTTGTGTGATCAGCGCAACTACCGGATTTAAAAGGGCTTTGCAAAGTTTGACAGTGTTGTTTGGGCATGAGCATCCGTCATGCTCTGTGGGGTATTGCTGCTGTCTTACCAGTGGTATAACCACTGCCTTCACTCTGCAGATTCGGCCTCCCTAATACCTCTTGCATCCTCCCCCTCCTCTCCATTCCTTTGCCTGCCTCAGGACCCACCTTCTCTCCCTTGGTCACTGTTTCAGTTCTAACTTTTCACTGCTTCCTCTCTTCCCCGGTGTAATCCATCCTCTACCCAGGTGGAAGCTGGAGTGATGTTTCTGAAGCACAAATTGGGCCCTGTCACTCCCCACGTAAGACCCTTCAAGCTGCCCATGACTCTTGGGATAAGAGCTAAACCCCTGTGTCGTGCATACAAAGCCCTCCCCGGGGGAGAGGAGCTGTCTCCCTCTCCACTCAACATTCATGCCCCTGGCCATTGGCACAGGCTGCTCCTCTGCCTGCAAGACCCTTCCCCACTGCTTCCAAACCCAGTTCCTTTTCCCTCAAGGCCCTTCTCAAAGACCCTTCCCCTGGAAGCCTTCCTTCCTTGAACCCCAGCTCTGGATTGGAGGCTCCCCTAGCCTGTTCCCCCAGCAACTTGGGCTCTTAGTCTCACACAGTCCCTGAGTCACTGTCTCTTATCTCCCTGTGGGCTCCCTCTACCCACTTGTCCCATTAGACTGTGAGCTCCCTGATACAGGATGTTGAGAATTTTTGTACTTGAGTCCACAGAAAGTATTAGCATTTGCTGAATGAATGAATCAATGAATGAATCAGTGAATCAATCAGTCAATGAATAAGTTGCCCCCCCCCCTTGCTGTGGAGACTCTCGGCTGGACCTTTGCGTCTGCGGTGGGAAGTGGGCAGTACAGCAGCCTCTACCTGCCCTAAAGGTGGCCTTCCTTTCTGACGTCTCACTGGGCTGTAGTCTCTTGTCCTGGAATCGCCCTCAGGATGGCCTTCCTGGCCCAGCCATGTGCCTCGCAACAGCGGTAGCTGTATCTGCAGTGGGGGGGGTCCTTAACTGTCCCAGGAGTTTACTATAGACTGATTGGCATTGGGATCCTGAGGAGCCAGGGTCTGCAGGATCTCCCCACCTGGCTCTCAGCCCTATTCCCTGGTCCCCACCCAGCTAGAGCAGTTTGACCCTTGTCTCCCCTCCCTGCCCCTCCCCCGTCAGCCCTGCCCCTCTTGACCCCGAAGACTCTTCCTGGCCTGAGCCTCCAGCACGTGAGCACTGTACAGGGAACCCAGCACTGAGTCCTACTTCTGTGCTGCTCTGAGCTGGTCCCAGCCCTGACAGTCCCGCAGATGGTCTGGCCACCACTTTGCTCTCACAGACTCATGTCCTGGGATTTCTGGTTTGCTGGCTTGGCTTCCCTGGTGCTGACTGCCTTCCCATGAGTGTCACCTTGCTATGGATCCAGCCCTGGCTGCCCAGACTGCAAATCGAGCCAGAGTCCTAGGTGCCCTGTCCTAGAAGGGGGCTTGGGGAAGATGGGAAGGAGGAAATGTTGTCCTGTTTGGAGGGAACCCCTAAGACTGCTGTGTGCATGTGGATGCAACCACCAGAAACTGGGAGGGCCCAGAAGGTGGGTTTCTGGCTCTAGGAGATACTCGTGAGTGGGGTTCCTGGAGGGAGTGTTTCCTGGAGGAGGTGCTGGTGCCCAGTGGGGGCCAGTGAGGATGTGGAGGAGGTGACTTGGAGGGGGAGGTCCTCACCAGTGGGTAGAACAGCGTGAGCGAAATTGTCCTGGGTGCCTACTCTGCTGGGCTCTGTGCCAGCTTTGTACCCTGCCCTGTACAGCCTTCAGGTGACTATTATTAGCTCCGTCTACAAGATGGGGAAATAGAAGTTCAAAGAGGCTCAGGGACTCCCCCAGGGTGACCTGCTGTCACCAAGGCATTGTCAGGCCTCTACCCCAGGTCTGGCATCTTTTCAGGCTCCTAAGTGGAGGGAGTGAGGGAGAGTCTGAGGAAGAGGGGGAGGGAGGCTGGCGCCCGCCAGAAGCGTCAAACAGCTGCTGACTGTGACTTTCCGGGGAGGGGGTGTGGATGGGGGGTGGCTTTCTGAGTTGGTCCTGTTCCTCCCTCCCTCCCCCTCCCGTGGGAGAACCCTCACGATGAGAGAGGTTCCCGCCGCGCCCCCTCCCTGGAGAGGCCGGCAGTTTGCCTTTTCAGAGGATAATTCCCCATTATACAGAGATATTTAGCCTAATAGAAGCCGACAGATCATTCAGGGCAGTAATGTACTCCGGCTTCAAGCGTTTAGTTTCCTCGGCCTGAACTCTCAGATTAAAGGCTCCTTGCTCGTGCCCGCCCCACAACGATGCCTGTGACCTTGACTGCAGTGATGGGGTAGGTTTCTCCCTCCCTCTTTCCCTCCTCCTTTGCTGGCTTCCTCCTCCCTCCCTCTCTCTCTCTTTCTTGGGGAAAAAAAAAAGGTATTTTCCTTCTTAAATATTCAGTCGAGAGGCTGTTGCTTAAACCCTGCATGCTCTGGGGACAGGCAGATTGTGCTTGACTGCCAGCGGGGCACGGGAACACCTGGCTGGCCCAGAACACTCGCTCAGCCACATGGGGCCAGCGGGTGTGCTGAGCCTGGTGGGCAGTCTGGATGCTGGACCCTGTGGCTGGGCGTGGGCCCATGGAAGCCGGGCAGATGGTCTTCCCCGGGCTACGACTTCTCCCCTTCCCCCTCTGCCCACCCCCTGCCCTTGTCCCGGGGCTGGCTCCCAGGGGCCTGGCCCAGTAACCTCAGTGAATGGGAGACTCCTAGGGCAGGAGGTTTCATCTGATCCTCGGGCCTGGACATCCGGGGAAGGATCTAGGGAACACTAGTGGCTGGATTTGAGGGGCAGTTGGCAGCAGAAGTGGCGCCTGACAGCCGTTCATTGATCAAGAGGGTGGCTTCCGGAGCTGTCTCGTTCTGGCCCCCGCAGGATCCACTTGTCAATTCATCCATCCAGGCTGCCCTCTGTCTTTCCTTTGTCTTACCTTCTCACCCCTCTCTCTACTGCCCCTGCCCCCCTGTCATCCGCTCACCAGGCTGCCTTTTTGAGCTGCCTTGTGCTTCTGTACAGGCAGCAGGGGGCATGTGAAAGCACCAGGTATCTGGATTCAAGCTGGTCCCGGGTTCAAACCCGGACTCCAGGACTTACGAGCTGTTTCTGTTCTATTTAATATTTTGAATTTGGACAAGTTCCTCAATCTCTCTGAAGCTTCACTCTCTCACCTGTAAAGTAAGAGCATCCTGAGGGCTCAGGGCGTGATGTGGCGAGGAGTGGCACTAGGTCTGGCAGCCCTCCCGGGCCCCTCCCCCAGATGCTTCGGCCTCTCCTACCCAGATGCCCTCTGTCCCTCTCTCTGTCCCTCTTGGCTAGAAAAAGGGAAGGTGGTCAGGAGGGGTGCCTGGCAAGGCGGGCTCTGGTTCTCCCACTCACAAGCTGCCTGTGTAAGTATGAAAGGAAGAATGAGGCCGAGTTGGAGGGACCTTTCATGAGTTCATTTTCTGGGCAAAGCCTAGTGTATGGGCACAGGTCTGATTTGAAGGAATCAACTTAAGGGGCTGTGGCTGGACTGCCAGGGGAAGACAGGGGAGGATGTAGGAGCAGGGGCCTGTGTAGCCTGGGAGGAGAAGCCATCTGGGCTGGGACTCCCCTCCCAGGTTGCCCAGGGATGGGCAGAAAGAACCTGTAGCCATCAGGGATGAGGAGTGTTGGCAGCTGGATGAAACCCCAGGTGGAGGAGAAATTTCTGCACTTTCTGGAGCAGGGGTGGTGGGATGACCACTGGGGGTGAAGGAGGGGAAGTCCCTCTTAGATGTTTGACCACAGAGGGAATCTGGGGCTGATGTGCTATGGGAACTTGGGCTGGTCCCGTTTCTTCTCTGGGCCTCAGTTTCCTCCTCCTATAAATGAGGTTGATCATCCTGTCCTGTGTGCCTCATGGGATGGGCAGAAGATCCAGTTAGAGAATATATGGGCATGTTCAGTGATCTATAATGTAGTACTAATGATAACTATCATTCTGGTCATTACCTTGCTTTCTTTCCACTCTGTGTGACACCCACTTTGATCCACGCAATCTAGCCCCGATTCATATGCTGATAGAATTAAACATGGCTGAAAGCAACCTCTCCATTTAGTGCGAAATCTCCACCCAACATACATGGTCCCCAGACCTCCACTTGCATGCCCCCAGGGACAGGGAGCTCACTGCTCCTCATGATGGGCAAAAGACTGTCTCCCTAGAATCTTTTTTTCACTGGGCTCAGTTCTGCTCTCTGGGCACATAAATGCTAAGTGTCTTTGTCAGAGTCCTGACCAGGCCCTTGAGGCTTCCCCAGGGAACCTGGGTTCCAGGCCCACCTCTTCCTGTCAAGGCCCCAGTGAGCAGATTTCACATTATCAAAGACCTTCTATATGGGTACATAGATGCCTGGGCATGGCGTTCTGGAAGTAACTGCACTGTGCACCGTCTCCAGAGCTGAAGCAATGGGCTCACCCAGCCTCTATGTCTCCTGGCCACTAGGCTCCATGGAGTCTACGACTAGAGTCCTTGGCCACTCTCTATAGTAGTGATTCTTGGAGCTACTCACAGAGTTTACCCCAGGTTCTGGTAACTCTCTCTTATATACTGTTGTCTATTCCTAGGGCACATGGAAGGCTTTGAATAAGAGACCCTGCCTCCCTAATTGACCCCCGTTAGGCTGGACCTACCTTCAAGGCTCCATTCTAGTCTCTGCCAGAAAAGTTGTTCCAGGCAGGGCCAAGGACCAGCCCTGCTAGTGCCAGTGAGAAGCCTCCCCAGGAGCCAGTGTGACCTACTTTCCCACACTCCTGGCTGTGGTTATTTAGCTAACCACTGAGTGACCCAGCCCATGGCTTTCTGCCTCCTCCGCAAGGATGTCATGAGGGCCTTGCTCATGGCTGGCTGGAATGCATTTCATCCTTTCAAACAGCTAAGAGAGGACATGCAGTTATCCCGCGAGATTCTGTGGATAACTGAAGTCAAACTTGCCATTGTCTTTCCTGTGTTCTGTGTAGCACTTCTAGAATTTCTATTAGAATGGATGTGAAGCCTACTGGTCTGAGCCCAAATTGGCTCTTTTAGCCACCCCCTCTTTTTTTTTATTTTTTTAAGTTTATTTATTTATTTTGAGAGAGAGGGAGAGAGAGAGAGAGAGAGAGAGAGGCAGAGAGAGGGAGAGACAAAATCTGAAGCAGGCTCTGTGTTGTCAGCGCAGAGCCCGACATGGGGCTCGAACTCGCAAACTGTGAGATCATGACCTGAGCCGAGATCAAGAGTTGGATGCTTAACCGACTGAGCCACCCAGGTGCCCCCAGCCCCCCTTTTAAAACAAAAGGGGAAGGATGCTAATATTTATAAATGCCAGTTCTTGACATATATCATTTCACTGACTCTTCATCACAGCCTTGTGTGGGAGGATTGTGGTTGCCTCTCGGAAGAGGAGGGAGCTGAGCCTTGGGAAGAGGCAGAACTTACTCAGGGTCCTGCAGCTAGCAAGAGGCAGAGCTAGGGCTCCAAAGCCTGATTTTCCCCAGCCTCTGTGCTCACAGGCCCAGCCAGCTGAGGGTCTGCTCTGGGCCAGCCACCCGCCTCTCTTGTCCTGCCCGAACCTGTCTTCTTTCTTGGACAGTCTTATCAGCCTGGGGGTGGGACCCAATCTCTGCTCCTCCCACAGACCACACACAGGACCAGGGAACAGAGCAGGGGCTCTGGCAGAAAGATGCAGAAAGATGTGAGGCTCAGTATGGGCGGGGGGGGAGGGCAGTTTTCATGGCCCTTGCTCATCTGCTGTGTCAGTTTCTAATGGTTTAAGTTTTACTGGGGGGGTGGTTGTAAAAGCAGGACGTGTGTGTGGTAGAAGATAGGAGTCATCCTTGATTCCTTTCCTTGCCCACTCCCTCACATCCAGCCATCTGTGGAGGGGCTCTGCTACAGCACGCACTCCGAATCTGTTGAGTCCGCCCTCAGCTGGCCCAGGCGCCACGTGACCGGCAGCTGTGACAGCCAGCCCACTGGGTCCTTGCTCTCCTGCCCGCGCCTTTAAACCCAGTCTCCACTCAGCAGCCCCAGGGAACTTTTCACAATGAAGGAAAAGTCGCAGCCTTTTCATCACACTGGAGGGGAAGCTGAAAGCCCTTACCTCCGTCCCGAGGGCCCAGCCTCCCTCTGCTTCATTCCTCACAGTTGCCCACACTCTGCCCACCTCATGCCAGGCCCCTGGCCTGCCTGCTGCTCCTCAGAAACACCGGGCTCCTGCCCACCTCTGCTCCCCTCCTCCTCCTGTCCAAGGAGAGACGGATTTCTTATCCTGTAGGATATGAATATGTGAATTCAGGTCTGACGTCTGCACAAAGACCTTCCCCCGACCCACCAGCTGGAGTAACCCCTAGTCCCACCCCAGGACCTCTCTCACACTACTTGGTTTGATGATCTTATTTGGACTTGTTGCTCTTTGCAATGAACTTGCTCATTTATTTGCTTATCATCTGTACCCCCATCCCCTTGAGAGTATCAGACTTGTCTGTTTTGTACCCCCACTCAATCCTCAGGACAAGCACTCATCCCCCCTCCTGTCCTGCCTATTGTACACCTAGAATATAGTAAGTGCTCAGTAAGTATTTGGAGAAAAAAATGAAAAATAACAGAAACATGGCAAGGAGAAATAGATTACACAATTGTGGATATAGGAGCAGTTAATAATGTCGTGTGTGTGTGTGTGAGTGTGTGAGTGAGTGTGTGTGTGTGTGGGGGGGGGCTTGGAATCATCTGCTCTTTTAATGAGAGGGCTGGGCCTGAGTCTGAAGCACTACATGCATGTGCATACCGGTCACACACACACAGACACACACACACACACACACACACACACGCATGTGCACACATATGTGTTTCCCTGTTGGGTAGCAGCATAATCTCTGGTGAGTTTTTTCACCTTTTAGGCCTCAGTTGCTCCACCTGTGGAATGGGGCTGCTGGGGCTGGAGGTGGAGGCCTGGATGCCATGGCCTCTGGATGTCAGCCCTTGCCTGTGGAGGGACACCATGGGCAGTGTGCCCGCTGGCCTGCCGGGCTGTACTGAGCAGGCTGGGAGGTGTTTAGATAAGTCCGCTCCTCACAGGGCTGCTTCCCGCTGACCTCTGAGGTGAGGATCTCGTCCAGGCAGGAGGGAGTGGGGGGGGGTGGCGGCAGGAAGTGGGCACAGAGGCCTGAAGACGTGAGCTTTGCTGCTAGAAGGTGGATTGCGTTCACAGTTGAGGTCTCTTGGATGCACCAGTAGCTTGACCTTGATGTGTTTTCATTTTTGTGTGCGTGCTTGCGCTTTAAAAAATATTTCAATACATTCATTTTATTTCTTGAAACTTTTTCTTGCAATTGCCACAGAAAGAATTTTTATGAAATTTAAAAGGGAAAAAAACCACACACACACACACCTGTATTTTCACCAACCCAAGACAACAACTGTCCCCTGCCTGCCTCCTTGCCCTTTTCCTGTGACGACAATACTGGGACCTTGCAGAAAATGTTGGGGGGGGGGGGTAGAAGGGGCTCTTGACCTTAGACAAGTTACTTCATCTCTCTATATAGGCCTTAGTTTCCTCATCCAAAAAAAGGTAATGCATCATAATTGTGCCCTCTTACAGTTCTTATGCAGATTACATGAGTCAACATTTATAAAGCACTTAGAAAGGTGCCTGGCACTTAGTATGTGTTTGTTAAATAAAAGGAGTAAATAAATAGAAAGGAAGGGACACTCATAATGCTGCCATCATGGCACGAAGAGGCAGCTGTGGAAGTTTGTCCTTGGGGTCAGAAATCAAGAGCTTAAGCCCTGACTCTGCCCTTAGTCCCCCATGTAACCAGGAGCACATATGGCTTCTTTAAGACTCAGCTCCTCCGTCTGTAAAATGGGTATGTAATCTGCACCCCATGATGCTGCTGCACAGGGTGAGGGGTAACGGATGCACGTGGGCTCAGTGAGCACAGGGCCCCTGCACAGCACTGCAACCCAGCCCCCACCTTCATCCGTCTTCTCAGTTTTCTTGCTCAATATTGTTATAGCTCCGTGTTGCTACCAGCCTCTGTGTTTATCATTTTTAATGGCTGTGTGATATTCCATTGAGCAGAGGTGTCACAACGCACTTTGTCATCTCTATTGTGGGATGTTTAGGCAGCTTCCAGTATCTTGCTGCTATAAATAACCTTTCCGTGAACATCTCTGTGGCTGGAGCACTTCCCCTCTGATGGATGATTTCCCCAGGCAACTTCAGTGACATTCGTTGAGGCTGCTTTATCGGGAGGACTGAGGGGCGGGCAGTGGGACTAGGAGCTGGGGGAACAAGGTTCTGGTTTTTCCTTTGTCTGTCTGCCACTCTCTCACACACTCTCTCTGTATGACCTTGAGCAAATCCCTTCCTTTCTCTGGACCTCAGTTTTCTTCAAGTGTTGTGGCCAGGGACTGAGACAGGCTTGGTCCAGAGCTGTGCTGTCCCCTGTGGCAGCCACTAGCCATCTGTGGCTATTTTTATTTAAATATAAATTAATTAAGGGGCACCTGGGTGGCTCAGTCAGTTAGGCGTCCAGCTCTTGATTTTGGCTCAGGTCGTGATCTCACAGTTCATGAGTTCGGGCCCCATGACAGGCTCCATGCTGTCAGCACAGAGCCTGCTTGGAATTCTCTCTCTCTCCCTCTCCCTCTGTTCCTCCCTGGCTCGCGCGTGCTCGTGCTCTCTCCCCCTTTCTCTCTCTCTCTCTCAAAATAAAAAATAAACTTTAAATAAATAAATAAATAAATAAATAAATAAATATTAATTAAATAAACTTTAAAAACCAGTTTCTTAGTTAGCCACACTGTGCACAACAGAACCCAGTTGTGGCTGCCGGTGGCTACCACATTGGGCAGCAAAGGTATAGAACATTCCCATCATTGCAGAAAGCTCTGCAGGACTGTGCCAGTCATCATGCCTTCTTCTGGAACTAAGAAGAGGGCAAACAGCCCTTAGCTCAGAGGACTCATTAAGGACCTAACAAGACTTAGTGGCTTTCCACAGGCCAGGGCCTCTGGTAGTGTCCAGAGTCTGAAATATCCATGTCCTGTGTCTTTCTCCAAGAGAGAAGCTGGGCAAGAATATGGGCCCAAGAGAGGTGGCCCCAGCAGGGGACAGTGCCCAAGGGAGGCCGGCATGAAGACAGAGTAGGTGGTCTCCTGATTTCTCAGCCGGGAGGGCAGCTGGAGGACAGGTGCCGCAGCTCTCTGCGCTGTCCTCTCTGGATTCTTTTAGAAGTCTGGCCTAGAGAGCAAAGATTGCTGCCTCACTCATCTTGCCCTGCGCTGGCTGCCTGGGGCCCTAAGCCCGGTTCTGGGCACTTGCTGGGAGAGGAGCTGTGAGAAGCGAGCCCACGGCACCAGGAAGAAGCTGCTTCCCTCCCCACCACCACTTGACATACCCGCTCTGGCCACACCTGCCCCCTCCTCTCCCCTTCCACCTTCTGCAGTTGCTTTTCTGCAGCCTGGAGGTAGCACGGGGGCGGGGGAGAGGTACCCAGGGCAGGGGAATAGAGGAAGTAAGCGGAGAGAAACTTGGCTGGCTTTGGTCTCGCCTTTGCCGAAGCGTGGCTGCCTTCTGCCCTGCCCCTGTGCCCAATGCTCCTCTGTCCCCATATGAACCCTACTGCTCACTCTGGTTTCTCCTGTTTTCCAGGGATCCCATGGCCATGTCCTGGCTGCCTTGAGTCTGTGAGGCCACACAGCCTCCCATCTGCATCTCCAGGGCTCTGTCCCTGTCCAGCCCCTGGACCAGCTTCCGAGTCTACTCCTCACCCCAGCCCGGGGACGCCTCAAGCTTCAGGACTCAGTGGGGCACAGTAGCAGTCACGGTAGGTGGCGACCCCACTCTGCTCTCTCTTGGCTCCTGGGAATACTTAGCTGAGCCTTCTTGGTCTCTGGAATAGGAAGGATACCTTTCTGAACACCATATCTGTCACCGTATCCCTTTGGTTGCACATCGCAAAAAAACTTATTTCAATAAAATACAAGTATCAGCTCATGTAACTGAAGTATCCAGAGGTGGATGGGGCTTCTGGCAGGGCTTCATCCAGCGGTTCAAACAGTGTGGCCAGGACCTGTTTTCTGTCTGCATTTCTCTGCTCCCTCTTCCTTGGTGGTGGCTCCACCTCTATGAGCATTTCACATGACATGGTCACAGGATGTCTGCCAACGGTTTCTGGGGCAGTATGCTTCCAGGTTTAAATCTGGGGTCAGGGGTGGAGACAAAATCTGCTTTCTTGATAGAACAAATAAAAGCCCTGGGGTTGATCTCTTGGGCCCTGTTGGCAGGATTTGGATCATCCTGACCCCTTTGGCTGGGTCCACAGGTCTTGGAAACTTAAAGGGACTGGGGGTCAGGGTCTGTCCTTCCCCAACCATGTGACCAGGAATGAGGACAGGGTGTTTCCCCAAAGGAAGCTTGGGGTCCTGCTGGTAGAAGGAGTTGCCCCCAAGTGAGGGAGGCAAATAACAAATGATCGGTGGAGTCTCCCCAGCTTGGACAGCTTAAAGTCAGTTCCAGATAGATACAGATATGCTGTGGGTCCTTGGGCAGATCCCTATGCCTCTCTGAGCCTCAGTTTCCTTACCTGACGATGAACCTCACCTGGCAGGGGTGCTATGAGAACTACCTGAAACGATGTGTGGGAAGCACTGGTGTCTATAGCAGGTGCTCAGTAAATCCTTTTCTGTGCCCCTTCCCTTTCTCTCCTGGGGAGTTTGGAACATCCTGTTTCCTTCAAACTTGGAAGGAGCTGCGTAGGAAGTATTGTCAGGATCCCTAGAAGCAAAGTCTGAGACAAGGATTTGTGAACATGAGGTTCACTGAGGGTGGGCTTTTGGGAAAAGGGAGGAAGAGAAGAAGTTGGGGCAGGTATGAGAGCCCCATGAGTGAGGTCGTGGCCTTGGGCTGGTCCAGGGGGCCCTGGTGTAGAGTTGACACCACAGAATTGTCCCCTAGACAAGGTGGCCAGGCTTTTGTACCCCTGTATCAATCAGTCACTGACTGTGGGCCATGCCTGCGGTGCCTGTGGGTGGCCCCCATTTGCAGAGGGCAATTCTCTGGAGAAGGGGGTGCAGTGAGCTGAGGAGGGGCTCTGGGAAGGCACCACTTAATACAGGAAGGCAGGATCCGTGTCCCTGGCCTGGCCAGTCCTAGAGGAGCCCTGCTCTGCTGCCTCCTCTGGCTTTTGCTCCTCTGGCCCCAGACAGCAATGCCAGTCCCTTCCACTCGCCTTTCGAGAATCTTTTTCCACCCCAGGCCTCCGTGTCCTCCCTGTGCCCCCTGCCTCTTCCCTAATCGTTCTTCTTTCCTCCCTTCAACTTTAGTCAGTCATGCAGTTCCCCCACCTACTATGCCCTTCCTTGCTCTCTACCCCATCCTCTTTTTCAGGCCTGTGTGGGTCCCTCCCTCTCTGCTCACTGCTCCAGCCAATGTTTATCTCCTTTAGTCCTTCCTCCAGCTGCACCCTTTTTACAGATGGAAAGGCCAAGGCCCAGTGTGTACTTCCTCACGAATACTTTGTGGGTTCCTACAGCAGTGCCAGAGTGTGTTGCTCTCTTTGCCTTGGCCACTAGGAAGCTCATAGCTGGTTTGTGGCCCATTTCTGAGAAGTGCTGAGGATGCTGGCATACATACAGTTGCTCAGTCGCCTTCCCTCTGACTTCTCTCTCATTTTCTCCTTTTTCTGATTTCTTTTCTTATTTTTCAGCTTGTGCTTTCTCGGCAGCCTCAAACTCTTTTAGAAGGTGGTGGGGTATCAAAAACCAAGAGTGGCCTTGGCTAAAACATTCAGCCAAATACTAGGCTTTCCCCTTCCTAAGGGTAGCTGGGGTGGGAGAGTCTCCCCCAGGCCTAGGGCTGAGCCTGTCCCCAAGGAGACACCAAAGCCTGACCACGGTAGCCCCGGCATAGCACCCACCCTGCCCTCCGTGGGTCGGGAATGACATTGTTCTGCTTCCTACCCTTTTTCCTCCCCCCTTTTCATCTTATCAGAAGCTAATGAAAGAGGCTGGGAAACCCAATCCTCTGGTAATTAAATTTACTTAACGGGTATTCAAGTGGAGTAATGAGAAGTTTAATGCAGTGATTAGATTTTTCTTTAATTAATTAAAATGAGAACCATGTGTCTTGCCAGCAAACCAACTTGACCCTCTGCTTGAAGAGTAGCAGCCAGGGATGGTGGGGGGCTTGGCTGCGTGGCTGGGGGCTGCAGGGTGGATGCGGGCCCCTGCCCCGGCACCATAGCTCCTGGAAGTGAGCCTAGCTCTGATGTCCACCCAGGGCCGTCTCTGACCCCGCTCCCATTTCTGAGCCCTGCGAGTGCCAGGACCGGGTAGGCCCCGAGTCTCCCAGGGCCAGGGGATCCAACAGTCCCCACACTCAGGCAGCTGAAAGCGGACCCGGAATGGAGGTTTCAGAGGGGGGTCGGCAAGCGTGGCTTAAAGCAAAGAGCACAGAGGAGGGATTTGAGGCACTGCGACAGATGGAGGCATTTTGGGATCACATTTCAATGCACGGGCCAGTGGACACCTTCACCTGCGTGTTGTCAGACCTGGGTTTACCTCCGTTGGCTTTATCAGGGCTGATGGAGTGAGGGCAGTGGGGTGGATAATCGAGAAATCTGAGATAACCCACAAAACACTTCTGGCAGTGATGCCAGAAGGCTGACCATCCTTGCTGTGTTTCTGAAGGCCAGTTAGGAATGCAAGGAAGTACTCCCCCCACACCGGCCCCTGAGCTGCCTCTGCAGGGGTCAGGTGGTGGCTCGGGTAATGGGAATATGAGAATCCCGGCATAGCTGTCTGGAATGGAGCACAGAACGGTCCTCGCCAGGGTAGAGGGTGGGCATAATGAGGACTGAGAAGACAGGCTGCAGCTCCCCAGGGGCAGAATATGTTGTTTTCAAGCAGTGGGTAAGGCTAGGGGGAGTCCTGAGCCCTTCATGGTGGAGAGGCAGAGAACTTCCTTTATTGAGCCTTGACCCTACACCCACAACTGAACCTTGATCCTGGGCAGACTGAACCTTGATCCCAGTCCTAGACTGAACCCTGATCCCAGCCCCACACTTAGCCCAGCATTGTCACGCACATGCCAGCTGAGTAACAGGTGCTGGGGTGGGAGGGGTGAGGGGCCCTATTTGTCCATCCTCACTGCCAGCTCTCCTGCCTGTGGGCAGGACTCCTGTGCCAGGCCCCTCACTAGTCCCTGGAACGGCCGAGATGAGTCAGACATGGTCCCTGCCCACAGGGCCGGTGGGGGAGGCGACAAGCAAACAGGCACTGAGTGATCAGAACTGAGGTGGGGGAGGCCCAGAGGGCTGAGGGCCCAGGATCTGTACTAAGAGCTTCCTCTGAAGGCAGGTGGGAGGGGGAGGTGCTGGAGGCGGGCCAGTGGGGAGGCTGACACTGGTCTGCAAGAGGTGAAGAGGATGGTGCCAGCGGGGGGCGGCGGGGGTGCTAGGGTGAGCGATTCTCCCCCCCCCCCCACCTCCCGTAAGAACTGGCTGTGACTCCTCCAGGCCGTCCTCAGCTCTGGAGGAACCAAGGGACTCATGTGTGGGGAGGGTTGATGGGGTGCCCGGCACTGGGCTGATAACGTTACCTTACAAGGAAAGCATGTTTATCCATTGCATGAGGAGGAAACGAGGTGTGCAGGGACTGCCCTAATGCTACACGGCTGGCCGGGTGGGGCGGGTTCCCAGTGCTCGCCTGCCTGCGGGCCTGCACACTGCTGTTCTGTGGTCTGCAGGGGAATGAACTTACCCTGGGGGGCAGGAGTCAGCTTCTGACTCCTCCACTCCCACCTGGGCGAATACAGCCCCAGCACTGGTGGGGGCTGGGGGTTCGGTGCTTGAGCCCGGGCCAGTCAGACTGGCGTGTGGGGCTTCCTGATGCGGCTGGAGCAGGAGCAGGGAGTGAGGGAAGAGAGGAGGGTCCTGTCTGGGTAGGGGACTAGCCCCAGGAACGAGGGTCTTCTGCTTTCTTCACCCTCCCACTCCTCCCCTCTGCTAATCCCTCCCTCTAGATTCCTCTTCCGGCCCATTTCCCCTCTTCTTCTTTCCTTTCTGAAAAACCAGGCCTAGAGAAACCACCCAGCCAGCTGCCCACTGCTCCCATGTGGGGCAGGGACCTGCTCAAGACCGTGGGGCTCTGCCTCTCTTAGGTCTTTAAAGTAGAGTCTGAAATCACATTATCATGAACGTAAACACAAGGATTGCATTTGCATACTTCTCCTGGCCATGCGCACACACCAGTTCATGCTGCACAGGTAGATGCACCCAGGAAGCCACCCCTCTGTCCCAGGCACCATGCTGCCCCAGACGTGTTCATCTCTCCTGCCTGGATTCTGGGTGCGGTAAATCACTGCCTCATTTAATTCTCTCAACAGCCTGGGAGGTTATTTATACAGGTGAGGGAACCAGGCAAGGTCAGGAACTAGGCCCCAGTCACACCACCAAGTGCAAAGGTGAAGCTTGCCTGACAAGCTCAGATCCTAGGCCAAGCCACCCCTCCAGATTACCCCCACCTCGCCTCTGGGCAGTTCCCCCTCCCTCTTTCTCTCCCCAAACCTCCCCCCCAAACCCCTCCGCATCCACTGCCCCTTCGCTCCTTGCTGCATCCTCCAGCCAGATCCAAGGACTCTTTCCCAGGGCTCCCCACACGTTCCCACCTCCAGGCCCTTGTCCAAGCTGTTCCAGGCCCCTGAATTCCCCTCCCCAACTCCATCTGCTCCGGCCCCCTTCGTCTTACTAGGCTGGGCCCAAATGATGCCACTTCTTTCATGGAGACACCCTGTCTGCTCTCACTCTGATCAGAAGTCACCCCCCCACCCCTGCCCAGCACCATCCTCCAGCTCTTTCCTACCCACCCCCCCCCCATCTTAGGCTCTTGGCTTTCCTGTGTCTGACCTTGCATCTGTGTGAAAGGCAGGGCCCTGGCTTCCCAGGCCAGTTACCCCCAGAGCCTGGCGCACAGAAGCTGCACAGGAGGTAGCGGGGTCCTTGTCTGGGGAGGGGCTGCACCTCTACAAACTCATCCCTTTCCTCGGCAGTTCTGGCTCAGACGGCCTCTCACAGCAGTGGCCCCAGCCCCCTGAGGAGACCAGCCCCGTGGCCTGCCAGATGCTCACTGTAGCCCTGGCTGGTGAGGACGGGGGGCAGGCTTCTGGCCCCAGCAGACCTCCCTGTGCCCAAGTCCTGGAGGGCAAGAACAAGGCAAACCCACCTTTGGGGTTCACAGGAAAGTCTTGGGGCCACCAGGTACAGGTACCAGGGTAGTCCAGTGCTGGTGGATGGCTGCATGGGCACTCTGCCTGGCTGTACTCACTGGCTCTGCTGATGACTGGCTGTGTGACTTAGAACAAGTCATGTAGTCTTCCCGTGCCTCAGTTTCCTCATCTGTTAAATGAGGTGATGACAAACCTACCTAGCGTTGCTCTAAGGATTAAGCGAGTCAATACAGTGTAAAGCACATAGCACAGCCCTAACACAGACACACTGCGTGTGCATCCTGGCAGTTGACTGTCACCATCACTATGGGAGGGAGCCTGGAGGCTGCGTAGGGCCCAGCATTCAGGGAGAGTTTCCAGTAGGTGGTGACACATGAGCACCAACTTGAAAGATGAGGCTCAGGGGCAGTGAAGGACATACCCAGACGAGGGAACCACACAGATGAAGACCCAGAGGCAGTTTGGGGGACATACGAGGGATCTGGCTGTGTCTAGACTTAAGGTCGGAATAGACCAGGAGGCGATCCCAGCTGGTGGTACACAAAGGCTGTGTCCTGAGGGACCCTGGGTCCACACTGAGGGGTTTAGTCCTACTGCCTGTGAAGGGCCATGAAAGGGGGTACTTTTTCCCCTTTCTTTCTTTTTTAATATTTGCTCATGCAAAAACATTGAAACAGTACAGAAGTGTGTCCTGTTAAGTATGGAAGTTCCCTCTTTGCCCTTAAATCTTATTCTGTCAAGGTCTGGTGTACCTCCTTCCAGAACTTTTTCTGTGCCTTACAAATTTATTTATTGTATATTACTTTTTTTTTAAAGATTTTATTTTTAAGTTATCCCTACACCCAATGTGGGGCTCACACTCAATGCCAAGATCAAAAGTTGCACACTCCACCGACTGAGCCAGCCAGGTGCCTCCGTATATTACTTTTAAAAAAATGGAATAGTATTATGCACATTATTCCATAACTTCCATTTTTCACTTCCCAGTGTGTTGTGGGCATCTGTCAGTGTCCCAGCATACGGGTGTGTGGTATTTTTAATGGTTGCCTAATATTCCCTTGTTTGGACATAGTGTAATTTATGTAACTATTCCTGGGTTGATGGATCTTTAGGTTGTCTTCAGTTTTTCACTCTTGCAAATAATGCTTCAGTGACCATCCTTGCGTATCTGTCTTGCTGACATGTGTAAGCATTTGTGTGGGATTGATTTCTAGGCATGGAATTGCCCGGGTGAAGGGTATGTTTATTAAATTTTGCTGGGTAGTGCCACAGTGCTCTTCCAAAGGGCCAGGCCAGGTTATGCTCCCGCTCTCAGTATCTGTGGGTGGCCATTTCCCCATGCCGTCCTCTGCACTGAACATTATCAAGCTTTTTAATTTTTGCTAATCCAGGAAATCGTCTTGCTGTGGTTTCAGCACTCACTTGCCTTCTCCCCAGCGAGGCTGAGCATCTTTTCATGCAGTTATGGACCATTGTGTTTCCTCCTCTGTGAATTGACTGTTCATATCCTTTGCTCATTTTTCTTTCTTTTTTTCCTTTTCCTTTTTCTTATTGATATAAAGGAGCTTTTAGATTATTAGGAATTTTAAAACTTCTTGTCTGTTGTGCGTGTTGAAAATATTTTCCCTAGTCTGCTGTTTGTCTTTTTAACTTTGTTTATGGTCTCTTTGGCCATATAGAAGCTTTAGATCTTTATTTAGTCAGATCTGTCAGACTTCTCCTCAGGGCTTGTGAGTTTCACATCCTGCTTGGCCAGCCTTCCTGGAAGGGTTTTAAGTGGAGGTCAGATGGGTGACTGGGTAAGGTCACTCGGATTGCCACTGTGAGGAGCACGGGTGGAGGGGGGACAGCAAGAGGATAGGAAGCAGCTGAGACCTTTGTGCTGGGGTGGGGGTAGGGGAAAACGGGAAGAAGGTGAGTTTGGGAAATATTCTGGGATCGACTGCCCATGATGATAGGATGCGAGGATGAGAGAGGGAGAGAAAAAGGACTTTGGGGTGATGCCCGGGTGTATGGCTAAATCGGGGACAGGATTAGGGAGGGAAATGCCTGCAGGTGCACACGAGTACTCACCTTGGCAGGAGCACGGCACATATGAATACACATACGCACACGCATATACATGCTTCAAGTTCTGGAGATTGGTGTCTAGACTGTGGCTCCATGGAGGGGGTATAGTGTGGGCTCTACTCTGTGGATTATCTGTTCTCTGCCAGGTACTGTAGGCAGCATCACACACGCGCACTCTAATCTGAACTACCATATGAAGTATATTTTACAGATAAAGAACCAGACCCAGAGAGGTTAAGTAACTTGCTCAAGGCCACAGAGCTAGTAAGTAACAGAAAGGGGATTTTTCTCAACAACTTAGATCTGACCACCCACGCAGAATACCCACCAACATCATTGAGGAGCCTTTCATTCATTTCTAACCTGACCAACCCAGTTTTATCGGGACTCTTAGGATGAGTGCTGGAACCAGACCGCATGGGTAGGAAATGCAGCCCCATTCCTTACAAGCCAAGTTACTTTGCCTCTCCGTGCCTCGGTTTCCCCATTCTGAAAATGTAGATGATCACAGTACTCACCTTGTGGGGTGTTGGTGGAGATTAAATGTGTTAGCACCTATGAAGTGCTGAGCCCCCTCGGGGCTCATTGGATGCTCTCCACAATGACTCCGATGATGATGATAGCAAGGTGTTCACCTCACCTGCATCTGTCCCTCTTTTCAATCTTCTTCCTCCTCCATTTTCCCTCCACCTGTCACCTCTCTCCTATGCCAGCTCTTCCCTGTGGGAACTTCTTTCAACATTTGCCTTTGAACCTCTGTCCTCTGTTTTCAGCCCCCAAGCCCTCCACAGACAGTGAATTAAAGTCCAGTCATTCAGCAAAAACCATTCAGAGGAGAACGATTCATTCTGCACTCAGGGAATCCTCCCCCAAGCAGTTCTAGTCAGGCATTTTCTGCAAGCCCATGCATTCATCCCAACATTATCCGGTCTCTGAGAACCAGACCATAACATCCAGATCTAAAACTCCTTCCTCCCTGAGTATAGACGCTCAGGTGCACTTTCGAGGTGGGGGTCTGAGCTGACCCCAGTCCAGCCAACTCTCCACTCTAGCCATGAGCCATCACTGGATCCCTGACCCCAGGATGAGTCATTCTCAGAATCGTTGGCCAGAAAACTTGCCCATAGGAAACAAAAGCAGAGAGCACAGCAAATTTTGAGCACATTTTCTTCCCACGAGCATATCTAAGCACATCCTGTGGCTGTGAGGGGTGGGTGCAAGGTGTTCAAACCAGGGTAAAACCTCAGGTCTGCACCCAATTAAAAATTTATCACTGAAATCACCAAACTCACCATTAAGGATTTCTCATCATTGAAATAAGCTCCCAGGTAAAGAAATCCTTGTGGTTAAGAATGGAGCAGTTATTGCCTGTTTCTTGTAGGATTTTGTTTTCATTTGCATAGTATCAGTCACACCTGTTTATTTTTGACCCAACGGATGGCAGAACTCACTCCAGTCCTTCCCAGGGGACTGTTACACCTGACTACAGACCCGCCCCCCCACCCCCACCCCAAGGCCCTGGCAGAAGATTCTTTATGACTGCTTTGGGGAAGCCTGGTCACCATGTCCCCAGGGTCCCACCAAGCCTGTCCCCAGGTTCCACCAAGCCTGGCTTTGTCCCAAGGGCTTCTTCAACACCTTCCCCCACCTCCAACCCAAGCCCCCTTCCCCAGCATACCATAGTACCTCTATAGGGTGCTGTGCCGTGCTGTGATTTCCAACTAGCCTGGCCAAAGTTCAAAGCCAGATGAGCCTTTGGATACACACTGACACCAGCATCGGTGCTCACACTTAAGAACCTTCTCAAGTTTGCCCTTATGATAGAAGGGTCTTTCTAATGGCGTCAAGGAAGCCATGTTGTACCCTTTTTGTTTTTCAGGAGGGGTGGAGGGAAGGGAGTATATTCTACTACAGCCAGATCTTACTTCTTGGAAAAATTGAGGAAGTTACAGGGGCATTTGTGGACATTAGGGGATTTCCCCTCAGGTCGCTTGACAGAGCCTGTTATCTTGAGGGACTGTCTCTTCTCCCTATTCCCTGCATGGTCCCACAGAAGCACACAACATTTCAGGTGATAATTGCCAAAGTAAAGTGCCGATAAGTTCAAAATATAAGTGTATAATTAAGCTTGAAGCTTGCTGTCATTCGTGGTTCCAGGGCCACGAGTCAGAGTCCCCCACCCCCAGTTGTCAATCCAGGGCAGACTCATAGGGGGCCCCAGGGCCTTTCTAGAGCTGATCCTAGACCAGAGTCAGGGGCAGAGCTCTGAGGATGCCCCAGCCTTTGTTCTAAAGTGCGTTTCAAGCCCTTGAATGTAAGCCAAGGCCCCACTGTCATGGAGATGCTACCGCTTGCCTCTGCTCACACGTCCCTTCTCCAGATGGGAATTGCCCTGATGGTGGATCCTGCTATAGGCCCTGAAACTTCCCCCTTTTCCTTGTGGATAGAGAACCCTTCAAACTGGGGGTTGACATATTTCTGCCCCCCACTGAAATCCTAGTTATTTAGGGGCTCCCAAATGGAGCTTAGTTCTCTCACTCAGAAAGTCATCAAGCATCCCCTCAAACCAAATACAGGTCATGTGCCCCAAGTGGCCAGGGGTGATATGGTAGGAAAGACAAGATTGTGCTAAACCGACAGGTTTTTTAGGAACTCTTGGTGATTTAGTGCAACAAAGCCTCCCTTATTCTTTCTTCCTTTATTTACAGTATATCCTTTGTTTCCATTATACATCCAGTGTGGGAAGTGGGGAGGGTGGCAGACTCTGGTCCATAGTCATGTATGGGCCCAGGCTGATAGAAGCTCCACCATCTTGTAGCTGTCCTACCTGGAACACATGGTCTCTTCTAGTCACTGTGGCAAAGAAGAGAAAGTGGTAGAGTCTTAAATGCTTTGGCCCAGCAATGACACACACCACTTTTGTTCCTAGCCCACCGACCAAAACTTCTCATATAGCCTCAACTCACTGCAAGGGGGCGCTGAGAAAGTGTAGGGGACACTATGCTGGGATGGAGGAAATGCACCCAGACGTTAGTGAGCAGTAAAATCCTCTGTACAAGGGATATTGTGGGACCACTAAGAGCAAGGGTTTCAGAAGACCCAAGGCCATGACTTTGGCTCATTCTTTCCACTTGGGGTGGCCGAGGCCAGGGAAACCCAGAGTGTCTGGCAGGGCCTGATGAGAAAAGCTTTGGGATACTGAGCAACCAGAACTCTCATATGTTGCTGGTGAGACTGCAATATGGGGCACAGCCACTTCAGAAAACAGTTTGGCAAAAAAAAAAAAAAAAAAAAAAAAAGAGAGAGAAAGAAAGAGAAAAGAGAAGACAAACCGTTTGGCAGTTTCCTATAAAGTTAAAAATATGTTTATCATATAACCCAGCAATCCTAATGCTAGGGATTTACCCAAGAGAAGTAACAACTTATGTTCACATAAAAACCTGTATGTGAATATTTATAGTGGCTTTATTCATAGTCACCAAAAGCTGGAAACAGCCCAAATGTCCTTCAGCTAGTGAATGGGTAAACAATTGAATACTATTCAGCAATAAAAAAGAATGAAATTTGGAACAACAGAGAAACAACAAAGGTAAATCTCCAATGCATTATATGCTAAATGAATAAAGCCAGGCTCCAAAGGATACATACAGATAAAGCCATTTGTATGCCATTCTGGAAAAGGCAAAACTATAAAGACAGAAAATAGATCAGTGGTTGTTAGGGGCTGGGGTTGGGGAGGAGTTGGCTACAAAAGGACAGCACGTGGAGACTTTTCGGGTGGTAGAATTGTTCTAGACCTTGAATGTGGTAGTGGTAACATGGCTGCATGCAGCTGTCAGAACTCACAGAACTGCACTGGAAAGTGTAGATTTTACTCTAGGTAAATTGTAGCTCAATTAACCTGCCTGGAAAAAAAAAAATGCTCGCTGTGAGGTTGTTGAGACAGGGAAACTGGAGTGACATCAGTCAGAGTAGTGTGACTCGGGTTAGGAGGGCCGCCCTCATACAGAGGTCAGGGAGGGCTTTCTGAGGAGGTGTCTGGAACTGAACCTGGACACTTGGATGAGGAGAAGGAGCCAGGCCTGCGAGGATCAGGAGGAGGTGGGGGCCAGGCAGAGAGAGGCTGGTGCTGTGCCAGGGAGGAGGCGAGGGCAGGAGCTTCCATTCTCTCTGGGCATGATGGCACCACTGGGGGGCATATATAGAGGGTGACCGAAACTCTGATGTGGGTCAGGCAGCCCAGGGAGCAGGGCAGGGTGAGGGGGGCAGGCAGGAAACAGCAGCTTGTGACCACGTGCAGGAGGAGGGCCATGTGATGGAGGGGTGCCCTGACAAGGAGGAGAGGGGTCAGGGAGCCTCCTGCGGGGAGGAGTGGTCAGCCAGCCAGAGACTTGCAGGCTGGGACAGGGGACTGGCACGGAGGGCCCGGGGGTAGGGGGCCTTTGGGACCTTGCTAAGGGTGCTGTGGGTGCTGGTGAGGCAGAGGCCAGACATCCTGGGTTGACTAGCAGAAGCCCATCATAGTTGCACTAACCTTCCTGCTCTCCCATTGCAGTGCATGCTGGGACCGCGACCAATAGGCTGCTGCTCCCCGGGCCCCCAGAGGCTGATCTGTTTGCCTCCCGGCGCCGTCTGACCCAGGTAAGGGGAAAGCAAGGGGACTCATGTCGCCTCACGCCTCTGCTTTGGGTGGGAGGGCTCTGGGAGTGAGGAGCAGGAAGGCCCTCTGTGGATGAGCCCCTCTCAGGGGCAGTGGTGTGGGGCACAGGTGTGGTTTGAAGGCCCTGACAGTAGCAGGGCCTCCTGGGGGACTTGGGGACACTGAGAGGCCCCAGGACATCTAATTCTGCCAGCCTCGGTTTTTCTGACATGGTTGCTGTCTGCGGTTTGTTCTGTGTCGTTTCACTGCACACACTTGCTAAGTACTTTGGCTGTGGTACTTCTGTCTCTGTGGGGCTCCCTTTGCTGTCACTCTGGCGTTTCTCTGCCAGAGTCGCCATGCTAGCCCTGTGTGTGTGCTTCCATGAGTGACAGCTCTTACTCCATGCAGGACCCCTCCAGGGCAGAGGTGTTCCTCCTGGGCACCAGGAACAGCCCAGCTGACTTTTAAGCCACTTGGCATTTCTCTGCTGCTCCTGGGCACCCCAGATGAAGGCTTTCTGCTCAGGGCCAAGTGCCCCAAAGGTGGGATGGGTTTGGGGCTGGGCTTGCCAGAAAACTTTACAGGGTATCCAATTAATTTTGAGCTTGAGACAAACAACAAATCATTTTTTAGCATAAGTATGTCCCCAGATTTTTGCTAAATCTGGCAACCCGAGTGGGCCTGAGGGGGCCCCAGTGCCCCTCTTCTCCTGCGGAGTCCTCCCTGCTGGGTCCACCTTGGCCCCTTCGGATCAGCTGTCTCCAGTGCCTGTGGTGGATGTGTTGGACCCAGGGGTGGCCAAGCCTGAATAGGTCACAATCAGTGGGCATCTCCTGATCCCCCAGGTTCCCATAGGCCAATCTGGGGCAGAGCCCTGGGGGTTCCCGCTGGAGGCTGTTGACTGTGCTCTCAGGATGCCTGTCTTCTCCTCTCTGGCTCTCTGACAGCAGAGTCCAGGCCAAGGAGGCCATGAGGTAGGGCTGGCTGGGCCTCTGTACCCGTGAACAGAGCTGTGAGACGGGCCTGGAGCTGCAAAAAGAACCAAGAATAGAAAATTGTCTCATGTGCTTGGAACCCAGAGTGCATGGGGTGTGGGGCTGGGGGGGGGGGGAACAGGGAAGAGGCAGGGCCAGATAATGGAGGGCTTGGAATGTCCTATTTCTGTATCTTTCAACACTGGGGTGACAGAAGTGTCTTCTTGGCAGTTGGAGTCATTTTTCTGACTACTAATGTAATATATGTTCTCTATATGTTATCTATCTATCTATCTATCTATCTATGTACCATCTATCCATCCATGTACCCACCTATCCATCCATCCATCCATCCATCCATCCATCCATCTACCCATCCATTCACCCATCCATCCACCCACTCACCATCTATGCATGCATGTATCTATCCATCCACCCATCTATTCATCCATGCATCCATCCATCCATCCATCCATCTATGTATCTATCTATGTATCCATCTAACAATCCAGCAGTATGTAGAGCATGCAGTTCGAGGCCTGTCCGTAATCTCTTCCTCCCCACGACTAAACACTGCTAATTAGTTCAATATTTATTCCTCCAAAATTTTTGTCTGTGCACTTATAAACATATTTTAAAAGCAAAAGCATGGGATCATCCTAATTATACTGCTGTGTCATTTGAGTTTTCATCTAACAACATACTGTGTAGGTCATTCCAGAGTTCTTTCAAATCCTTTTATGTCCAGTTGTTTGGCTGGTCTTTAAGCCTTATATCAATTGTTAATCCTGTCGGTGGCCATTTAGATTGTTTCCAGTGTTTGGCTGTTTATATATCTCCTTCAGGGAACCTCCCAGTTCGTACATGGCCATGCACTGGGGTTATGAGTCCTTAAGGAGTGTCTCTGAAAGTGAACTGCCTGGGTCAGAGGGCATGCACATTACAGGAGTTAATCTGTACAGCCAGGTCAACCTCCAGAAGGTTGTGCCGACTTACTATGTGCAAGAGGCTTCATCCCCTCATCCTTGCCAACCATGGGCATTAGCAATACCTTAAATCTCTGCTGATCTGTTAGGTAAAACTGCTTTTATTTTACATTTCTTTGATTGCTGATGAGGTTGAACATGTTCATATGTGTTTGTTGGCCATTTTAATTTCTTCGTTTGTGGATTGCCTGTTCATGTTATGTCCTCAGCTCATTTTTCTATATATCTGTTCATTCATTCAGTAGGTGTTTATTGAGCACCTACTATGTGTTGGGCACTGTTTGCATTGGGGACCTAGCAGTAAACAAAACTGATGAAACAGACCTGCTCCATGGAACTTATAACAGATAAATGAGTGTGTGTGTGTGTGTGTGTGTGTGTGTGGTAGTGTTAAGTGCAAAAGAGGAAAAAATAAAGCAGGGCAGGGGTGGGGAATGTTGGGGAGCCTGGATCTGGTAGTCAGACTTTGCTGGGAGGTGGCACTTCAGGACACGGGCAGGAAGCAAGAGACTGAATCAGGTGGACAGCTTGGGATCCTCAGTGCCAGGCAGGCCTGGTCCGTGCAGGGCTCAGTGAGAAGGCCAGAGTGGCTGGAACATGGGGAGTGAGAGAGAGTGGGAGGTATGGCCAGAGAGGGATCAAGAGCACATGACACAGGGCCACATGGGCCACCCTGAGGACTTGGCTTTTACTCAGGATGAAGAAGGGAGTCATGGAAGGTTCTGAATAGTGACATGACGTGATCTGAATTTCATTTTAACCAGATCCTTCTGGCTGCTGTGAAGGCCAGGGAAGCAGGGAGATCAGTCAATAGGCTGTGGTAGTGATCCAAGGAAGAAACAGTGGGGGCTTAGAGCAGGGGGGCTTGGCAGAGGTGGGGAGAAGTGAAGAGGTTCTTGGTGCGTGTTAATGGTAGAGCCAAGAGGATTTGCTGACACATTGGATGAGGTGGTGTGTGAGACAGAGAGAGCCAGGGATTACTGTCTTAGTCATCTTGGGCTGCCATACCCAAATACCATAGGCTTGGGTGGCTTGAACAACAACATTTACTTCTCACACTTCTGGAGACTTGGAAGTCCAAGATCAAGGTGCTGGCAAACTCAGTTCTTGGTGTGGACCCTCTGTTTGACTTATAGACAGCTTCCATCTGTGTGCTCATAGAACCTCTTCTTTGTGCACCACAGAGAGATAGAGAGCCCTGGTGTACTCTTCCTCTTCTTATAAAGACACTAATCCCATCACCAGGGCTGCACCCTCATGACCTCATCTAATCCTAATTACCTCCCAAAGGCTCCACCTCCAAGTACCATCACATTAGGGGTTTAGGATTCAGCATATGACTTTTGAGAGGCACATTTAGTCCATAGCAATGACTCCAAGCATTTGGGCCCGAGTATCTGGAAGGGCAGCGACAGACTGGACATCAACAGACTGGACAGCGAGGAGGAAGAATGAGTTTGATGTAGGGAAGGAGAAGAGCTCACCTGTGGACAGGACTGGATATGTAATGTGTGGGGCCTGGAGCAAAATGAAAATGGAATGGTGGCCCTTTATTTTAAAAAATGATTAAGAATCGCCAAGTGGTAACAGTAGAGCATTAAACCACACTCAGGGACAATGTGTGACTGCCTAGGTAGCACACCCTGGCTGGAGACATGCGAAGTAGACATTCAAGAAGTGTGGAGTTGACAGTTGGATGTGTGAGGCTGGAGTTCAGGTGACAGTTTGGGGCTGGAGACACAATCTGGGGTTATCAGCATAAAGGTAGTATTTTAAGCCTTGAGATTGGTTGAGAGCATCAAAGGAGTGAATATAAATAGAAAAGAGAAGAAAGACCAAAGACCTGGCCTTGGGGCTTCCTTCAGTTAAAAGTTGGGGAGCTGAGGAGGAACCAAAAAAGGTGAGTCAGAAAGAGCAACCAGTGACGTGGAGGGGAACCAAGCAGGTATGAGGTCCTGGAAGCCAAGGGGTCAAGCATAAGTTTGAGTAAGGTGCAGAGGGAGCATTGATCATGCATTAGCTGTGGGAGATCACAGATGACCTTGGCTTCAGTGATTGGGGGTGGGTGGGCGGTGGTTGTGTGAAATACATTTTATTGACTTGCAAGAGCAAATTGATTTATAAGAGGTTAAGGGATTTAACCTTTTATCTGTAGTATGTTGCAAATGTTTTTTACAGTTTTGTGTGTGTGTGTGTGGGGGGTTGTCATTTAAGTTTATAGAGTTTTTCTTAACCCTGAAATGTTGAAAACTGTCCTGTAGTCAGGGTCTGCCACTCTTTTCCGTTAGAGTTTCTGGCCTTGGCCACTGCAAAGCTTTGAAAATGTTGTCTTATGTTGTTTCTAGTCGTTTATGATATTTGAAAATATTTAAATCCGTAGTTCACCTGGACTGTTTTTAGGTGTGTGATTTGAGGTAGGGATCGAAGTGTTTTTCCCTAAAAGACCAGCCAGTTGGCTTTGACACTTCATCGAGTAAGCTTTCCTCCCTGCTCTGCAGCTCCATTGCCGTCATTCGATTGCACTGATCTTTGTGAGAAAGTCGAGGCTTGGTGATGGATGAGGGTGGAGTGTGCAGGGACAGGAATGCAAGCTGACACAGTCGCCTTCAGTGAGGGAAGAAGTGAAGGGAAGTTAGGGAGGACGGGAGCTGTCCAGTATTGAGGGCCTCCTGTGTGCCCGCACAGTTCTGCGGGGTTGGTATGTATGTCGTATACCCGTTTGCAGACAAGGAAACTGAGGCTCGGCAGGTTTTCATCACACATGTCCAATGGCATCAACTCTTAGGAAGTGGGGCCGAGACTGGGAGGCAGCTTTCTGCTCCCGTGCCTGTGTTCTATCCACCCAGGTGAAGGGAGAGGGGAAGGGGAGTGGTTTCCAGGAAGGTTAGAAGGGCTTCCGGCCCAAAATATACCACCCCGCCCAACTCTGCTTCCCTGCCTGCTATTTGCCTAGGTCTTGAAGGTTTTCCCATTTTGAAGAGGAACCTGTTAAAACCAGAATACTCCTGGCAGGGAATCACACTTTAAGTTTACAGCTCACATCTTAATTATCAGTTAACACCTCTGCAGGGATTAGCTGACAGCCAGCTGAGGACACTGAATGGGGGCCGGTGTGATGTGTATCTGGGCTGGGAAAGGCCAGGAAGGGGGAGGGGTGATGGGGGGGGAGGCCAGTACCCAGCAATTCACAGCTTTCTTCTGGGCCCTGGGCAAGAGAGGGAGGTGGAGCTGGATCCATGTGGGAGGGGAGGGGGGTAGGGGAGTGGCAGCTACTGTGTGGAAACCCGGGACTGGGGCTGACATCTATTAGATACTTGCTGGGTCCTGGTATCAGAGGAGGCTTGTCACATTCTCAGTCTTGGTCTTGAGAAGGTCAGGAAATCAGACACCCATTAGCTACCTTGGGCACCAGCTGCCAGCAGTCACTCAGAGCTGGAACTTGTCTGTGACACCCGTAGACCAGATCTGTCACCAAGCCTTGAGGAGTAGTAATAGGAGAGAGGCTGAGGTGTCTAGAACCTCTTCTAGGTTTTTGAGGGCCAGTCTACCCTGCCAGGGTCAGGGCTTGGTGTGTGACCAGGGTCAGTGCTCAGTGTGTGAGCAGCATTGGGGCTCCATGTGAGACCAGGGTCAGGACTCAGTATGTGACCAGGATTAGGGCTTGGTGTGAGCAGGGTCAGGACTTAGTGCGAGGCCCCAGATAGGTACCCGACAGCCTCCCAGCCCACTGGTGCATGAGGGCAGGAGGTAAAGAAAGATGTGACTGTGTAAAGCTGGCCTTTCTCTCCCATAAGGGCCTCCTTCCCCTCCTTTAACCTCACTCTGCGCATGGGCAGTGATCTGTGTCTTTGGGGGATATCATGTATCTGAAGGTGACTGGCCACCCGACCACTTTAATCACCGTGTGGACTCTGACAGCCTTCTTGGAATCCTACATCTCCCCTCTTCCTCTCTGTCTTTTCCCTCCCCTCCTCTCCTCTGTAAGCCTCCCCCTGACCTTACACCAGTTGCTGGCACTCAGACCCTGAGACTCCCAGACACCCTTCCAGCGGGAAGCCGACCCAGGTCCCAGGTAACCTGCGTCAGGCACACACCGAGCTCTTCCCTCATTCTCTCCTGTACCCGGGGCTGCTGCAAGGGCTCAGCTGGGCAGGGAGCCCCTTGGGAGGGGTGCAAATAGTGATGAAGGAAGACTTCCAGGAGGGGAGGAGCTGAGCTCAGTATCTGTGAGCAGGTTCGAGAGCACCTCCAGGTAGGGCACCTGCTGGGGTCTCTGCGGGTGCTGGGCTGGGGCCTGTCGTGAATTGGGGGGTGGCTGAGAGGTGTGAGGGGTCAGATGGAGGAGGCCTCCATGGCCACTTGAAGACTTCAGAATTTATTCCCAAGGCCAGGAGTTTCCCCTCTTTTATTCTTTAGCACTTCGAAGAAGTGGGGGAAGCTTGGAGCGGAAAATAGACTCAGTCGTTCATTCCGCAAATGTTTACTGGGCACCTGGTCTTCTGGAGACACAGCTGTGAACCAAGTAGAAAACAGTTCCCTGCCTCAGGGAGCTGATGGCTCCAGGGTGGCTGCAGACGAAGGAGGGATGAAGGGCCTTACTCTATTGGCCCCTCCCCACCGCATCCCCGCAAACACATGGGATCTCAGGGCTGGTTCTGGAAACTGCTGTCCTTAAGGGACCTGAAGGAGATGCTGCCAGGGAGGATTCCTTTCTGCTGATGGAAGGTTCTGGGAGTCAGGATGGCAGAGTAAAAGAAGGTGAGCAGGAGAGGAAGAGAGAGAAGGACCTTTCAGGAGAAGAAACCCCTCTCCCTGTGGCTCACCCACCAGGGCAGAGAAAGGGGACGAGGCCCTTCCAGGTATGGTGGCCAGTTGTCCTGTTTTGCCCAGGACTGTCCCACTTTAGCATATATGTCAGTCCCAGGATGGCTGGTCACCCCCCCGGTGCCACTCTGCACCTGAAGCTCGGCCTCTGCCCATGGCCAACCCTGAGCGTCCAGTCACGTCGTGCTGGGCCTCTAAGAAACTGGGTGTCTAGGTCATGGTGCGGGCTGTGCCTAGGGATTATGGGAAGCAATTGTGGGCTGGCTGGGGGTGCTGACGAAGGAGTGAGGGAAGGGGCCTCACTGCTGTGGCTGAGCTGCTTTCAGGGCCCCAGTGGAGACTGGGGACAGATCCAGCAAGTGGACTCAATTCTGAGGCTTGGGGAACCTGGGGGGCTGTGAGGTGGGAAGCAGCAACAGAACTGCCTGCACGGTTGTGCCCACTCGGGGCTGGCCACCTGCTGCCCTGTGGAGGCCTGGCTCCTCTGCCCATTTCTGCCTCCAGCTTGTTGTATGACTTTAGGACGTCAACTGACACTGGGCCTTAGTGGCCTTGCCTGAGACCCAGCTGTGACTCTGGGCCAGAGCCACCTGAGGGAGGTTTTGCAAAGCACAAGATGTGTGCTGCTTTGGCCACTGTTGTGGATCAGTGCCTGCTCTTGGGTGCCCGCTCTGGGGACCACAGAGGGGCCTCAGGTAGGGCCAACTCTCTATTCTTGTGGGAGAGACAGATGTGTAAACTAGGGGACAGAAATTGGAGGCCCCAACCAGGGATGTGGCTTGTGGATTTGTTTTGTTCCATTTCAAACAATTTTGTTTTTTAAAATTGAGATACAGTTCACATACCATAAAACTCACCATTTTATTTTATTATTTTATTTTATTTTATTTTTATAACTTGTTTTATTTTTTATTTTTTTAAATTTACATCCAAATTAGTTAGCAAATAGCGAAACAATGATTTCAGGAGTAGATTCCTTAGTGCCCCTTACTCATTTAGCCCATCCCCCCCCCACCACCCCTCCAGCAACCCTCAGTTTGTTCTCCATATTTATGAATCTCTTTTGTTTTGTCCCCCTCCCTGTTTTTATATTATTTTTGTTTCCCTTCCCTTATGTTCATCTGTTTTGTCTCTTAAAGTCCTCATATGAGTGAAGTCATAGGATTTTTGTCTTTCTCTGACTGACTAATTTCACTTAGCATAACAGGGTCCAGTTCCATCCACGTAGTTGCAAATGGCAAGATTTCATTCTTTTTGATTGCCGAGTAATACTCCATTGTGTATATATACACCACATCTTCTTTGTCCATTCATCCATCAATGAACATTTGGGCTCTTTCCATACGTTGGCTATTGTCAATAATGCTGCTATAAACATGGGGGTGCGTGTGTCCCTTCGAAACAGCACACCTGTATCCCTTGGATAAATGCCTAGTAGTGCAATTTCTGGGTCGTAGGGTAGTTCTATTTTTAGTTTTTTGAGGAACCTCCATACTGTTTTCCAGGGTGTCTGCACCAGTTTGCATTCCCCAAAACTCACCATTTTAAAGTGTACAATTCAGTCTTCTTCAGTGTATTCACAAGAGTGACAAAAGTCATTGCCCTTGTTTCAGAGCACTTCCATTACCCTAAAAGAAAACCCTGTACCCATTAGTGGTTACTCCTCCTCTCTCTATGCCTAAAGCCCTGGCGACCACTAATCTACTTTCCTCTCTTTGGATTTGCCTAGTCTGGACATTTCAAATAAAATGGAATCATACACCAGGTAGCCTGTCAGGTCTGGCTTCTTTCACTAAAGATAATGTTTTCAAAGTTCTTCCATGTTATAACACATATCAGTATTCCTTTTTGTGGCCCAGTAATATTCCATTTTATGGATATACCACATTTTGTTTATGCATTCATTCATGGACATTGGGATCATTTCCTCTTTTTGGCAGTTATGAATAATGCCGCTGTGAACATTTGTGTAACTGTCTTTGTGGGGACATGTTTTCTGTTCTCTTGTGTCTACCCCGGGAGGTGGATCGCTGGGCCATGACGTCACTTGGCGTTGCTGCCTCCATCAGGGCATGTGCTCTCCATTTTTCTCAGGTCCTGCCATTCCCGGTAGCATTACGGTGCCCATTCACGCTCTGTCACCTCCTCTCTGGCCCCTGTGGGCATCTGCGTTTTGAGCCCTTGATTACAGAACAGTGATGGAGGGAAATACAGGGGATATGGGGGCTGTAGGAGCCAGAGAAGGCTTCTGACCTGGAGAGGGGTCCTGGAGGGCTTCCAGGAGGAGATACCACCTGAGGTTACCTAGGCCCAGTGGACATCTTTCTTCTAGGGCAAAAAGGGTAAGGGAGAGTCCTCCTACAGGTAGGTGTGAAGCTCCCCCTCTATCCCCACCCTGGTGGGCAAACGCTGGGAGACGAGGGGGGCTCCAGGGATCAGCCAAGATACCCTCTCTCCCTTCTCTCCATCTTCTGTCTTGCTCTTCTCTGCCATTTGTTCAGGAAACTGCCAGAAGTTGAGAGAAGAGGAAGATAAGGGAGTGAGAAAAGCCAGCCGCCCCTGCAGAGAGGTCCTGAGTAGGGCGGGCAAGAGGATGGGAGGCTTTGGCACTTCCTTAGGTGGGGACAGAGTCTGAAGACCTAGGGCAGAGGTGACCCTGGGCCAGGACACCTCGTGTCCCAAAATGCCATCTGTTTGTCCCTCCCTCAGAGGCAGGTGAGAGGTGGGATGGGCCCCGCTGGGCCAGACCAGGCGTACGGCAGAGGCAGAGCGAGGGACCCAGACCTGGAGCTGCACGCACGTCCTCCCAGGTTTCTGCTCTGCTACCTAATGGGTAATTATACCCTGACATGCACGGAGGCGAAGAAGGGATTTTCTGTGAAGCAAAATCTCCCGTGAAATATTCAGGCCACGCTGGGCTGCACTTCCCAGCCGCCTAATCGCTGCTGCTTGGCTTGGCCACAGCGTGAGAGGCCACGTGTGCCTGGAAGGCCACATGGGGCTTTTGATTTCCTTCTCGACAAGGAGAGGTTTCCACAGGCTAGGAAGAGCGTTGGCTCTGGGCCTGAGACCCTGCATGTGTACACGTGTGTATACCTGTGTGTGCTTCCTGTTTCTGGCCTGTGCACATTGATTTATGAACTTGGCCACACGTGTGTGTTCTGAGTGTGCGCGCTTATATGCGCCAGCGACTGACAATACTCTGGCATATACAGGGCAGTTCACACAGCTGCCTGGGTTGCCCCTGAAGGTGCTTCTCCACGATGCCGTGTTCCTCTGATTCTCGGGACGATACCTGCGTACGACACCCTCTTGGTGGGGGAAGGGCTGCCCTGTGTGTGAGTGCTGCCTGTGACTGGCATGGTACTCAGGGTTTTGGGTGTGGGTTGAAAGCCGCGAAGTCCTCACAGGCTCAGGGGTGAGGGACACCAGACGGCAGCTGGCCTGCTGTGTGTACATTGGAGTCAGGCTTTGCCTCTCTTCTGACTTTAGTGTTTGGTTTCTACCAAGTTTTGAGTGCTGGATGTGGGGCTGGGAGGGTGGGAAGGATAAGTGCTTCTGAGAGTTCATTGAGCTGGGACCTGTCTGTCCCTTTGTCAGCGCCCCCCAGCCCCTCAGCTACCCCACCTGTCTCCTCCAGCCAATAAAAGTCTTGCATTTGCAGTTCACTCTCTCCTCCACGTTGCACGAGGTAGGCAGGACTGGAATTATCATACCCATTTGGCAGAGGAGGAAACTGAGGTCCAGAGAGGCAAAGAGGCATGCTTGAAGTCACTTGGCGAGCCAGGGCTTTGAGCGGGAGGACTAGCCCCTCCTCCCTGCACATGGACCCTTTGCCCTCAGCCCCAGCCCTGGGCCGTTGGTGGGGGGGAACAGAAGAAACAGGCCCCACTTTCATGAATGAATCTAGCTGGAGGGTGCTCCCTTCTCCACAGGGAGAGATGGCCCCAGGGCTCTGTTCATCTCTAAATCAACAGGTGGGGACAGGGAGGTAATAATATTGATGTCCATCGTTGATATTTCCTTATTGTGGTTGGAGTTAGCAATTCCTCCACGGCTGAGGCCCGATCTGGCAGACAAGTGGAGGAGCTCTGGCTTAGTAATGTCAACCTGGTAATGTCACACTGACAAGGCTGATGGGGGACTGGCCTTTAGTAGGGAGAAGGAGAAGCAGGGGGCTGAGCAGAAGGTCGGCAGCTGTCCCCTTCTCCCCCCCTGGGAGCTTGCTGTCCTTGAGCACAGCCCTCGAGAGCACCCTTCACCCCGTTCATCCCCCTGGGAGCTCACTTCCCAGGTTGTCTCCTTCGCTCCATGGCCCCTCACCCCTCCCTGTTCTGCTAGGATGGCTTCCTTTAAAGAGTGGCCTCCGCACCCCTGGGGAAAGCCCACAGGCATCAGCCACAACCCAGGAAGGCTCTGTGCAAGCCCTCCCGGGTGGCCAGAGGCAGGAGAGCAGCTCCTCAGCCCTCTGCCCTCCTCCATCTGGGAGAACCTCCCAGCTCTGCCACATTCAGCTCTGCATATCTCCCCAGGTGCCAGTCTCCACAGCAAGGCAAGCATAGCCCCTTCCTGCAGGCCACTGCACATGCCCCCTCATCCGTGCGCTGTTTCAGACAGAAGGGCTAAGATGAGCACTCAGATCCCTGGGAGATTCCTTGCCCACTGCTTCAGGCTTCCCTCCCCCCTCCAGGGAGTTCTCCCCTCAGTGTCCCTCCACCCAGATCTCTTTAGATCCTTTGGTTCTTAAGCAGAGGAAGCCAAGCCTGCCATTATCGAGGGAGAAGTTACTCAGTCCTTGACATCTCTCAGCTCCCTTGCTGCCAACCTGCCTGTTTGCTGCACGCCTAGTGTAGGGCTGCTCTGAACTAATGATAAAATAAGCAATAGTGGCCACTCTTGCTTCTTGAGTGTTTATTCTATGGTAGGTTCTGTTAAAAGCCTCTTACAAGAGGGGTGCCTGGGCGGCTCAGTCGGTTAAGCATCTGACTTTGGCTCAGGTCGTGATCTCAGCAGTTTGTGAGTTTGAACCCCACGTCAGGCTTTCTGCTGTCAGCATGGAACCTGCTTCGGATCTTCTGTCTCCTTCTCTCTCTGCTCCTCCCCTGCTCATGCTCTCTCTCTCTCTCTTTCAGTAAATAAACATAAAAAACACCTTACAAGAATTTGATCCTCATAACAACCCTCTGGGTTAATAAGTACACTTCTTATCCCCATTTTACAGATGAAGAAAACTGAGATTCAAGGAAACTGAGCCTGCCCAAGCCCTTCTGCTGAGCCACCCCTCCTCTGCCTCTTCTGTCCATCAAGTCATTTCCTCCAATTGTATCTCTCTTCCATGAGAGTCCCAGAGCAGGCAGGGGCCATCATCATGTCTTCCTTGCCCCCCCAGTCCCCAGCCCAGTACCGGCCCCACAGCAGGTGGCATAATTGGCAAGTGGTTCCCCTTCCTTGGCTCCCTGGAGTGTGCGTGCTGCCCTGGGAGCATTGTGTGCTCTCTGAGGACGGGGGTCTCACACATTGACTGCCCAGCCGGTGGTATTTGCTGAATGAGGGCCCAGTGTCTGACTGCAAGGCTCCCTGAGGCAGAGAGGCAGCCCCGCCTGCTAAGCTGCCCACCCTCGAAAGAGACGTTCAAAGCTGTGTCTCAGCTCATTCCGGGACTTGGCAAGTATGTCCCTGTGTTCACATCATTTATTCATTTGTTCAACAAGCACTTGTTGGCTACTGCGTGCCCGGTGCTGCATCCTGTGGAGGGTCTTAAGCACGCTGAGATGATCTGGTCCTGGCCCTGCCCTGGGGGTTCACGGCCTTCTTAGAACTAAAGCAAAACCTCACCTGACCAGTGCAGGATAAAGCTTGCCCAGTGGAGGCAGTAGCAGAGCATCGTGTGGGGATGGGCAAGATGGGTGAGGAAGGTGGCACGGAGAAGGAGCTATTTCAGGCTGGTAGAGAGGAAAGGGCACCGCAGGCAAAGGGGACAGCCTATGCAAAGGTCGGCCTCAGGAAGAGGCAAGTTCAATTACAAAATACCCAGGTGGGTGGGCCTGCTCATAGAGAGAGGATGGGGGTGGCTGTGGTAGGCATTGGAAATATAGGTGCACCCCCACCTCCTGCAGATGCTTGGGACCCCTGGAGGGGCCTGTGAGGACAATCCCTAATGTTGAGGGCTTGTTGTGGAGGAGCTGAGTGCTTCTCCTTTTGTGCCCAATGTAGGGTGATGTGTGATAGACCAGTGTCTGTGGGTGGGTGGTGTTGCCCAGCATGGTGACTGAGCCAGCCAGGGAGAGGGTGAGGACCAAGGGCGCCCTGACCACATATGCTGGCAGGCTGCCTTGGGCTCAGGAACCAGATACACCTGGACCGTGACGGCATTCACCTGTGCCACACATCCCAGTGATCAGAGCTCCCAGCCCTCCAAGCAACCCCCTCAACAGGGTCAGCCTTGGTGGGAGGAGGGAGACTGAGGCCCCACGACGCCAGAACCCCACACAGGGTCACGCATAAGCAGTGGGTGAGATAGGGTACCTCCTGTCCTTCAGTGGGATATTGGGGTCCTCGGCAGGCACAAGACCCTCAGCTCTCAGGGTCCATGGCAGAGCCAGGGTGCTACCGTGCCTGGTGCAGAGAAGGCCTGGCTGGCGAGGAGGTGGTGCAGGGCCCACTGAGGGTAGCAGGCAGGCAAGGAGCTGGGAATGCTGGCAGAGAAGGAGGCTTCCCTCTGGAGACTTATCGCTAGAAGCTTCTCCAGGATTTGACTTGAGCACCCAGTGGCCAGTCTCAGGGGAAAATTTCTCTCACATGCCTCCTGGGCCCAGAGTAGACTGGGAGGGAACCAAGCACTGCCTAGCCCGGGTTTACATGTGCACAGGCATGAACACACATGTATCCACCTGTGTGTAGAGCTCACACTTACGGGTGTACAGGCATGCTTCTGTTTGTACATGCAGGTCTCTGTGTGTATGTCATGAGTGTGTCCTTGTATATACATATATAGCTGTGTGTCTACATGTCTGAAGGAGGGTGTCCCAGGGAGTACAATCCTGCATCTGTACGGTGCACGAGAGCCTCTGGCCAAAGTCTGCAGCCCCACGGGACACACCCTTTTCTTCCCACTGGGGCTGGAAAGCTCCCAAACTCACTGTTTCCAGGCCTGGGCCCACCTGTGCCCTGCCTCTTACTCATAATGCCTGCCCCTGAGTCCTGACGTCTGGCCTCCTGGCGACAGGCACTGTGGGTGGAGGTGAGCATCAAGGGGACAGCTCAGGCTGAGAGGGGCTATCCATCCTCTTTTTCGTGTCCCCCACCAAGCCCTAAGTACCTGCCATGGGATCCTGACAGGTAGGTTCCCCACCTCCACCACTTGCATAGCCCCCTAGATGGGGGGCTCACTGCCTCCCAGAGCAGGACCAGAGGAACCTATGGGATATAACCCAGAAAGGAGAGGTCAGGAGGGCCAGAGGGTGGGGTCATGGCTCAGCCCTGACTACTAAGGGCCTGGGGCTCTCCTCCAACAGCCAGGCCTGGGGCTGCAGCTCCTGGCGGCAAGGTCAGGCCCCAGGATTCAGGGCCTTTCACCTTGTTGTCAAGAGCGAATTCCAGCTATTAGTGACAGAAGCAAGGGATTTGGGGAGGATTTCTCTCTCATTTCCCAGAGCTTTCAGCAAGCCTCCTCCCTTCCCACCCTTCAGCCTGCCAGAGCTGAGAATACACACACACACACACACACACACACACACACACGCACACACACTCAGTGTTCTTGTGTGGCTGAGAGAGGGAGAGAAATCTGGGTCAGTCTCCCAGGGAAGGCTCCATGGCATCTCCCCACCTTCCCCAGCAAATGCTCAGGGTTGCAAACTTGGGCTGTGATCTGACGGCCAAGGCCTGCCCCAGTCCTGCCCCAGCTTGCCAGAGATGCCCTGCAGAAGGACCCCAGGCCTGCCCCTCCTGGGCCCTCCCTGGGCTTTCCCGTCCTGGCAACCTTGCACTCCAGCCTCAGTGTCTTCCTCCTCCAGATACCAGGACTCACAGGGCATTTTTGCCATATGCTCCACTGATTGTATGGAGGGTGACAGAGGCTTTCTACTGGACCTACTGGACCCTCAGCCCCTGAGGTTTGGGGGATGGGGGCAAGGACTGGTCTTAAGAAGCCTCTGATAGCAACACTATGCACAGAATGCCTGAGCTGGAGGGGAGACCCCCAATGGTGGAATTGCAAGCAGATGGCAAGGGCCTGGGTCTGGGTAGGATGCCTCAGGGAAGCAGTTTCTGAGAGAAGGTGGACTGAGAAACAGCTAAAGATATCACTGCCATTTCAGGATGGAGCTTGGAGTGGAGACTAAGTGAGAGCCCGAGGGGTTAAGTCAGTGCCTGAGACAGGCCTGAGGTCCAGAGTGGGCCCCACCGCACCCAGTGACTTCAGAGAGACATTCACCTGACTGGATGGTGGAGAGAGGTGGTGGAGTGTCCCCTTTCTCTGGGAAAACTGGATCATGGGGAATTGCCATGCTTTAAGTCACCCAGGGACACAGGCAGCCCCCCCACCCCCACCCCTGGGAGACACCGAAGCTACTTCCTTCTTCCTGCCCCTGGTTCTCAGGTGACCTAGCAGATCTCTCCATCCTTCTACAGGGTGACTGTGGGGTCCTCAGTGCCTGCCTGTGAATGTCTGTTGAGTGAAGGGATAGAGAATTGATTTGATTTAAGCTAAATACAAGGAAGGACTTCTTGATGCCCTGGGGCAGCCTGGGTCTCCAGCTTGATGCTAAATGGAGGTGAGACAGATCCTCAGAAGGGCTGACGGGTGGAGGGAGAGGACCCCAGGCCTCCCAGCTTCCTCCGGAGGCCAATTCCTGCCAGTGTGTCCCAGAACCCCCAGATCCAGCGCATCCCAGCTGAGATGCCCATTTTATTTTCAAGTATAGGAGGTGTGCACCCTTGTGAGGGTTGGCTGTTGAATTGTTGGAGTCACTTGCATGTGTGTATATGCCTGTGATAGGTGAGGGCACACATGCACAGCATGGCTCAGGAGTCACTTCATGGACTTAAGAACTCTTTTAGAGTATGGAACCAGAGACCATTCAGCTTTAGAAGGGGCTAAAGGGATTGCTTTTTAGGCCATGGAGAGGGCAGCTCACTTCCCCTTCCTCACCAGCCACTTGTGGAGTGGCACCTGGACTCCCAGGCCAAGGCGTTCAAGGAAACGCTGGAAAGGGGAGCTAGTCCCTGACCTTGAGGCCTGGAAGTGAGGAGCTGAGGGTCAGGGGAGGCCTGGAGGAGAGGGTGGAGAGTGTTGGAGTTTGAGAGGCAGAGCGGACGGCAGGGTCATGGCCTCCTCAGATGGGGCACCAGGGCAGACCTGGGTCTCCCGCCTCAAACTGGGGTCCCTGTGGCACTAGCTAGGCTCCTGGACAGTCTGCCCACCCCCTTGAGAACCTGTGGAAAGGAGTTTCCCTGCTCCCTTGCCCCAACCAGGCCAGGCTGCAGCCCTGTGCCCAGGGGTCCCAGCCCAGCCCAGCTCCTCCCAGGGGCATCTGAGCTGCCAGCATGGCATCCCTCTGCTAACCTGACTGACCCAGTCCATGTGTGGAGACCCCGGACCAGGGGCACACACACATTCACATACGCGCGTCCTCCCTGATCAATAGGGTTAAGAAACTGGAAAAGGTATAATTCAAACTGTCAGCCTGGTTCTTATTATTGTGCTTGAGGTGACTCCCGCCTCAGCCCTCACCTCCTCTTGGCTCCATTTGGAGGGCCATGCAGGGTCCCGGACTGGAAAGAGAGTAGGGCAGGATGTGGTGTGGGCAGTGTCCCTGGCAGGAATGGCCCATGAAGATTAGGGCAGAATCTGAGATCATCTCTCCCCAACATTGGCCCTTGGTTCAGCTAAGCTGGTTCAGCTAAGCTATTGTGCAGACAGGGAAGCCGAGGCCCAGTGAATGTATAGGCCCTCTACCTCTTTGTGTCCCAGCTTGTTCAGCCCCTCTAGGAAGGGCAGAAGGGAAGAGAACAGAGGTGGGGAGGTCAGGAAAGTGGGATGCAAGCTCTAGGGCATGTGACCCAACTGTTTACCCAGCAAACGTTATCTAAGCCATTGGCCAGAGAAGGGCTTGTGTCAGCCCTGCCCTCAGCAATGGTGGCCTAGCTGAGAATGGACAGTGACTTGCACTGTGTCTCATTTGGATCCTCACATGGCCTGGCAAGATAGGTGCTATTATCCCCATTTCATAGATACGCAAACTGAGGCCCAAAGGGAGGCCTTCCCAGGAATGTGGATAGGTAGGGAGAGTGCCTGCCCAAAGGGGACACAGACCTGCTCCTGGTGAGGGGATCTCCCACAACTGAACGCTCTCAGCAAGGCTTTGCTCACTGCCTTAAGGCAGAGCTGAGACCAGCCCCTGTGAGAGAGCTAGTCACTTGTCTTTCGGACTTCAGACTTCCTGGTTTGTTCCCTGCGCTAGCCAAGAATGTCTTCTGTAAGTCTGACCACAGTCCCTCATGCTTTTTGACCCTGTCACTCTTGTGGGATCTTGTCAGTCCAAAGGCCCCACTGGCCTCTCCTCTGTTCCTCTCTCTTCTTGGTTCTGGGGAGGTCTGGGGGTTTGGGCACTGGGCCCTACAGCCCAGCCTCCCCACCAGGCCTGTTTGCGAGTGCCCACCTGTGCCCAGCATAGCCGTTCTCATCATAGCCCCTGCCCGTCTCATTTCTACTAAGCTTATTTGCCACCTGAAGGGCTTCCTTTTCCACTCTGTTTGCCCATAATCACCCCCTAAATCCGTCACTGTCTCCCCAGTCTCTCCCTGCACTGCCCAGCACAGTCGTGAACAGGCAGCCAGGCTCAGGTACAGCTCAGGGTCCTTCCTTCCTCCCTCCTACCTGTCCTGGGAAGGGGTGGGTGTTGCATCCCTGTCTCTGTGGATTTCCCTGCTCCGAAACCAGACATGTGGTTTGGTTGAGAACCAGGGGCAGGCTCTCAAGCCCCTGAAAGCTTTTCCCTCCTGTCTCTCCACCTTATCCACCTGGACTGGGAAGACCTAGGTTCACCCTGAAATCTGATGCTCAGAGGCCCAGATCTTGCTTCTTATGCACCCCCACATACACACACACACCCACATCCCAAGGGAAGCTGACCTTTGGTTAGGGTGAGCAGGGAAGCAAGGTGGCTTTTTAATTTTTTTAAATGTTTATTTATTTTTGAGAGAGGGACACACACAGAGCACAGATGGCCGAGGGGCAGAGAGAGAGAGGAGACACAGAATCCAAAGCAGGCTCCAGGCTCTGAGCCGTCAGCACCAAGCCCAAACCAGAACTCGAACCCACGAACCACAAGATCATGACCTGAGCCGAAGTTGGATGCTTAACCGACTGAAGCACCCAGGTGCCCCATCAAGGTGGCTTTTTAAACTAATTCATACTAACGTGGGAGTGACTGATAGCAATTTATCCTACCTATGGTATTTGGATTTGAACAGAGGAGCATTACAGCAGTAATGTTGATAACAAAAATAACCACTAACACTCAGTTTTTACTCTGTGTCAGGCACTGTTGTTAACACTGTACAGGTATTAAGTCACTTAATTGATCCAGTAACCTAGATGAATTTCTAAATTGGTTAGAAGATAAGGAAAGAATATTGAGGGGCAGGAGGAGAATGAGGAAGCAGGAGGCAGACCTCTCCCTCCTCTCATCCTCCATCCCGGCTCCCACTTGGTATAGAGAAGATTCTAGTTGTTTGCATGGCAAACCATGTCAGGCATTGCTTGAGGTCACCTTGGCAGGGCAGGGGAGGCTCTGCTTCTCCCTGGAGCTCACAGTTCTCCCATGAGATGGCTAGACAGCCTGTCCCCCCTCCCACCGATCTCCAAGCACCCTTTAGAAAGTCCCTTGGTGCTAAGAGTCATCACACAGGCCCCCTGAGGAGTCAAAGGCAACGTCCTCTCTGGTCTCTGAACCCCTCCAACTCTCTTATGGCTTAGCAGCTGCCTGGCCTTCTGACCGAACTCTTGACCCTGCTTCAGCTAGATGTGCCCTGGAGCCCGGCTATAAATTTGATTTAATGTGAGCCTCAAATAAACCCTACAGGGTGAGTGGAGCTGGGATGAGGATCCCCATTTTGCACGTGGGGAGACCGAGGCTGAGAGAAGAGAAATAACTGTGCTGAATCTTCCTATCCAGAAGGATGGCCTAATGAACTGCTTCTGAAGTGAGGGGTGAGGAGGGTCTATCGCACCCTAAGAGGGACGCTCACCACTTCAAACAAATGAATGTGAGGTAATGGTGGCATTTTAGGCCCTGCCCGTTTGCATCTTCACCACGCCCTTCCCTGGGTCCTCTGGGTACCTCTGGGCATCCCTGAGGCTGAGTAGCTGCTCCTAGACTGCCCCTCCTCACCCCACCCCAGCCTCGCCCACCTGCCAGCTTTCAAGGTCACGCTGTCTGGAAATTCAGCAACTGATCTGGGAGACTTCCATTGTAAATCTCCCAGCATGGCCCGCTTCTACAATACAGCCAACTGCCACACCCCACGGCCCATTCCTCTCAGCCTACCCTGATGGTGACCAGTCATCTATCCTCTGTGGGAGGGTAGCTGGCCATTCGCTGCTTCTCCCCACCCCAAACTCCTGAGGACAGGGCCCCAGGGACTCCGAACTCAGACAGAAGTAACATAATTCTGAGCTGAACTCAACCATCAACTGCTGTGTGGTCTCAAGCAAACCACTTCCCTTCTCTGAACCTCCGTGTCCACACTCAGGATGTGGATCAAGGTCACATGACCTTGACGATCCAGTGTGACGAAGTGTGGGAGCTGACAGGGTGGCCACTCTGATGAGGGTTCCCATGGGACCCATCCTTGGGAATCCTCAGGGTGGAGGAGCCCAGAATAAGGCATGATTATACCTGCCTCTCATCAAGTCAGGGAAGACTTCTCAGAGGAAGTGGTATTTGGTTTGGCCCTGGAAGGATGACCAGACTTCACACATCTGGGGATGAGGACACTGGTGGATGGTGTTCTGGGGGTGGCAAGAAGGGGCCCTCCATGAAGGCATGACCAGCCTGGGGCCTTAGAGTCTCTAAGTTGCATTTCTTACTTGCTTGAGCATATCAGGCCCCAGCTTATACCCTTCAGTGGCTCCCTGATGCCCTTGGGCTAAAGCCCCTACTCCCTCAGGAAGCTTCAGGTACCTGGCAATATCTGGTCCCTGCCAGCTTCAGGACCCAGGGCACTGCCCTTGCCCCAGGCCTCCAGCCTTGGTGAATTTCTTTTTCTCTATAGAATGTGCAAGCCGATCCCTGATTTGACTCTTTGATCAAATAACCCCCCACCAGGCGTTATGTGATCTGCCTCTCCCGCCCCCCACCCCCGAGCCTACCCCCTCCCTCAGGGTCCCAGCCCCTCAAGTTGAGTCTGCCTGTTTGGGATTCAGCTCAAATGTGCCCAACTTAAAGTACCACTTTAAAGTAGTACAACTGAAGTACTACCAGGTGACAAAAATCCCGTTTTGCCCAGGCCTGGGGCTTGCTATTGGAACCTGGACAGTGCCAGGCGCCTCAGGGTGGTTGGTCACGCCAACTGACCTCCAGCCCCTGCCGCCTGGCCTGCCTGTGTTTGAATTTCCTTACCACTTTCCCTTTGGAAGACCCGTCTGTCCCTGCGCTTTTCCTCATTGGTCAGCCGTCATGCCCACCCCTGGCCTTGAGCTACTGGAGAGCAGAACAGGGCCTACGTGTCTGTCCAGTGCTAAAGCCCTTGTACCCAGAAGTATGCTGGCGCCAGACCCTGCTCAGCTAGTTTATTTCGGTGAACGAGTGAGGGGTGTGGACTCGGACGCAGGAAAGTGTCGTTTCCTCTCTGGCTTGAGTTTCCTTACCAGGAAGGTGGGCTCTGGGCCCCGTGCCCCCACACACAGCAAGTAGGAGAAGAGGGGCAGAACGCGGCTTGGCGAGGGGTCCTGAGTGGGCAGGGGTGGTGTGGCCAGTGGCGGGGTGGGGTGCTGTGGCTGGGAGTGTCCCAGCCCTCACCTTCCTAGATGTGCCACTGTCACCTGAGGGCCATTTCTGGGGCAGGCTGTTGGGCCAGCCCCGGGGTTGGGGGTGTCCGAAGTGATGGCGCCGACTGCCAAGCCCCACTCCCCTCCCACCCCCGGGAACAGATGGCCCAGGCTTGGGCGGGCGGCAAAGACGGGGACTGGCATTTGTGTATGTGTGTGGTTTTTTAAAAATCTGACACATTTTTGTCACGTCTTGGTGCATCAGAACAGTAAAGGAGGCGGGAGTGTGAGAATGTTTTAACTTGCAACTTTGTATCAGCTCCAGTTTCTCCAGGCCTCCTCCCCCTCCCCCGGGCCCCCGCGGCGGAGCCTCAGAGCCCATCTGTTCCTGAATCCCTGCTCCCCCCACATCTATCCGTCCTTCCTCCCTTCCTTCCTTCCTTCCTTCCTTCCTTCCTTCCTTCCTTCCTTCCTTCCTGTCAGCTGAGGGGAAGAGAGAATCAGAGGAAGCAGCTTGATACTCCCAAGAGGACCCTGGGCAGGAAGGCAGGGGACCTGTTTTAGGGCCTTAAGCTTGACCCCAGACTTGCTTTGTGATCTTGTGCAGTTCCTGACCCTCACTGGGCCCCATCTAGCCCTCTCTGGGCTCCTAAGGAGTCAGGCCCATCCCCTTTGGGGCTCCATGACTCTGACACTCAAAGAAATGTCTGGGGAGAGGGATTAGAATTGGGGAGAATACTGGAAGAATCAAGACAGGGAAGTTAGGGGTTCAGAGCATCCAGGGATAATGGGCCCAATGGGCCCAAGGTATCAGAGGGAACCACATTCATGAAGCGAGACTAAGTGGGTCCCAACCTTCACTCCCCTCAGGTTTGGGGCTTGGGTTCCTCATGACCTCAGTCCCTCCTCCACCTAGCCCCCTCAGGGTGGTTTTTTGATGGTGACCCAAGGCTGGCCAGGTCTGAAGCAGCTGCTTCAGGGAAGAGCTGGGTAGAAAGAGGAGGAGCCAGGTAGTAATCCCAGGGACCTAGACGCCTCTCTGCTGCCCTGCTGTGCTTGTCTGTCCTGCAGGTCCCTGGGAAAGGAAGCGGGGTGAGTGCCAGCTCCTAGAAGATTTGCTTCTCAGCCGCCAGCCCTGCTGTCCCCAAGCCTGCCTGGCACTAGCTTCCATTTCATTAGTCACAGACATGCCAACTGGCCTGGAAAACCAGGAGTCCACACGGCAGGCTGGTGGGAGCTGCCCTGGGCATTGGGAACTGTTAGGAGCATGAAGGAGCGATGCCCGGGGCAGCTCAGTCATGGCAAGGGCCCAAGCCTCACTTCCTCATTCTGCCGCTCAGAGACCGGAGCTGCTGGACGCCTGTGCTGTGGCTTGGGATGGCGCGGCTCAGGTAGCTGGTGTGCCACCACCTGGGGCACAGAAACCAGCCCAGCGCCATCCCTGCAGGTTTGCTCCCTCCACACCTAACACAGAACTCACGAAGTCCATGGCATATATCAGGGAACAAGGGCAGAGGGAATGGGAGACAGAGGGGGTTGTCATCATCTGTCCCATGACCCCTGTTCCCCCTCCCCCCATCAAAGACTGCACTAGATCACTGCTGACCACAGAGGTCCCCCCAGTCAGGGTTGAGGCAGCTCCTGAATATTGCCCTCACCTCTCTGCTCCTTGGGTAGGGCCTGGGAAAGCTGGACAGCCAGCCCCCTGTGCACCGCCCCCCATGAGAGTCCCTGTAGGAGATGGACTCAGCTACTCAGGAGCCCTGGCTCTGGCCAGGGCTAACAGCAGCCAAGTAAACCAGCATCACCCCTTTGCGGCCCGGGCCCCGGACCCCAGGGCCCAGCTGAGTCAGTGCCATTTGAATCTCACCATATGGGCGCGGGGTGGGTGCAGGGGGAGGAGCTGGGGTTGCCATGAGAACCCGCACGCTGGCATTTCCTCTTTTGGGGAAGCTGAACCATACTTTGCAGGCGGTGTAGGCTTATGAATCCCATTTCTCTGTGTTTTTTAGGAAGGGAAAAAGGGCAGGGGAAGGGGGTGGAAAAGACAAGGAGGGAGGGAGATGGAGTGAGGCAGAGGGAACAATGGGGGCTCTCTGGAGCTCTTGGGGGTTGATCAGGGGCCTGTGTTCCCCAGAACCGAGCCCAAGGCCAAAGTGGGGCCTGGTGTCCCCTCTGACCCCTTGTCCAGGCCTTTGGTAAACCTTTTCCTTTCAACCCACATCCCCACACGCTGCCTGGTTTCAAGTCAACTCTTTGACCCCTTTCCAGGTTCCCTATCTTCATCCCTGTCCTCTGAGTGCCCCCTCTATGGACAGTGACACTGGGGCAGAGGAGGTCAGGAGGCTCGGGGCCTGCTCTTGGGGCGGGGCCTCAGTCAGGGGCAGGCGTCTGTTCTAACCCAAGTATGTCACAGGTTCCTTGGGCTGTAGTAGCTCAGCAAGTGGGATTCCACATGTCTGGGTGGATAGACGTGGAAGGCTGTGTGGAGAGCAAGGAATCGTGCTGGGGTGGGGCTTGGGAGGGGTGCAGGGAGCTGAAAGGAGAGGGCTGTTTCCACCCATCCATCTGGTAAGGGATTGGGGGGTGGATATGCTAAGAATACAGGCTTTGGGGGCAGACAGATCTGGGTGTGAATCTGGCCCCGTCTCTTCATACCTGTGGCATCTCTGGCAAATGAGCCTCCTCGAGCCTGTTTCCTTCTTCTGTGAAATGGGGATGCTAGCGCCTGCCTTGCAGGTTTCCCGAGGTGCCCACCACAGTGGAGGGACTGGAGTAGACCTTGTTAGATGGCAGCTGCCGCTGGCATTATCACTCAGGACATGGTCCCTGGCGTTGGCTTGGGGCACAGGGAGGGATGAGTTAATGTGGTCCTGGGCCTGGAGGGGTGCGCACCCTGAGCAAAGGTGTGGTGGGGCCCCATGGCCATGTTCTGGGGAGGCGGCCTTGTAGAGAGGAGCTTTACTGACGGGGAAGAAGAGTGAGATGGCTGGAAGAGGGCTGTGGGTGACAACTAGGGGGCTTGGGGTCTAGGGGCAGAACCAGGCTCCAGGCGGGCCCAGGCCACGTGGGCAGCTCTACAGCAGAACTACCGCATCTGCTGAGTCTCTGGCTCTCCCCCAGCTCCTTCTCCTGGAAGCCTTGCCTGTCACGTCTGGGGCACCAGCCTTCCTTCTGGGGAGGTCCCTTCCAGATCCTTGGAAAATGAGGCTGCCGAGTCAGGGGACCAGCATTGTGACACCAGCTCTACCAGAACCTCCTGAAGTGTGACCCCGGGAAAGCCCCTGCTCTCTGGACCACCCTTTCCTGACTGTAAATGGGGTTATAGACTGCTATCCTTCCCTCCTCCAGGGGCTGAGTAGGGCCCCAGGAGACGAGGGGGCGAGCTTCCTTTAGGATGTGTCTCGAGAAAACAGAGGACGAGAGTCTGGCTTCATCCCCATTGAGCAGGGGGTGGGGGAGGGGCGGCGGGGGAAGCAGGGTCCTCCTCAGCTCTGGGTGCTGCCCCTGCCTATCATGAAGCCCAAGCATCAAGTCCTCCTAGGTGCCAAGTGTTTACATCTTGTTTCAGTCTTCCAATGACTAGGGGAGCAGTTGACACCCGAGAAGACCCAGGCTTAGAGAAGGAGGGATCAGAGCCCAGGCCTGCCTGGCTCTGGAACCCTATCCATGACCCCTCCAGACCTCTCTTTTTCAACCCTTTCCACCCCTCCCAGACCCAGGCCCTCGTCTGGCCACTCCGATGGGCCACCGTGAGGGGTTGCAGGGACACTGCACACAGCAAAGACAGGAAAATGAAGACGAATGGATGCTGAGCACCAGGCCCGAGTCCCCCCTGGCTGGAGTCTGACCATACCTAGCCAGCCTGGAGCCGTCCCAGGACCCCGGCTTAGGAAGAGCACAGTCTTGGCATCGAAGGTCTTGAGAGTGATTCTGAACTTTGCTGTGAATTCACTCTGGCTCCTCAGCAAGTTAACTGAACCTCTCTGAGCCTCCTTTTCCTCATCTAGGAAACGGGCAATAGCGCGGCACTGTGTCAGCCTTAAAAATCTCAGATTTAAAACAGCTTAGGTGCATTTTTTTTTTTTTTGCCCTGATTGCAACAGGGGGAGGGGCATCTATTCTTCATTGTCACTTGGGACCCCAGGCCGAAGGAGCTGCCCCCATCCCAGCATGAATACCAGGCAGCAGGAAGAGGCCTGGCCGAGGCTACTCCGGCTCTTACAGCTCCCTCTTCTAAGTGATGCAGGTAACTTTCGCCACATTGGCCAAAGTGAGTCATGTGGCCATGCCCAGCCTCAGAGGGGATAGGGAAGCACCGTTCCTTACCACCTACCTAAAGGGGGAAGACTGGGATCTTAGCAGACATCCCAACCTGATGACCACAGGCGCCTGCCCCACAGGATTGCCACAAGCGTACCGTGTGCCGAGGGGAATGGGGACCCTGGCACACAGAAGGCACCAAATCAATGTTCAGCTCTCTTCCCCTTCACCTCCAGCTCCTAGGAGCTCTACATCCTGTTTCCTTTCCTGGCTGCCTCCCCAAATGGGTCATCAGAGTTGATGGACAGCCCCTACCTTGCGGGTGAAGACCTTTGCTTCTGTGACAGAGGGGGTGGTGTCTTTCCCAGGGGTACTTGGCTTGGTGGCAGCAGAGCCAGGAATGGGAAGACAGACTCCCTCACTCCCAGCTGAGCTCCGCCCCCCTCCCAGGGCATTTGTTTTGTTAAAAAACAAATGAAAAAAAGCAGCAGATACCAGTAATACCTTGACTTTATTAAGGGCTTCATAAGACCCAGATCAAATTACATCTCCTGCAATCGAACAGTAAATTCAATTCTGTTCAACAAATGTTCTGTTCTACACTGAGAGGGCCCGGGGTGGTCTGGGTGGCCCACTGGGCTTTGACCCCGCCTCTCCCTCAGCATCTTCCCTCATCCTTCAGGAAGATGCCATCCTCTCTGGCTGGAACTTCAAGTCGGTCCTAGAGCCCAGGATGAACCCAAGATGAGTAACTGAGGCCTGGGGAGGTGGGTGACGAGGGGAAGGGGACACTGAGCAGGACAGTGACTTAGGCCTTGGGCCACTTGAACTACATAAGGCTGTGTGTCCTTGGGCAAGTCCCTTTCCTTCTTTGGGTTTCAGTCTCCCCCAAATAAGAGAGCGGCCTAGGTCCTCATCCCTATGCCTAGCGTAGGGTTCTGAGAGCTTCTTTACCAACCGGCATTTTCCCCTCCCCAAAGTGAGGTGGCTGGTGTGAGGGAGAGGGCCTTACCCATTCACCCCATCCTTTGCTCTACACTCAGTGGGCCTGTCAGACCCCACCATCCCCTGCAGTAGCTCATATTCAGAGGAGACAGACAGATAACTAGGTAAATACCAGGTGGTGTGACAGAGGCACACTCCCTCCAGGGAGGCTCACTGGTTACCAGCCACTGGCACAAACCAGACAGGCTGTAAGGTGAGCCCAATTCCTACCTTCTCCCCTTTGGTCCCACCACTGACCATCAGGCACTGAGCTGGAGAAATCCAGGAGGACTCCCTGGGGAAGAAGGGACTGGAGCTAGACCCTAAACCACTTAACTGGGCAAGGAAGGGGAGCAGGTTCCAGGTGGAGAACAGAAGCAATGGCTTGGAGGAGGGGTGTGTCTGGAGTGCGTATGAGTGATAGACACTATCGGGGACATATATTGACACGGGGAAATGAGATTTCTGTGTTCTAGCAACACACACACACACACACACACACACACACACTTACACACACGCGCGCGCACTCTTCGTACAGCTGCAGCCACAGGCAAGAGATGTTGGGGTTGTTCAGGAGGACAGAAGAGCTGTCAGCCAGGATTTCATAGTGCGGAGAAGGGATGCTGCTGGAAGGCCCAGAGAGGCTTCTGAGGCCCTCAGGGACTGTGGGAAGGGACCCCTGTCCCCGGTGAATCAATAAAAGCAACAAGAACAGTAGTAACTCTTCTTGGCACTTTACCATTAATGAAGCACTTTGGTCTCTGTCGTCTTATTCGATCCTCACAATGGCCCTGTGAGGGCTGCTCTGGGCCACTGATGCCCTGATTCACAGAGAAGGCAAGATTTGCCCAAAGCTGGTGAGCCCATGACATGCGCTCACACTGTTTGACTCCATGGCGTCTTTGTGCTGCTTTTCAGGAATCACATGGGCCTTTATCAAAGGGACATCTCCTTGGCGGATAGATGGACCAGGGTTCTGGCATGAATGGGAAGCAGGTTCTAAATTTCCCGCTCTGTGGCTTCCCTTGACTTCTCAAGTTTGAGAGGCTTCCCGAGGCCACTCTTGCTCAGCCTTCTGTGCGGACTCCCCGGGGGCCTGGCCAAACCCAGAGACCCAAAAACCTTAAGCCCCAAATGATGGTGGGGCGTCTTTCCCCCTGAAGTAAGACTGGGGCAGTTCCCGGGGTCAAGGGGTCAGCCCCGGCCCTGCCCCACAATCTATAGGTCGCTTGCTGGAGTTTCTCATCCATCAGGGGCTCTCTTTGTCTGTGCTTGTTCTTCACCTGAAGCTGTTTAGAAAGTGTGGCTTCAAGCTGGGAGGCTAGTGCTGCTTCAGAATCCTGGCTTATTAAGTCAGAGCACAACTTAAAGAAATCTGAACACCTAGGTGCAATGTGGTACTTCCTTAGTAGAAGTTGACTGTCGTCAGTTACTACTTGATACAAATTTGGGCTTTTGTCATTTGGCCCTAAGAAGGAACCATTAGCACATTTTCCAGATTTGGGTTGCTGGAAACTCTGCGTGTGCTTTGGCTTCCTGGGCCTGCCACTTCCTCGTCTGTGTTTTTAGGTTAGTTTGGTTTATTTCTCTTTTTTTGTTTTTGGTTTTTTGGGTTTTTTTATAGTAATGTCTATACCCAACATGGGGCTTGAACCCACGACCCCGAGATCAAGAGTTACACGCTCTTCTGACTGGCGCTCATTCGGTTTGGTTTCTTTAGCTGCCTGGCTGTTTCAACACCAGCCTGCAAATTATCAGAGAGGTGTCTCCTGAGAGCTTCCGTGTCGGTTTCTAAACACTCTTCATTCAGTCTTCTGTCATTCATTCATTTATTCAAAAAGTCTGTCTTGAGTGTCAGGTACCAGGGTTACACAGTGAAAGAGGCGGTGAGCGCCCAACTATCTTTCCGCAAACGGAGGACTCTCTCTTCCCCCCCAGCTCAGCTTTCCATCAAAAGCGGCCTCTGAGCAGGTACCCAGATGCATGAGTCTGCCGTAGGTATTTTTTTCCAGTTGGTATTTTCCTTTTCCACATTCCTCTCCTGCCTGACCCCTGCCTTTGAAGCTCACCAGTGAGGCCAAATTCACTCTAGATTCAGACTCTAAAATGTCTACCTGCCCTCCATTAACATGGACTCAGGACAGCTTGAGAGAGCCCCTAGCTTCTGTACCGTGCCTTGTCCGCTCCAGCACCTCGACTCCCCCCCCCCCCCCCCGCCACTGCTTACTTAAACACCTCCCAACCCTCACCCTGCCATCTGCATGAGCATGCATGGCTTTTCCCCTCTGTGCCCAGGCCGTGTGCCCACCCTGCGGGACTCCCTTGCTGCCTCCAACAACCCTTCAACCCTTCACTTCATCCCATCCCTGTCCTGAGACGTCAGTCTTCAGATGTGCCTCCCAGGCTAAACCTGGCCTGCCCCGCCCGCTAGGCAACTCCAGTCTGTCCTCTCCCTGTTGTGATGGCTTCCAGGGCAGGAGGAAATGATTGTCCAGGACAAGACCCTCTGGAGTCTGCTGGGCTAACTTGCCCTGCTGGAACCAGACAGAGTTACAGGACCCCGGGGCAGTCCCCTGCCGGATGCCCCTGGTTGCTATGGCGACCCTCTGCCCAGTTTCCCTGCATGGAGACCACTAGAAAATAACAGAAATAATGGCGAAGACTGTTTTATTCTGTGTCCCACCTGGGAGCCATTTAAGTCTCCCAATTCCTTTTGACACGTAATAATTTTTTTTCACTTTAAGATTATCTTGAAATCTCACTTCCTCCTCTTCCACCTTACTTCTGCCCTCCGTGGCAGAGTCTCCTAGAGCCTCAGGTTTTATGTCACATACATGCACGTGCTGTGCCCATGCTTACACACCGTGTAGCCAAATTGGACTCTTGGTTGTTGCCACTTGACAGCAAGGCCCCAGAGGCCAGGAGCTCTGCACCCGTCGGCCTCGGGAATCAATGTCAGGGTCAGGATCGGGCCAGGTCCTCCTGTGATTAGAATTGTTATCTAACGTTCCTCGGCAGTAGCAATCAACATGGGAGTAGAACCCAGCCTTGGAACGACCGTGTCGACAAATGTGGGTTCAAGTCTCGGTTCTCCCACTTTCCTGCAGTGGGGGGAGGGGTGCAGTTGGCAGAATGGCCGCATACATGGTTGCGTGAGTGGGATTCCAGCTCTACTGGCCCAGGTGTGTGGCCTTGGGCTAGTGACTTCCCTTCTGTGAGCCTTGGTTTTCCCCCCTATAAAACAGGACCGGTAATGTACCTGCCTCATAAGGGTCATTGTACCCGAAGTGTCCAGCACAGTGCCTGGTGCACAACAAGTGCTCCTTAAATGCTAGCTCTACGGCTGATGTTAATATTGTAATTATTTTTGTGTCTGGGTGATGTTGGTGCTCAGTCTTCTCATCTGCAAAATGGGGTTTATGATGCTACTGGGGGCCCAGCTGCCATCTGATACCAAAGTCCCCCCAACTTACCATCCCCTCTCCCCCTCTGCTGTCCATTGGCCCTGTCTTTCCTAGACATCCTAGAACAGAGAGAGGGAGGGAAGAAGGAAGCAAGGAAATAAATCTCTAGCTGTCCGTCCATCAGTTAGCAATGGTGGTGTCAGTTTTCATAGAGAAGGGGATTCTGCAAAGTAGTCAAAAAACTATTTCCTCCATGACTCCAGCAGCCCAGCTGTTCCCTTTCAGAAAAAGTGCTGAGGGCTGAAAATCAAATAAAGGAACAATGATAGAAAGACACAAAGAAAGAAGGGTGGGGTGCAGGGAGGGAAGGGCAAAGCAGACAGGAAAGAGAAGGGCATGGGGCGTGGCAACAGAGGACTGCCAGGTTTTACCAGGGCGTTTCCTGGGCTGCTTGGAACAACATTCAGCAAGACCGCCATTGACCCAGCACCTGCTCGGAGCCACCAACCACTGCCTGTCCACCAGAACCTAGGTTCAAAGGCAGTGCCAATGAAAGAAGGCATCTGAGCCATCTGAGGTCTTAACAATGGGTGTATTTATGAGTCTTCCTGGCTCAACCTGAGGGGGCCCTTAGGTCCCTGGGCCTTTTAGAAATTGATGCATCTCAGCAATGAGTTAAACACTGGCCTCGGTGCTGGGGAGGGAGACCCTGGAGAGGAATTTCCAGGCTCCCACTCGGCCTCTGGCATATACTGACTCTGACCCCGTGCTGGGCAAGGGTAGGCACTCTGTGGGTCAACGTTGTACAGACCCCACTCTGTCCAGCCTCTGTATCTTACACCTTGTTTCTTCCTCCCAGAATGTCTGTTCCCCTCTCTGCATGTCAGGACTTTACCAGTCCTGCAAGACTGCCTGCTCCAGGGAGACCCCTGGGATTCCCCCTTCCCAGGGTTCATCTCTCCTCCCTTCCTGTTCTGATCACTACCCACCTTGTGTCAGCCCTTCTTGTGAGCTGGGCCTCCCTCTCCTCTGGCCTGTGCTCTGGCAGATGGACCAGAACCCTGTCAGCTCTGGCTTCCTAGTACCTCCTACCGGGGGGCAAGACAGCCTGGAGACCATAGCAGGGCCTGGTCTGAGAGCCTCCACCTGGCCATTTGCCCATCCCTGCGCTCCCACTAGGGAGACAACCAGGGAAACTGGCCCCTGGCTTCAGCATCAGTGCCTGGAATATAGGCAGTAAGACTATATGGGTTCTAAGTCCCCTGCCACCAGCCAGGGGCCCTGCCCACAGCTCCACACTCTTCAGCTAGAGTGTACTCAGAATGCCAGTCCCAGCTTTGCCACCTCCTCCTCTATGACCTTGGGTGAGTTACTGTGCCTGTCTGTGCCTCTGTTTCCTCACCTGTAAAATGGGGACACTCCCAGAGCTTTCCTCATTTTGCTCTTGAGAGTATGAAACAAGTTAATGCCTGGAATATAGAAGGGTCCTGCTGCCTGGTGCAGAGTAAATGCTTAGAAAGTGTGAGGCATTTTAATTTTCCCCCAGGGTCTGTGGCTCCCTTCAGGGCCCACTTTAGAGGAACACACCCTCCCTGGCTGGTCAGCTAATCCCAGGCCAGGCACTTAAGGCCATCAAAGTCCCCACCCTTCCTGGGGTGATCCTGGAGACAGAGCTTCCTCAGAGGCCCAGTGGAGGAAATCTTTCCTGCTGGAACTTCAGGTCATGTGGAAGATGGGTGAATAATCATGGGAGGCTCAGCATGGGGTGATGTCTGCGCCAGGGGCTGGCCCTCAAATCTTCCCCTGAATGTGGGTTTATGCTCCCAGGAGAGAGGGCTGGTTGGCCTCTGCCCTGACTCTCCTGAAAGTGGTTCATGCTCCGCTCTACCTGCTCATAGATTTGTGACCTAAATTGGGGGCACGAAGAGGAGGGAAGGAGAGCTTGCCCTCTTCATGAATTGTGAGCCACAGCCCATTCCCCTCACCCCTCTCCTCCTTCCCCGTCCCCGCCCCCGACTCAGCTCTCTTGGTTGCCATGACAGCAGGGCACTAGGGACAGGCTCCTTATGGGGACAGAACCAGAGTATGCCAGCATGTGTGCCCAGGGTGGGTGGTGCCTCTGTGTGCATTCCCAGGTCCTCCTGCAAGCTGGTGTATGGTGGGGTGGGCTGGGGGCTGTGCATATGGGTGGGGTCCCTTCAGGGCCGCAGGCCTGGTCCACACACACTTCCCAGACATGCAGCTTAGAGTGCGGGCAGGAGCAGTCGGCGCCTTTACTGACCCTGGGGCCGTACTGCCTCTGCAGGTGTGTTCGCCCCCTCCGCCGCTGGGGGTCTGCCCTTTCACACCGCCACCGAGCTCTTGCAGAAGACCCTACACCATCCTCATGTCGCTGGCCCCTGCATGAAGCAGGCAGGCTAGACCATGCTGTCCCAATGTACAGATGGGGAAATGGAGGCCTGCTCATGCACTAGCTCATTCACTGGCTCCCCTAGGCCGTAGAGGCATCAGAGGGGCATTTGGGATCTTATCTTCCTGGCTGTCTCTTCTTCCACACCTGAGTAAGGCTGGCCAATGTCCACCACAAGGGGAGAGCTATCAGCAAGGTGTTAAACTTTGCTTCTCTTTATTCTTTAGTTCTGAGAACTAACTTCTTGCTTAAGGAACGGCCATCAGCCTCTCTAAAGTGGGTCTGGAGCCAGCTCTCTAGTGCGACCCGTGAGGCATGTGCAGGTAGAGAGTGAGTGCAGGCATACAGACTTGTGAAGACAGCAGCTCTGCAAGTGTGAGGGGCCAGTTGAAGCCGCCTGGGGATGGGAGGGCCACCAGGAGGCCTGAATTTGTTCATGATGCTTCCTGCACTTCAGACATTAGCTGGCATTTATCCTCAACCATGACATGTGCAGGGACACACCCACCCCACCCCCTAGCCTCCAGCACGTTAACTAAATGTGACAATGTTCCTGCCAAGTTTGAGTGGGGAGAGAGCTGGGCACCGGTGGTCGTGAGGTCCACCCTTCCGCCTACTGCTTGGGCAGACTACAGAATGACACAGCGAGAAGGAACCAGCCTCAGGGTCAGCCCTCCATCCCACCCCATCCTACCCACCCCATTGTGCGCCCTGGGCATCCTCCCTGGTCCCTGCTTCCCGGGCTGTGATACAGGAGGTCTTTGCAAGCTGGCTGGCCAGGGCTTCTTCCTTCCAGCCCCCTCAGCCCCCCTGATTTGGGGAGTGGGTGGGTGGTCTTCTTCGCCCTCTTCTCTTTGGGAGGAGGACAGAGGCTCCCAAACAAGTGAGTTCCAGGGGTGTGTGCATGGGGGAGGAATGTCTGGGTGTGCACAGAGAGGTCCACAAGTCTGTGAGTCACTGGGAAATTTCCTGAGGGCACACCAGGCCTCTCTCCCCACTTGTCTGATGAGCCACCACGACAGTGCAGGTATTTATGGCTGGTTTTCACGCCCTAGCAGGTGGTGTGAACACACTGCCTGAATGTATGTGTTTTGGTTTGAGAGTGTGGGGGCTCTCCCATTGTCTGCCTTCCAGATCTATCCACCTAGGGCTGCCAGCCTGAGCCTCACGTCACTTAGCCCATGGAGAGGATTCCACCCGAGGGCCCCCCATCTGACCCCAAGCCTCTATGACTGTCACGAGCATCAGGCCTGGCTGCTGGTTTTGGCGTCAACAAGGCGAGTCACCTCACCTGTCTGAGCCTTAGTTTTCTCATCTGTGAGATGGGCACAACAGCCCCTTCTGCGCGTGTTGCTGAGAGATTGAGGGAGCCAGCGTTGTGTCCATCAGCTTCAGGAATGGCCAGTGAGAAGTCGGCCAGGGCTCAGTCTGTCCCCTGCTCAGCCCTGCTCTGGGGCTGTCATCTCAGGGGCACATGTGCTGGGCTCTGTCTTACCCTCTTGGTGTCACTCACACTGCCACCAATGTCAGCCTCATTTCCCAAGTAACAGAAATGCCACAAACAGGTGGGCCCAGAAGGAGCAGATAGATGCTCAGGTGTGCCCTCGGGACCCCGGGAACCAGGGTACCCCCTCACCAACCTGGCCTCCTGGGCTCCTAGGACAACATGGACAGAGAAGGGACAGAGAGGGAGGGCACTGCCTCCATACAGACCCCGGACACTGCTCCAGCACGGCTGGGAAGCCCTAAACGAGGCCCTGCGTTTTCCGTCTGGGCTGCGGAGCCTTGGCGAATGGAGGGAAATGCAGAAGAGTCCCACTCAGGACACACACAGCTGAGTGACATGTCTTGTTTAACAGTGGCACACCCAGCACAGATCTACAACACAACACAGTGACACTTAAACAACAACAAAAACCGGATCCGCACACAAAGCACCACTGCACCTACTAGACTCACAGTCATAATGGCTTGCCCTCTCGAGGGCTGAGTGTATGCTGGGCCCAGTTCCCAGGGCTCGGAATGGATTATCTATCTCAGTAATTTCACGACCCTTTGGAGCAGGTGAAGGGTCTTGCCCGAGTGCTCTGCCCAGAGGGGTCCATTATCCAGAAGATTCTCCCGCTTATCACCGTCACCGTTTCCCTGTTCGCAGATATCATCCCCCCCCCCCACCTAGCCCCATATACTAGAGAGAGATGAAGTGGGGGGGGCAAAACCCCAGGTATCCTGCCGGGGGGGGGGGTGGCACCAGCCTCTCAGGAAGGACACCCCTTGTCTCCCAAGTCCCCGCCTGAGATTTTCCCTTGGCTTGCTGCCTCTGGGCCAGTGCTGTGGCTCCTCCCAGGGTACAAACCCTCAACCATGGCCTTGGGGTGGGCCACCTGCCGTGCTTCCCTCCCTGCACCCCCTGCTATGACTGGCAGGGTGGCACACACCCAAGAATGGCAGGGAAGGCAGTGCAGGCTCACATAGCCAGAAGTGGCCCTGCCGAAGCCCCGGGACCTGAGGCTCCCGGGCTTTCCTCCCTGGGTGCCCACCTTCCGCGTGCCTGTGGGCCTCTCACCCTTCAGGGTAACCTGACCACTGCGGGTAGTTCCAGCAGTCCTTATCAAGGTCTGACCCAGATACGGGAGGACGGAGGGCCCTTCCTGACTTTGAGGTTGTCCTACCCTCGGGGTCTCGGTTCTCCCCTGAAGCCCTGGATAGCCTTGCCTTCCCACCTGGTCCAGTACACGAGCCTTCTTGCTCCCCATTCCTTCTCAGCTTCCAGCACCATCCAGGGGGCCTGAGTAGGGCCCCTGTTCCCTGTCCTGGGGTCTAGCCTGCCTTCTCTCCCCTTGGCCCTCTGCATGAAGGAAAGTGACCCAGAGAGGTGGAGGGAGAGAGAGAGACCGAAAAGGATGGATCCTTGACAGGTCAGAGAAGGGCTGATGCTGAATTCTGGGGGCCCTGAGGAGCTGTGGCCTGACCTGACCAGCCCATCCCCAAAAGTACACCCCCTGCTCAGTGGTTTGTAACAGTCGGTGGCCTCATCCCTGCTCTTGCTGTCTGCTTCCCCCTCCCCACCCATTCAGTGCAGGCTTTGAAGCCAGACACACATGTTCCAGCTCCCCCACACGTGACCTGTGTAATCCTGGGCACAAGATGTCCCCTCTCAGAGGAGACTCAGAGCGAGCACCCAGTCCCAAGAGCTGTCCCTCTCTGCCCAGCCATTCAGCTGTCACTACAGGCACCTGTCCCATCTGTCCATATCCCACTGGTCAGGTGATGGGTGGGCAGGTGCCAAGGACCGGGAATTCTTGGGCAGGAGGAGAGCTCCTGAGAATGCCACACCACAGTGGCTGTCAGAACGCTTGTCCCAGTTGTCACAACATGACACTGAGCGTGGAGAATGAGCATGAGTTTGAGCATCTCCCCACCTCCTCCCGGGACTGAGTCCAATATGGGGAGAGGCAGGAGGCCGAGGCGCCAGCCTCCGGCGGTGACCTGCTGTGTGCCCTTTGGCAGCCATGGTGCCTCTCTGTCCATGTGCAAAACAGGCTGCTGTGGGACAGACCACGGCTGCATAAAATAAGGCAAGGGGTGCAGAAAGGACCCCCAGAGGAGAGGCCCAGCCCAAAGCATAGCTGATAAGAACTTTCGGGATTCCCTTCTTTCCTCTGGGAGAAGGAACCCACTCACAGAACTAATGTACTCCTGGGGGATGGTTCAGGACTGGGGAGAGGAGCCTGTCTGCTGCCCAAAGCCAGGTGACACGCCCAGCCCTGCTCCCTGTGTGGCCTCCAACAGGTTGTGGGTGACCTGGCTGCCTCATTTAGGGCCAGGCTGGGGAGAGGGGGCCTTCCTGGGCCTGGACTGCCTCCTCTTGCCCTGTGTGGCCCTCAGCAGAGCTGAGCACAACACGGGCACCCGAGGCCCCGAATCGGGCTGCGTGGTTCCACTTCCCTAAAGGAAGTATCCCAGAGACTGAAGACCCCCCAGCCAGAGAGACAGTGGGGTGCCAAGCCTGTCATCCCTGAAGAGCCAAAGTGCCGGCATTCCCATCCATCCCTCCTTTCCCTCCCCGTCCCGGGTGAGGCCTCTCTCTGTTGGCAGCTGTGCCTCCAGAGCCTCGCCTCCACCTTCCTCCTCTGCTCCCTGGGGGTGTGGATGCCCCATGTGTGGCGGAGCCTAGGGCGGGCCAGGCGCCGGTGGCTGGACACCTTCCCCCTCCTCAGCTATCTTCCCCGTTCTCCTAATGTCCTGGATGCAGGCCTTCATGGAGCGGAAGGAGAGTCTAGCACAGGGAAGCCTCGTTAGGAGCTCCCGCAAGATTGGGGTGACGAGGCAGCGCCCTCTGCACCCAGAGTGTCACATACAAATTCTCCTAGGACCCTGCTCCTAGTCCTCCCGGGTAGGCTTGACTGTCCCAGGATGGTGTGAACGGAAAGTGGCTCAGAGAGGGTAGGTGACTTGCCTAAGGTCACAAGCCAGCAAGTGACTTCCCTGGGCCGTGCGCCATGTGGATCTGGCCCCGGCATCCAGTTCTTGCCAGCACTGGCCTCAGCCCATCAGGCTGGGCGGGCCCTCAGGGCTCTTCAGCCTCCCGTAACGTCCTCCACGGCAGGTCCGGCCAGCCTCCGCTTGCACGCTGCAGTGATGGAGCGCTCCTGGTCCGTTTCTGGCTCTTCGTGGCTGTGGACCTCCTCAGTACCGCCTGACTCCCCAGTGGGTCAGGATGAGGGAGGGGGTGGGGAGCGGGGCCAGCCGGTCTCTCAGGCTCTCTCCATACCCACCCTCATCCATCTCCCTCTACAATCAGAAGGGGTGTTGGGGAGCCCATGCAATGCCTGGCGGCCAGCCGCCTCTTTGTTAGTCTTAGCTAACAAGCTGTTTATGGGTGCGACATGACACCCGCTTTCTCTTTTATAACTTCAATAATTTATGGGCATATTAGTGGCCAGGCGGCCGCCCTGGGTCCCAGCCAGACGGGACGGGGCGATGCAGCCGGGTGCCTCTGCCGATATTTACTCTCTCCCACCATCAATTATTAAGGAGCTCACCTTCATTTTTGCACATAATTACATGCACCGTGATGGTTCGAACTCCCCTGCTCTTAGTCCCTCTGGAGGGGGGCCCAGCCTGCCTGACAGGGCTGAGCTGGCAGAGGGACCCAGCTGGTTGGAGAATGCAGCAGAAAGACACCATACCTGGGAGACAGATTGTGGTAGCCTCAGCTCCGCACCCCCTCTCAGCTGAACTAGAACTGCCTTGGCCGGTGCTGGCCTTCTTAAGAGCCAGCTGTGTGTCCCCACCATCCCAGGGTCAGGGTTTTGCACCTGCCAGACACTGCCAGACTGCTCAGACACTGTCCCCGACTCTCCATAGAGCTGGTCGACTCCTACTTAGCCTTTGGATTTCAGCTCAGCCATCACCACCTGCTGGTTATCTGTCCTGCCTCCTCTGTGTGTGTGCATCTCCTCACACTCTCCTTATCTCCACCTGGATCACACTACATTAAGTCTTGCACAGTAGACCATGGGCTCTTTGGGGCACAGAGAATGCTGTATCAAATGTTTATTGAGTGTAGGAGTGAATGGATGGGTAAAGGGATGGATGGATCCCCCACCTCCCTCACCACCAGTGGGCCCACTGAAATGCCCACGCCCTCCCCTCCAGGAAACCTGTCTTGGTTGCACCCACCACACATCTCCCTGTCCTTGAATCTCCTCCAGGTCCTCCTGGGCTGGGTTGGAATCCCCCAAAGGACAGAAAAGCCTGGGCCCTCCATCTAGCCCCCAGCACCAAACAGAGGGCAGGTGAAGATGGAGAGAGGGCAAATTCTGACCATCTCAGCTCTGTTGCTGACCTGGGGAAGTTACTGGTCCTGTTTCCTCACTGGCCATATTGGATGTGGAAAGGGGCATATGGAGATAATAACGGTTCCTACTTTGCTGGGTTGTGGTTGAGGCTTAACGTGAGATAATTTATAAAAGCACCTAATACAAGGCCAACCATGTCATAGGTGCTCAAGCAATATTCCTTAATGTCAGCCATTGTCTGTGAATCGAACTGAAATGTGTTGAATCGAATCTTCTTAGTCACACCTTCTCTTGTCCACACCTGCTTGTTTTTAGTCTCCTCTGCCATGTAGCGGGCCCCAAGCTTGGCTCATGAGAGCCCTGAAAATATTCCAGATTGATCAATCAAGACTCCCAGCACCTCAGTCTGTACCTACGAATCTCTCCCATGCTACAGAAGAATAGACCGAGGCCAGGGAGGTGATGTGGCCTCCCCCAAGTTGACGGCAGAGTGAGGAACCGAGCCCTGGCCTCCCACTGGACTTGAAAACCCAAGAATGTCTCCCCAGAGACCCTCCACTGTAAGAAGGAATAATAGTGGAATAGACCCATGGGACTGTTAAGGGGATTAAATGTGTTGCTTAGAACCACCGTGTCCACTCAAGTTGAGTGCCTCAGAGTGTGGGGTTCGGGATAGGCATGTCTCTACCTCTTCCCTTCTTCTCTCTCCAGAGGGAGCACTCCCCTGGAGTTGGTATTGAACACATGCATGTTTTTAGACTTTGCCTATATATATGTAGTGTCCACACACAGTTTATAGGGTTTGGGGCTTGTTTTTAAACCTGTATGAACAGTACCATCTTGTACATATCTTTGGGGTTTTTTTTCTCGGCATCGTGTTTGCGAGATCCCCACGCCGGCGCGTGTAGCTCCAGCTTGTCCGTCTCGGTGCTGTGTAGTCTTCCAGTGTGGGGTTACATGGCATTTTGTTCATGTTTTCTCCTAGTGGTGGGCATTTAGGGTGCTTCTAGTTTCTCACTAGTACATTCTGCACATTTGTGAAAATCCCTGTACTTGTCTTGTGAATGTTTCTCCAGGGTATATACCATACAGTGGGCATCTTTTCAACTTCTCTTGATAACCACTAAGTTGCGTGCCGCTTCTCAACTTGACCTGCAGGACGCACTTGGCCTGAATTATCTCAATGCCCCCAGCCACGTTGGGAGAAAGAAATTTTTTGCCCATCTCACGCATGGAGTATGTATTAGTTATCTATTGCCTCATAACAAATCACCCCAAAACTTAATGGCTTTAAACAACAAATCTGTATTATTTTACAGTTTCTGTGGGTCAGGGATCCGGGTGAGGCTTAGCTGGGGGCCTCTGGCTCAAGGGCTCTCACAAGGCTGCATTCCAGCTGTTAGAGTGTCAGTCATCTCAGGACTCGACTTGGGCAGGGTCTGCTTCCAAGCTTACTCATGTGGGTATTGGCGGTTCTCAGGGCATCATGGGGTGCTGGTTAGAGACACCAGTTCCCTTCCATGTGGGCTTCTCAACAGGGCAGCTAATAATACTTGGCACCTGGGATCTGTCATCACGAACAAGCAAGTGATGGAGAGAGGGTACCCAAGACGAAAGCCAGTCTTTTTGTAACCTAATCTCAGAAGTGATATGCCATCCCTATTCTCTTCATTAGAAGTAACTCAGTTAGTCCAGGAGCACCTGGGTGCTCAGTCGGTTAAGCGTCCGACTTCTGCTTAGTTCATGATCTCACAGTTCGTGAGTTCGAGCCCCACGTCGGGCTCTGTGCTGACATCTCAGAGCCTGGAGCCTGCTTCGGATTCTGTGTCTCCCTCTCTCTCTGCCCCTCTCCCGCTCGCACACTCTGTCTCTCAAAAATAAACATTAAAAAAAAATTTTTTTAAAAGAAGTAACTCAATTAGTCCAGCCCACACTCAAGGGGAGGGGATTGCATAAGGTGGGGGAAATGCCAGAAGGTAGGGACCATTGGGAGTCATCTTAGGGGCTGCCTATCACAGGGCGACTGAGGCTCAGAGAGGTACAGTGACTTTCCCAGGGTCACACAGCAGTTAGAGCCAGAACTGGAACTCAAGGCTCTAAGGCTAGACACCCGAGCCACCACCGCTGCCTTTGGCTTAAGTTAATAACAGGTTCCGACTTAATAAACAAGTCTGCTGCACAACAGAACTCAAGACAGGCACTTAATGAATGGATTTGCTAATAGTGCTGCCTGTTTGCACACATTAGCTCAAGTGCCCCCCTGACATGATCCGTGGGGACAGCCGAGCCCAGGCTCTCAGGAGAGGCTGCTCTGCCAAGCCCAAGGAGCCAGGGGGTGGTCCCTTTTTATAAACTGCTTTTTGTGTTTTTTTGTTTGTTGGTTTTGTTTTTGCTCTCAATTTCATCATTTGGGTGTCTTCGTGGTTTGGGTTTTTTTGTTTTAGTTTTCTAGTGGAGTGCACATTTCCCTGGGTTTTAAGGAGAGCGAACTGCAAGGTCAGGAACACCAGGTATTCCCCTGGAGGGACTTCGGGTCAGCAGGGCTGATGAGCCCCTTCACGGCCCCAGACGAATTTCCTGCTTCTCAGCTATTATGGGGGCAGCAAGCGGGCACCTAGCCCAGCAGGGCCCTGTGGCCAGGCTGAGTGAGGGCCGGTCCCCAGACCTTAGCTCCTTACAGGGCTTCTGCCTTGGGTCTCCCAGGAGCCTTTTGGTTTCCCCCAGTTCTCAGGGCGATTCCAAGCAGTGGGGGCTAGTGCCTATATTGCTGCTAGATAAGTGAATGTCACGGGTGCTAGAACATTTCCAGTGGAGGCATGGGTGACCAAGGCCCCGAGATGAGGGGAAGTGAGAATTGAGGACCCGTGTGCCCCTGCTCCCATGCCCTGGCCTCCTTCTGCAGGAGAACCATTGGTCCTTCCTGATTAGTGGATTTTAGTGGAGTTTAATTTGCACACATCAGCCCCTCTGGAATCAGGGCTCTGGGCTCTCTGCAGAAATTGGAGGAGACACAAGATCAATCCCTGCCTTCAGGGTGTTCCTGATTCTCAGAGGACGAACTTGGTTGAGGCCTCTCCTAGTGAGAATGCTGAAAGGAACCTTAGGGTGGACCCCTGTCTTTACAGAGGAGGGGCTGCAGGGTCAAGGAGCAGACAGCAGCCATGACAGTGTAATAACCATTTATCAAGCACCTACTGCGTGCCTACATTTATCAAGCACCTACTGTGTGCCAGGCCCAGCATCAAGTACTGGATATATATGAGATCCTCACACCATCCCCCATGAGATGAGTTCTACTGATATTCCATCTTCCAAAGGAGGAAACTGAGACCCAGAGAGGTACTCAAGGATACAGAGCAGGAGACTGAGGTGCTCAGAGTAGGCTTCTGGAAGGAAGGGGCCACACAGAGCCCTGAATGGAAAGGGAAGAGGGGAAAGGTTGGAGGAAATGGGTTGGGAGCCTGAGAAAGCTGTCAGCGGTAAGACGTGCCTGAGTTGGGGGCTGCCATGGAAGAGGGTACCCAAAGGAAGTGATGGAGGGCTTTCTACACCTCTGCCCTTGGAGTCTTGGCCTCGGCCTTGGCCACAGTGGGTATCCCTCCATGTCGATTAGCACATGTCCACATCCAATGGAGCCAGCCACTGTGCAGAGTCCCCTCCAGCTGGGCCCCAGTGCCCTTCCCTGTAGTCGGCTACCCCATGCAGGACCCAGAAGACAGGAGCTGGGATGCACCGGGACGAGCGTCCTTTTACTTGGAGGTTCCTGGGCCTGACCCTCTATAACATGCCTAAGTGCGACCCTGGCATCCCTGAGTCCCTTCTGGCTTGGGGAGGGGCTTAAGAGGGGGCAAGGAGGTCCTAACCCTGGCCACAGCTCCAGGCCCACCTCCTAGGGGGACTTTCCTGCCAGCCCCCCCACAGGCCCCCCGTCTCCCACCCGCTTCCGCAGCTGCACCAGCGCAGGGCTCTGACCTATGGATTTTCTGCCACTTCCTGATCCACTTCACTCCAGCCTGAGTCTTTAGGACTTCATTATACCTGCGGCCTCAGCAACCCCAGCATAGAGGGCTGCCATTGCCAGAGGGGAGTATGGGGCTCCCGCTATGGCTCCCGGACGGCTACAGCCTTCTAGAAACTCAGAGTCCTTCAAGAAGCTCCCTCTCAAGGCCACATCCCATTCACCCCACTGTCTAGGTGGGGCCACAGAGCCCTGAGCCCAGAGACACCACCACCCCACCCCTGCCAACCCCTCATTACCCAGCTGGGAAAGCTTTCACCCAGGAAGGGGCAGTGGCCCCTCAAGGTCACACAGCAAGTTATTAAGAGTGCTTAGCATCAAATCTGTGGCATTAAGTGGGACATGGGGTCCAGCGGCTCCACAGGGACCTCCTGCTGGATCCTGGCTCTGTCCTGCTCCCAACCCTGCTCCATGCCCTGTGCTGCCTGCCCAGCCCCCACCCGCCTCCCTGGCTCCTGGTCTCCGTTTTTCTTGCTAATTAGAGGTCTCAGCAATGACTCCACTGTCCCAGCCATTTTAGAGCTGTCATTAATTTCAAGTGGCTTCAGAAATAATCATCATCGTAAAACCCCGCGAGCTGCTGGGATACAAGCAGGCAGCACCAGCACAGAGCAGGCATACAGGCAGGCCTGTGTGTGCCACCCGTTCCTTCCTGGGCCCTGGGGAACTGGCCCTTCCTCCTGCATCCTCAGCCTCCCAGATTGGGGAGAGCAGAGCTTGCGCTGTGACATCAGACACATGCTGAGCTTCGAGGCCCAGCTCTACCTCTTACGAAGTGAACTGGGGCAAGATACCATCCCTCCCAGAGCCTCGGTTTTTCATCTGTACAATAGGGATGGCAGTACCGATCTTGAAGTGACAAGTATATAAGTATAGCTCAGAGCCTGGCTTACAATAGGAGCTGAGTAAATGTTAGAGGGTGCTGTCCCCTCCTCCAGAGTCCCCTGGCAAACCCATTCTAGTTTCTCTGCTTTGCTCTTACACTTGGGCTACTGCAGGCTGGCTGCCTCTCCCAGCCAGCAGCTCCTGCTTTATTGGGACCTGCTGAGTTTTCACCCTGAAGCCGGGATCTGCTCTGTGCCCACCCAGGTAGTTGTGAGACAGGTAGTTTCAGGCCTGCTCTTGGGAGCTCCGATTGTGAGGACAGAGAGGAAGGACACTAGGGCCTTGCTTCCAAGGCCATTTCAGTTTGGGGAGGGGAGACAGAACAGAAGAGAATGGCCTTAGTCTGGTCTTGAAGCACAGGTGGAATCCAGGCAGAGGGCTCACCGGGCAGGTGAACCAGCAAGGACTAGGGCCTGAAAGTGTGGGTGAACATTCTTCAGCTGTAGCTCCAGGGTATAATCCCCTGGTTGTGTCAGTGAAGCCTTGGACCAGGCCACTGCAGTGTGTCACGTTCTCCATGGCCCTGAGATCCCTGAGAGGGATCTCAGTAGGAGCTACTCCGACAGCTCATGCAGAGACCTCTGACTGGGTGAGGACCCAGTGACAGACCTCCTCACCCTTTTATGGGGTCTTTGAGTGACAAGGCCAGGGGCCAGCACCCTCACCAGGCCCATGCTGGACCCTCAAAAAGGCCTTTTCTCCAAGTTCTTCCCCTAAATCCTCCCCCACCCCATTGTTTCCATTGATGAAATAAAACGAGTGCTGCGAGGGGTCACTTCTCTTGGAGAGACCGGAAGGGGGAATGGCCTGGATACTGTGTATCATGGAGAACTAAGGCTGTGGGGCAGTTCCTTCCAGACGCAGCTCTCTGGTCACTCCTGCTGCCTCAAGGCTCAAAGGGATAATTGTGGGCCCCAGAAGACCCCGTCCCCGGACGCTGACTTCCTTAGCCAGTATCTGGGGTTTGGGGGTGGGGGCAGTGGGCTCTCCCCCATTCCTCCTCCGAGATCACTGAGGCGGGGAGCAGGTGAGTCGGGGGCGGAGATGCCGTGGCCGCGCTGGGCCTGCGTCAGTCGCCGCACCAGGAATAGCCCCCGCCCCCGCCCCCGCCCCCCAGCGGGTCTGCGCGCCCGCCGGGCGCCTGGCGGAGCCTTTACGCAGGAGCTAGAGAGCGTCTATTCCTGTCGGGCTGGTGGGAGGAGGCGGCGCGGGAGGGCGGGAGCTCACGGGTAACTCACCAGCAGCCGGGGTGGGGGAGCCAAGGAGCCTGGGAAGGGGGTCCAGGCAGCTGAGAGTTGAGGGGCAGGGAGCCGCCTGCGCTGGGCTCTTGAAGGGACAGGACACCTGTGCCGCCTCCCCTCTTCCCCGCCCACCTGTAAGTCCTTCTGCCAAGCCTGCCCCCTACTGGTTTACTTAGTTCTGGAAGGCGACTCGAATTCCCATTCTAGGCTTTACTAGCTGTGTGACCGCGGGCAGGTCCTGTAATCTCTCTGAGCCTGGGGTTCCTTCTCTCTGTCACCGGGGAACAACAGCGCCTCCTTGGAGGGTTGTTGGAGGATGAATGTGGAGTGCGCGCCACAGCATCCGCACCTGCTAGGAGGGGCTCCAGCTAGGCCTAGGATGAGGATGGACATAGTACGGAAGACAGGGGATGGTTTTTCAGGCAGGACTGTCCAGACAGTGGTGTGGCAGTGGGACTGAGAAGTACCCAGCATCTGTTTAGCTGGGACAGAAGGTCTGTGCAACTCTTTGGGCTGTGTGTGTGAGGCTGAACAGTGGAGATACAAGATGGTGTTGGGAGTAAGGGGAGACTCCTAGCCCCTCCGTGCCAGCCAGTATCTGTTGAATGTCGGGCAGGCTCTGCTGGGGGCGGGGGCACTGGGAGCAGGATCCTGTGGTTTGTCTGAGAGACTGAGAGGCCTTGGGTCAGCCTCTGCCTCCCCAGACTCAACTTCCTTCTTGACGTGCCAGAACCTCTACCCCTGTGGGGTACACAGCGTCAGGGGCACTAATGCGCTAATGGGCTGTGAAGAAACAGTGAAGAAGGGTCGAATGTGCCTGGTGGTGTCAGCATGGATGCTTATTCTAATCAAACTAGCTTCGTGCGAAAGGACAAATGGCTTTCAAGGAGGTGGAAGGGACGTGGAAGCTGGCGAGTTCCTAAGGGTGGTAGTTAATTCTGCAGACTGCTGAGACACCACCTCCAGTTGATTCTCTTTGCATACGCTGATCAAGAAGGATCTGGATCTCTGAGGAGAGGTCCCATTCTCTGGGCCCATCTAAGTCTGTGGCCCCAGCCCAGAATCCCCTGGATCTTTGGGATTGGAGGCACAGCGGGCCCAGACTGAGGCTCTGCGCTGCCCTCTGCTGGTCTCTGGATGCAGTGCGGGTGGCCAGAGCCGGCCATAGCAGCCTGCTGCCCTCTGCTGGACAAGAAGCCAGGTTGGGCGGGGACCCGGGCTGCAAAGGGCGGGGCAAGACCCCTCTAGGGGCAAAGCAGCGGAGCTGGCGCGCCTTCCTCGCGTTCCAACGGAGCTTCCCTCTCTACCTGCCTGGCCCCCAGGCCGCCAGGATGTGGACCCTATAGAGATTCGCGAACATTTGGAGAAGAGGGGCAGGACAGAGGCTCCGGGCCTGACCCTTCCCACGCCGTCCTCCAAACAACCCTGGCTGGGTGGGGAGCCTTGCCCGTTCACGTGCTTGTGTCCGTCCACACGGCAGTGTGCAGTGACCCTGGTTAACACGTGTGAACACACTCACGTGCTCACATGCACACGTATGTGGCCACACAAGAGGGTGCGTGCACATACTCAGGGAGGACCGTAGCCCGGACTCCCCTGGGTCGGGCTGGCCCGGGACTCGGAGGGGCGCGGCCGGTGCGGGGCTCGTGCTCCGGGGCGCGGGCTGAGGCGCGAGCCTGGCGCGCCCCTCGCCTGCGTCCCCACTGCCAGTTTCGTTGCCCCATCCGTGCAGGGCAGTGGTTGGGGCGCTCCTCGCTCTCCGCCCCCTCTGCTGAAAGAACACTGGCCCCCCACCCCACCTCCCCCCTCCTTGGTTTTGCGGCCGCGCCTTCTCCTCCCCCGCCCGGCTCCCGCCGCTCGCTTGCTCCCTCCCTCCCTCGGTTCCTCCTCCCTCCCCGGCTCGCTCCTCGCTCCTCACGCTCCCTCCCCGCGCCGCGGCAGAGCGCGGAGCCCGGGCGGGAGCCGGTGCGGGAGCCGGAGCGGGCGGCCGGCGACAGCGCAGGCGGCAGCGGCGGCGGGTCCCGGCCCCGGCCCCGGAGCGCGCGGAGTCCCCACCCGCGCGGCTCCGGCCCCTCTCCCGGCGCGGGGCTCCGAGCAGCATGCGCGGCCGCTGCCTGCCGGCCTCAGCCCTGGCCCCGGCCCCGCTGCGGAGCGCGCCCGGCCTCGACCCCGGCCCCGGCCCCAGCGGCAGAGGCGGCGGCGGCGGCTCCAGGCCGGCCCGGGGCGCAGAACCAGGCTCTCCGAATCCGCGTCGCGCGTCCTGAGCGCGCCCGCCCCTCCGCCCGCCGGGGCCGCGGCCTCCCGCCTCCCCACTCCCTCGCCCTTGCCCCGGCCCCGGCTCCGGCTCGGCTCCCGCCCGCCTGGGGCAGACAGACGGACAGACAGCCCCGCGAGGGCGCGTGGACGGCCGGGCGGAGGTGTCGGACGAGGAGGAGGAGACGGAGGAGGGGGCTGGGCAGGGGCTGAAGCCCGGCGGGGGAGACATGCGATTGGTGACCGAGCCGAGCGGACGGACGGTGCGCCCGAGATGCAGGTGAGCCCGGCAGCCGCGGCCCAGCCCCGAGCGGGCAGCCCCGCGGCACGCTCCCGTGCGGGCCGCCGTTGGCCCGGTTGCGCCCTCCTGGGGCCGCGGGGCACCCCAGCGCCACCCAGATTCCTCTTTGGGGTCACAGATCTGACCCTCCTCAAGCCTCAGAAATGGAGACTCTTCCTTTCCCTTTTCTCCCACCCCAACAAATTCCTTGTTGCCTAGCTGGGATCCCAGAGCTGTGGAGGGGCCCTGCCGGGTTCCTAGTCCGGCTTGTCCAGCGTCCCCCTTCCCCTTCTGAGCACCATTCATCCTGGAGGGTAAGCTCCTTGCTCAGCGGGGTGGCTGCCCCTCTCCTTAGATCCCAGGTACCCCCCCCCCCCGCTGGTACCCCTAGCCAGCGCTGGGCACTGGCTAGCTGGGGGATGCAGGCGAGGGACCAGTTTTCTCCACGGGCTCCAGCCTGGGCACCAGCTCCGTCCCCTGATCAAGAGCAACCCCCTTCCAGCTCGTGCCCAAGGAGGGGGGGGGGAGGTGAAATGGGGGGTAGGAAGAGTGCAGGAGAGGGAGTTGGGATTGTGGAGGACCCAGGAACCCTTTAGGGGCCTCCCTTTGTCTGTCTTCAGCCCCGGTTTCTCACCTCCTCCTGCCCCACTTTTCATTCTGAGGCAGCCGGTGGGAGGTGGGAACCAGCTGAGAAAAGGGAGGTGAGGAGGGAGTGTCCTGTTCTGCCTCCCCACTCTCTGTGAGGTGGCCAAGGCACCCACAGAAGATGTGTCCCTCCAGGTGGCTTCCACTTTGAGGAGGGGTGGGGCCAGGCCCAGTGGACAGTCCCCTTCCTGTTCCTGCCTGGGATCCCAGCCCAGAGCCATCGGTCCCTGGTTGTGCTGGAGGCATCCCCCTTTGTTCTCCTGGTCCTGAATCTGGTGGGGGAGAAGGGGCGGGTGGGAGTGCTGTGTGAGTGCAGGACGCCCTGAGGTGGGGGGCAGTGCCATCTGGGCCAGCCCCTTCCCTGCCAGCCCAGACCACCATCCGGCCCTCCCCTGCGTGGCCTGGGCGGCCAGAGGGTGCTCAGCCCAGCCTGGCCCGTGGCTCTGGGCTCAGCCCTGCTGGCCATTATGGCAACAGCTCCGGCATCGGTGCCTCCCATGCCCAGGGAGCAATGAGCTGGGGCACCCAGGCGGCAAAGCGCCTGGGGCTTCCCCACATCCAGGGAGGAATGCCGGTGAGGGAAGAGAGGGTCAGCGGTTTCCAGACCCTTTGTCCTTATGTGGGACCTGGTCTGCCAGGACAGCTTGCCTGCTTTCTCCCCACTGCCTGAGGCAGGAGAGAGGGAATGAGGTTCCAGAAGGGAGAGACCAGGAACTCCCCGGAACCCAGATAGGGACTCCGGGCAGCACCCCTATGCCCCTATTGGAGGGGGGCTTAGCAAAGGTGAGGGTAGCCCCCCCTATGATGCGCTCTTTGTCTCTGTCTCCTCCCCTACCCCCTGCCAATGAAGTATGAGATGGGCCTTGGTCAAGGCTGCAGTGCCTCCAGGGCCTTGAGTTAGAGTAGGTCTTCAATCCCTGGGGCCAGATTTGGGGGGATGGGTGTGTGCTCAAAGCCCAGGAATCTTGGCTTGTGGGCTGAGAGCTCCTGTGTTGACTAGGGAGAGACTGCTCTGCCCCTGGCAGTAGTCCTCTTTGATCCTAGTAGTCAGATGCTCTATCCCCTGCCTCTGAGCACCCGTTTTTTCCCTTTACTAGATATTGTTTCCTAAAACTCAGCATTCCAGAGGGACACCAACAAAACCCAAATCGCAAATGACCCGAAACCTCCTGTGGCGGGGCAGGTGGGGGGGGCGGGTCATTGTTCTCATAAAGCCAGATGGGATCCCTGGTACCGGTGATGGCTCATCTGGTGCTGCTCTCCAGGTGCCACCAAAGCAAATGGCTGGAGGATCACGACTGGGGCTGAGGGTACGTTCCAGTGGAGAAGTGAAGCAGTGCAGTGATTTACACCGGGTCCCATGGAGGCGTGAGGCAGTGTGTCATATAGTCCTGTGGGGCCAGTGAAAGGCCAGGGAGGGGAGGCAGTAGATGATGGTGACTTCAGTCAGAGCCTCGCCTTGCTAGCCAGGGTCTCCTGGTCTAGCTGTCCTCTGTGCGGCACTCTGGAAAGATGGCACCTCCCGGCCACTGGGTTCCTCCCCACCCACCCACCCCACCCCACCCCACCCCCCGCCTTCCCAGTGGTTACCCATTGATGGCTCTCTGTTCCCTGCCCACCAGTTCCTCTATACACCCCCCTATGACCTGTCTTGCTGTCTTGGTCAGGCATCCCCACCCAGAGGCCCTCCTCTCTTCTTCTCCTGGCCCCTCCTCGAGGGAGCCTCCTTGTACCTCAGCATCTCTAAGTTACTGATCCCCCTCCTCCAGGCACCCACAGTGAAGAACCACATTGGTTTGCACCTAATACTATACCAGCCAAATTAATTCATGTGTTTATTTTACACATCCTGGCTGAGCTGTTTAGCTCTGGACTAGGCCCTCTTATGGCTCCCTTGGATTGCCTTGAACACCCTGGGCCATCTTGTCCCCATCCCCTGGGCTCCCCTGATTGCCCCTGGGATAGGGAAAACACTGGGAGGCACCGGGGAGCAGCTATTGACTGGTGGCAAGGACTGCCTGGAGGGGACACAGTGTCCTCAGCCTGTATGGATGGACAGAGCTAGGTGACATCAAGGGTGCCCCAGGTGGGGTACATAGCACACACAGACACTCAGAGAAGGATGGGATTTGTTTGTGGGGTCTGAGGTAGTCAGGGGTCCACCAGAAGGAGAGAGACTGAGTAGGTCCTGAGGTGGTAGCAGACTTTACAGAGACACAGAAAACAGAGGATTCCAGAACTGGGGACGGTTCTTTGTAGAAAGAGTGTGGTAAGGCAGGTTCATTTCCAAAAGCATTTGAGGCATTCTTGATACTGACCTCTGTTTATGCATTGGATGGATGGATGGATGGATGATGGGTGGATGCGTGGATAGATGGATGGGTGGATGGATGGATGGATGGGTGGATGGATGAACGTCCTTGGGTGCTGTGGGCCCAGTAGAGCTCTGCCGCCCAAGAATCTCATCCTCATGTTTGCTCGGTTCCTTTGATGTCACTTTATAGTGAACTTGTTGAGTGTGGACCCTGGGGCCAGATCCCTGGGTTCAGATCTCAGCTCCACCTCTGCCTAGTTACTTAATCTCACTGGGCTTCAGTCTCCTTAGCCACAAAGTGAGGATAGCAAGGGTATTTACCTCTAGGACCGGCAGGAGGATTAAGTATGCTAACATGCCAAGCGGTTAGAACAATGCCTAGTATACAGTAAACTCTCCAGAAATGCTCACTACTCATAGTTTAGATCAGTGATTTGTTCACAATCTTTTCCCTGTAACTGGTGCAAAGATTTGATTTTATAGCTGAGAAAACTGAGAGCCAGAGAGGTGGCATGACTTTCCCAAAGCCCCCAGCCCACAAAGCTGTCTAGAATGCCTTCCTTCTGACCCCTGGGGCTCAGGGCTCGCTGGTCTGGGCATGGCCTGGTGACTAGTTAACGTGCGTAGCGTTAGTGATAATGATAATAGAACAAACATGGCAGCCCTACTCCCCAACCTGAACAGCAGCACTTTAATAATGATGTACATCTTCCATGTGCTTCTCCTCACTTTATTCCTGGCCTCTTTCTCTGAGGCAGCCACTATCCTAACGGTCTGTTTAGCATTGCCTTGCCTTTTTAAAAATCATGCATTTTAATAGATAGACATTGTTCCGTTTGTATTACTTTTGAACTTTGTAAAAAGAACCTGAAACTGTTTGCAGCCCTCTAGAATTTGCTTTTTTTCTTCAACATCGTATTTGTAAAGCTTCCTCTATATTGTTGCGGATAATGGTAATGTAGTTCATTTATTTCCACTGATGCATAATGTTATGTGGTTTGAACATAACACAGTGTATTTATCATTCTTTTATTGATGGGCCCGTGGGTTGTTTCCCTTTTTGTTCTTACAAACAATACTGCCGTGAACCTTCTTGTCCTGTCTCCTGAGGCAGCGTGCAGAGTGTCTTGGGGCACACAGCTAGGAGCAGAATTGCTGGGCCATAGGGCATGTTCATATTCAGCTTTACTAGAAAATGTGCTGAAGTGTTTTCCAAGTTGGTTGTACCATTTATGCTTCCCCCCCCAGCAGGAGAGGAGTGTCGCCACTGCTCCCCACCCCTGCCAGTACTCAGTATGGTCAGCCCTCTCGGTTTTTACCAATTGATTGAGTGTAAAATGGTGTTATGTTGTGGCCTTGGTTTGCATTTCTGGAATTCAAGGTTTCTGGTGTATGAAATGGGGGTTGAGAGGGCAGCAGCCAGCGTGTAACAGATGCTTAGGAAGCGATTGTCCCTTTTGTACGTCAGCATCTCCAGTTGTGGGGTGCTGTCTGTACAAGCCCTGAGCTCAGGGCGGGGCAGGAGCAGTCAGGAGGACTCCCCAGGGAAGTGGCGGTGAAGGAGGAGGGAGCAAGGAGAGATTAAGTTCTGCACAGTTAAGCCAAAGGAACCCCTGTGGTTCTGTGTTCACTCCCAGGATGGGCACGGGGTGATCCTAGCTTTGGAGAGGGGAAGAGCCCGTGCTTCATTATTTTAATAATGCACAGTCCATTTTAGTAATGGCATTGGTGAGTGCTTAATAAGAGATTGGTGACCTGGGGGATGAATACTGGATGGAACAAACGTATATTTGTTCTTCTTCATTCTCACCTCCTCGGGGAGTCCTCCTTGATTGCTCTTGCCCATTGCATGAATGAAGGGTGGCTGAGCAAGGTCGTTCCTGGATGTTAGCAAGGTCCCCCCAGGAGGCCCTCTGCGTACCCACAGAGGCTGAGAAGCTTGGTGCTGGCAAGGTGATTTGAGGCTGCTCCCTCTGCCAGCCTGGTGCACCAACGATTGATTCCAGGCCGCTTTCCCCGCCCAGACCTGGGCCCCTGGAGCTGGTTAGAAACGAGCAATGGGGCTGGCGGAATAATTATGCCTATTTCATGTGACACCCAAATTGATTGCCGCCAGGGTGACATTACCAGGCCATTGTTCCTTGTCTCCAACCTCTTATTACATGTTATTAGGGTGTGTGGTGTGTGTGTGTTTTTCTATTTTTTCCCATTTCAGGGAATTAATCTCTCTCTGCCACCTCCTCTGCTTCCCCCTCCAGAGAACCTGCTCATGTCTCTGAGAGGGAGTGGGGCCCTGGCCATCATGCTTCCTCTGCCCGGCCCAGCACAGGGCTGGAGATGCAGTTGGGAGGGACTGGCCATCTCACGTCCCTTTACTTAGGTGCGAGATGGGGGTATCTCAGAGGTAAGAGGGGCTGCTGAGGTGTGGATCCTAGCTGGCAGAGGGGTTTTCCTGCAGTGTCCCTGATCCATAATGCTCTGCTTGCATACCTCTGATGGCAGGCTACTCACTCACTACTCCCAAGGCAGATCTTCTATCCTGAGCCATCTGGTCTTCCGTTCGATACCTCACACGGAGCTGAGTGGGCCTCCCCTAGGACTCTGCCCGTGGGTTTTGACTCCACCCTCTTGGCTTGCACTGGACTCTGCACCCTCTGCCTTCCCCTTAGAGATTTGCAGAGATGCCTCTCCCCACGCGTGGGCTTCTCACGAACAGGCAGCTGCGTGATGGCAGCAGTCGTGCCTGAGCAGAACGTGGAACCTGTGTGTGTCTGACCAGAGGGGCGCCCCACCCCTTGATTCTGACTTCCTTCCGTGTACCAGGTTGGGGAAATGGGTTTTGGCAAGGGGTTGGACAAGACTCACTTGAGCAGAGAGGGCTTTGAGTAGTCAGTGGTGATAGAATGGCAAGCGGTTTTATTTATAAAACTGTCCATGTTATAAAAAAAAGATTCACTGGGCCTCAGTTTGGATGTATTGGGGGTTGTTTTTAAATCTTTTCCCCTTCTTGAGGCAGAAATAACTCAAACCTTCACTTATCCCTGATCTAGCCCCATTGTGGTATCCTGTCTGGCATTACGTTGGGGAGAGATGCTGTAGTCAGGAGGCTGGGATTCTTCGTAGGCCTTAGTCCTGAGATGCTGTGGGACCTAGGACAAATCCCTCAAGTTCTTGGGCCAAATTCCCCTCACCTGTGTGGTGGTCTCTGGGGTTACCATGCCTATAGAGGCAGACAAGTTCAGTAACCTTGGGCAGGTGAACTAGTGGCTTGGAGGCTCAGTTTCCTCATCAGTGAAGTGAGGTTAATGGTTCCTCCCTCACAGGGTATGTGGTGAGGGTTGGCGAGGTCATTCCGCAAAGCACTCAGTATATGGGTTCGATATAAATGTCTCTTTCCTTCCCTCTCTTTGAATTCTCTGCCTCCAGCCTTGAGAGGGCGGTGTGAGGTCTGCTGTCCCCTTTTCTGAATAAGGAGTTTGGAGCCCTGAGATATAAAGCCATTTGCCCACAATCATACTGCTCAGTAGGCCCTTGAACCTGAATCTGGGAAAGGCAGTATGCAAGCCTGGTCAGGACAGCCTTGGGTCCAACTGCCTCAGTCCTAATCCCAGCTCTGCCATCTGTTGCTGCGTAATTTGTGGCAAACTGCATCACCTCTCTGTGTCTCAGTTTTCTGATCTGTAAAATGGGGATAATAATGTCAGCCTAATAAGATTGCTGTGAAAATTGAACCAAGTTCACGTTTGAGTTCATATTATGCTAGCTGTTTGACCTTGAGCAAGTTATAGAACCTGTTTTTGCTTCTGGTTTTCCCATCTGCAAAATGGGGATAATAACATGGCCTACTTCAACAAGTTGTGGTGGCAGAAATGAATTATTTTTTTAGTTTATTTGAGAGAGAGAGAGGATATGAGAGAGGGAGGGAGAGAATCCCAAGCAGGCTTCACACTGCCAGCACAGAGCCCGACACGGGGCTTGATCTCACGAACTGCAAGATCGTGACCTGAGATGAAACCAAGAGTTAGACACTCAACCAACTGAGCCATCCAGGCACCCTAAGAAATGAATTTTTATACGGCAAGTGCTTAGAATAATGCCTGGCACACAAGAGGCCCTCATTATCATTATATTTATTAGGTCTCTGGCCTTCCAATGCCATACTGTTGCTCTCAGCAAGCTGCTCCCTGCCCTGGGCGGGCCTCTGAGGCTGTGAGCTCCTCCTCATTCAAGCTCAAGGCTGATGGCCCTCCCAGGTAGGGACTGGCTGGTTTCCAGGCTTCCAAAGCCTGAGACGGGCCAATCTGAGTTGTTCCCAAGGTAGAGGAGCCCTGAGGACTGGGGCAACCAGTATGCATGAGGGGATCTGCTAGGCACCTCCCAAGATGGCCTGGGTGGGGGATGGAGCCAGAGGCTTTCTGGGGCACCTCCTTGCCCCTTTGAGCCTATGTTGGTATCTTAGACTCAGAGAGGAGGTGTGAAGGGAGATGTAGGGGTACGGGACCTGGGTTTTCCTTGAGCCCCATCAGGTCACCACATGGGTGCTTGTCTACCCCTCCTCGATCCTGGGACAGCTCCAATCCAAGTAGGGGTGCTGTCCACTCAGGTGACCTCAGTACAGACAACTAAGAAGCTTCCTAGAACCAGTGGCTTCCTCCCACTTCCCCCAGGACAGCTCCTAGCTTCCCGGCTGGACTCTCACCTCAGAAGAAGTCTGTGAAGAGACAGGCAGCGCCCAGAGTGGTCCAGGGTCACCCAAGGTCATATGGAGGGCAGGTGCACAGTGGGCCCTGATTGGAGCCCAGGCCTGGGACCCGTGAGCCCCATGCCCTTTGCTTACCCAGAGGAGGGCTCTTCTAGGCCTTGCCCCACCCCTGCTCCTCCCCACCAAGCCGGCCAGTCCTGGCGGGCAGAGCCTATACATAGAAACCTTTAAACACTAAGATGCTTTGACAATTAAAATTCATAATTTATCCTAAAAACGGCCTGGAGCTGTGGGCTGGCCGGAAGGCTAGCGGCTCCTGAGATCAGCTGTGCTCCGGCGGGGTGGGCTGCGGGGTGGGCAGAGGCATCCCTCCTTCACATGCAGGGGGCAGGTGCTTGCCCAGGGGCACACACAGAGGCAGCTGGCCTAGCCAATGGGCAGGCAGTCACCCCGTGCCCAGTCAGCACCCTCCAGCTCGGCTGTGGCTGAGAGGCCGGGTGAGCACCTTTGGGAGAGGCTTGAGTTTCCAAATGCGCCTAAGAGATGGGGCTGGCGGCACTGGGCAAGGGAGGGTGTGGAGTGGTGGGAGGAGGGACAGCAGGCACACACCCCTACACACACACACACACACACACACACACACACACACACACACACGCCCCAGGAGCCCAGCAGCTCTGCCAAAACCAAGAGCAAGAGGAAAATAAAGAATTATACACGACAAAGGACATGACCTCAATTTTCTTCCAGGTTGATTTTTCTCTCCCTGTGGGGGGCAGCTGCAGGAGGAGGAGAAGGGAGAGGGAGAGGACAGGCCAAGGTGGGCAGACCAGCCCAGGAGGAGACAGACAGAGGCTGCCATGCTGCCTGCCCGCTGACCGCACAGACAGGATTTCTCCTGCCGGAGGCCAGCCTGGGCACCGGAACCTTCCTCTCTTAGGGTTCCCTGTCCACTCAAACTCCCTGTGCCAGGGGGCAGCCCTTGCCCAATTAGGCTGGCCAGGGACTGGGTTTCCCCCATTAGCTGCTCACACCTTAAACTATTATCAGCCATTCACACCTCAGCAGGGATTAGCCCTAGAAAGCTAGAATGGAGTGGCTTTAGAAGGAGCCGGGGAGGAACCATCTGGATTTGGGGTAGGAGAGAAGCAATTAGGAGTCCCTGGGTGCTTTCCACCCCTGCACACCTTTGCTAGCATATTCCCTCCCTCAAAAGTGCCTTCCCCCTGCTCCCTTCTTGGCCCGTGGAAATGTATTTGTGTTCAGCCTGAGCTCTCATGACACCTCCTCCTCCAGGAAAGCCCTAGGAGGGGCTGTTCTCAGGAGTTGTTTGACTGGCTCTCTCTGCCCCTTTGAGGATGGGTGAGGTTCTGTCAGCCCTGGCCCTGCCCTGGGGGTTCTCAATCTGGGGGACACAGAGGAGGCTGCAGAAGCTCCAACAGGGAGGAAGGGAGAGAGCGAACACAGCAGTGGCGGGTGCTCCTCGGACACCGGACCCGGCAGAGATCAGAGGGGTTCCCAGGAGGGTGACCCCTTCTTCAGCTGGATTCTGAAAGCTGAATGCGAGAGCTCTGGGCACGTGGTGGACAGCCAGCCATTGCTAGGGGAGAAAGACCCCGACCTAGGGTGACTGTCGAGGGCTTTGTAGCCAAGCCTCATGCCACCCCCACCTCCACCCCTCCCCCGGCCACATGGCCACGGCTGCCTCTGAGCCGATACTACACTTCCCACGAACACACTTCATCCTTTCATGAAATGGATCCAGTGGCTCCATGTCCCGGAGCTGAAGGCAAAGAAGGGACCCCAGGCAGGCAGGGACTTGGGGACAGGGCAGGCCACGAGGAATCTGCCTCTGTTCTTTGGTCACCCTGCATGAGTGCCTTCACTTTTCTGAGTAATCCAACCCACCTCATGGGGTGGTGGTCAGGACAGGAGATGTAACGGGCCCAGGGCTTGGGACATGCAGAGTGTGCACAGGAGCTCAGGAAATGGGAGTCGAACCTGTGGGGCAAGCTCTCGCTCCGTGTTCCCCTGACCCGGGCCAACCTTCCCTGCCCACTGTCCCAGGTGCCCGTCTTTCTCCTCCGTGTTCTCTGACTCTCTCTTCTCCTCCCTGTCTTTCCTGCATGGCCCTCTATGTGTCTTTTCTTCTCTATTGCTGTCACCTTTCCTCTCCTGCTCTTCCACGCATTTCTTGGTGGCAGAGCTGGATAGGGCCGTAGGCAGACGTTCTGATGCCCTCAGCCCCCTCAGGTCCGCCAAGTCCCTCGTCCCTCCTCACTCCCTCCTGCTGCAGACCCAGTCGTAGTAGGATGTCAGGACAGGAGGTGAGGGGGCATATGCCCACCTCATTTGCACGTGGGGCAACAGCCCACCGCGATTGCTCAGGTCATAAGGCCAGGCTGACACCCAGAGGCCCCGAGCCCCCAGCAATGACAGCGGGCACCTCCACGCCAGGGACCTTGTGCCTGTGTGTTCTGGGGAGGCCTGCGCTCCCTGAAGAGTGCTGAGTGGAAGCACCATGAAATATTGATACCATAAACCTAAAATGACAAAACCTTCCATTCTGTGCTGCAGCCCACCCCAAATTAGGTGAGATTCTAGCACGGACAATGGCAGCAGGCACAGGAGAAGAAACTCAGTGTGTTCAACGTGCACAGTCGAGGAACAGGTCGGGTCTGGGGGGCAGGGCGCCTACCTGAGCTCTCTAAGGGCAGGGCCCCCCCCCCCACAACCCTGGGGCCTTCCCCAGCACTGCCCTGACAGGCCTGCCCCTCCCTGCTCTGCCTGTGTGTCCAGAATTCCCGCTTCACACCAGGCAGCTCTCGGGCAGGCAAGCTGACCAGGGGGAACAGAACTCTGCTGCCCCCTAACTTTGTGCCTAGGCCTGAGGGCGAATGAATTCCCTTCAGGAAGGCTGAGTTCTTATCTGTCAAATGGCTACAAAATAATCTCTTTTGAATGCTGCCTTAGGAGATGGAATGACCCTCACCCTCTCCCCAAGTCTACTCATGGGTGATCTGATGCCCCTTCTGTCCCCACCAGTCCCCTTTCCCATCCTGAGCCCCACAGGGGACAGCCCCACTGGGGAGCCTTTCAGATAGATCCTTCCGGGCCCGGTGGAACTGCAGTTTGGGGCCTGAGCCCCCACTCCTCCTCTAACCAGGTTTGAGAATGTTGACTTTCTAGCTGGTGAAAGTCATTTTCTGTTGTGGGCTCCCTCAGGGAGCCTGGAATCCAGCCCCTCACTGTACCGGGAGGAAATAGACCAGAGAGGGCAGGCCTTGCCCAAGGTCACACAGCAGAGTAGGAGTGGCCGAAGAACCACTTGGGGCCAGAGTGGGGAGCAACTGAGCCAGGCATATATGCCCCAGGATAGGAGCTGGAGTGTGATGGTGGAGGCAGCCCTTTGCAGAGCAGGTCTGACGGCTCAGCTTCTCTCACCACTCTGGGATCGGGAGGGCTCAGGCTGCGGTGGGATCTGAACATTGTGCCCCGGGCACAGCTCTCCCTTTGCCTGCCCACCTGCCTGCTTTCGATGTTTATTCCCTTTGTATTTATTGGTCCAATTTTTAAACTCTTGCCCTTGTGGGAAGCCCTTCAGGGGGCAAGGATCCAAAATAAAACGCTGATTAAAATGCATAAAACACTTCTCTGCAATTGCAGGAGTAACCAGCGGGATTCGCCCTGCCAGGAAGGCAGGAGCACACTGCCCACTCAGCAGTTCTGGTGACCCCCTCAGACACAGCCCTGTCAGCACCCCTCAATGACAGGGGCCCCCTGGGGGTGCCAGGCCAGGGGACTAGGCCCCGTGTGCTGTGCTCCTGCCGTGCCAGCTCGGGCAGGCTTCTTAACCTCTCCAGGCCTCAGTTTCCCCACCTTTCAGGACAGCCACATGTAAAAGGTGAGGGATGAGGCAATTAGGAGGATGTGCCCTTCTGAAGCTATCTTGGTCCCGGGGAGCATGGCCTGTCGGTCGTCTGCGGGTCTAACTGCCAGGCCGGAGTGTGGCAGCCACACCAAGCAATGCTTTTCCATCGACGTATGTGAACTCTCCACTCTGTCATTGCTCAGCGGGCCTGCTCGCTCACAGGGCCTCAACCCCTGCACAGACTCTTGCATACATTCTTTCAGAGGACACCCCTGGGCCCTGCTCTGTGAGACAGAAGCACCCGTGACTGTTTGACCCAGGATTAAGCATACATCACGGGCGCGGCGCCAGGCGCTGAGGATCTGAGCGTATTTGCCTCTTTGTTCAGGTTCCCAGGAAGCTCTCACCTTTAGTCGTTATGCATGACTTCGTGGGATTCTTTCCTCACTGGCTGGCTTTATCTTTTTATCTTGTTGCATAATGTTTTCTGTCAGTTGTCTCAAGTTATTTTTAGAACAAGGTGTGCTCTACAGCAGTTATGTAACGTCACTACTAATAAGTGTAAGGTGCTTCAGTGTCGTGGGAAAGAGTTGATTTCTGACTGCATAGGTTCCGGATGGCTTCGTGGAGGAGGCGACATTTGGAAAGGGAGGTCACAAAGACTGCTAGGGCAGGAGGCTGGGAGAGTCCTCCAAAAGCAGATGGTTTAGAGCCAGGACAAGGTGGGGACACCTGGGTGGTTTCACGGAGCAGACTGGTGGCAGAGGAGTACGTGGGTAGGTTGAGGCAGCGTGGTGGTGGCTTTGAATGCTTTATTCTCGTGTATGTGAGGGACTTATCAGCGTCTCAGGTGCCCTGTGCCATTTCTGTCCCCCCTGTCAGTCCTCAGCCCCCTCTCTAGCAGCCCCCACTTCGCCCATCAGCCCAGCCCTGCGCTGGGCGCTAAAAGTCCTATTTACCTCTCCGGGTCCCCAGCCTCATACCCGCGCCGGCCCCAGCTGCCGGCACAATTACTTATTGATCGCCTGTCAGGATGTTTGCTTTTCTGGTGGGTGACTGGAGCATGTGTGACTGTGGAAAATGGCCTGGTGGGGGTGGGGTGGGGGAGGCTGAACCACAGGAGTCTGGAGAGAGGATGAGAGGGGCTGAGGGGAGGGGGGGTGGGCAAAGCCGTTGGGGATGACAAAACCTTGCAGATTCCATAACATGTCAGTAACACCCAGAGCCCTCTCCGGTTAATCAGTCACTTAGTCGATCAACAACCAGGGAGCACTGTCAGTCCTGGGAGACTGCGGGAGCACCGGAAGTTGTGTGGCATGTCTCGCAGACTAGAGCTCTGGTCCCAGATCCACCCCCTTCTACAGGCTGGGTTTCCTTGGGCAGCCACAGGCTCTTTGAGCCCCCCTTGCCTGAAGAGTTGAAGTGTGGGTGACAAGACCTGTGGCCTTGAAAGCAGAGGCTCTGTACAGGTGTGTGTCGGGGTGAGGGTGTGCTGGGAGAGATGGGAGAAGGGCCTGATCAGGGGCAGAGATGTGGGGCCCTCCCAGCCTGGGCGTCCCCTTCCTGTGGTGAGCCCCCCTTGGCACCATGTGTGTGGGGTGTGTGAACAGGGCAGAGGCCCAAGGGTGGCATGTGAGCAGTTGGGCTATTGTTTGGCCCCCAGAGACCACCTGGCCCAACCCCTGGGGTTTCAAGAAGTCCAGACTAGCCCTCCTAGCTCCCTGCTGACCTTGCTGTTCTATGGGGTGGAACAGAGGAGGGAAGGAGGAGGTGGCAGAGGCAGGCTGGGCACAGGTGGGAGCAAGTAGCCTCTCAACACAGCTGGGGGAGAGTCACGGGGGTGGAGGGGGCGGGGAGGCTCACTCTCCCACACCCCTTGCTTACTCCACCTGCAGCCTGTACTCAAGCTGGGCCCCCTCCTGGCGCCACTACCCCTGTCACGGCCACCCAAGCCCGTCGTGTTCCTCAGGGCCCAGCTGTAACGAGCCTTGCGTCCTCAGTGCCACAGTGTGGACGGGCGCCTCCAGCTGCCACTGCCGTCCTGGGCTATGGGAATCTGAATGCTCCCACCTCAGACTAGCAGCCTCACAGAACCCCAGCTCCAGGAGGAGTGTGATCGGAACCCCCAGAGACAGATGGGAGGCATCAGGGTAGAGTCCTGGGTTCTGGCGGGGGTGCCCTCCACTGATCCAGAAACCCCATTGGGAAGCAAATTAATGCACACTGACAGGTGCCACTGGGTTTGCTGATATCCCAGGACTCTTGGGCTGGGGGCTCAGCTGAAGTGCTGGTGAGGAGGGCGCCGTGGTGTCTGTGCCTGAGGAAGTTCAGGCTAAAGGCTGAGAGGGTGGCCCCCAGCAGCCTCAGAAGCCCTGGCCTGACAGCCTGGGGACCAGACATGCTCCTCTGCAGGCTGTTTCCAGAGGCTTCAGCCTTTGGGCCCCTTTGATTCCCTCGGTGAGCCCCGAGGCCACTCAGCAGGTCCGGCTTTCTCCCTGATGAGCACCAGGGGAAGCTGAGGCTCGGGGCGTGGGGTGGGGTACGGGGTGTGTGCCTGGATCACATTGCCTGTAAAATGTAAACTGTAAAGGAGGCGGATGCCACCTGGGGTGCCGATGTCAGGCTCCTCTGAGGTGACCCTGTCCTTTCAGGGAACCCCCTCAACCCCAGGGGTGCTGGGAAATTCCTTGGGAGGGCTCTGGGCAGGATAGGGAGCAAGGAGGAAGCAGCACGGGGTGGCAGGAGGCTCTCCGGCTTGGGCATCGGGACCTCACTGTGGGGTTCCAGGAGCGACCTATACCACTGTGGACCCCCAGCTCTCCGTGTCGGGGACATTCTAACAGGGGCAGGAGGGCACAGACTGGGGTCCAGACAGACCCTTTCCTCTAACCCACCCCCTCTGTCCTGTGCTTGCTCCTGGCTGCAGGTGAGCGAGAGGATGCTGGCGGGGGGCGCGAGGAGCATGCCCAGCCCCCTCCTGGCCTGCTGGCAGCCCATCCTCCTGCTGGTGCTGGGCTCGGTGCTGTCAGGCTCCGCCACGGGCTGCCCGCCCCGCTGCGAGTGCTCGGCCCAGGACCGCGCCGTGCTCTGCCACCGCAAGCGCTTCGTGGCGGTTCCGGAGGGCATCCCCACCGAGACCCGCCTGCTGGACCTGGGCAAGAATCGCATCAAAACGCTCAACCAGGACGAGTTCGCCAGCTTCCCACACCTGGAAGAGCTAGAGCTCAACGAGAACATCGTGAGTGCCGTGGAGCCCGGCGCCTTCAACAACCTCTTCAGCCTCCGGACGCTGGGGCTGCGCAGCAACCGCCTGAAGCTCATCCCCCTGGGCGTCTTCACCGGCCTCAGTAACCTGACCAAACTGGACATCAGCGAGAACAAGATCGTCATCCTGCTGGACTACATGTTCCAGGACCTGTACAACCTCAAGTCGCTGGAGGTCGGCGACAACGACCTCGTCTACATCTCCCACCGAGCCTTCAGCGGCCTCAACAGCCTGGAGCAGCTGACACTGGAGAAATGCAACCTGACCTCCATCCCCACCGAGGCGCTGTCCCACCTGCACAGTCTCATCGTCCTGAGGCTCCGGCACCTCAACATCAACGCCATCCGGGACTATTCCTTCAAGAGGTTGTACCGGCTCAAGGTCTTGGAGATCTCCCACTGGCCCTACTTGGACACCATGACACCCAACTGCCTCTATGGCCTCAACCTGACATCCCTGTCCATCACACACTGCAACCTGACCGCCGTGCCCTACCTGGCTGTGCGCCACCTGGTCTATCTCCGCTTCCTCAACCTCTCCTACAATCCCATCGGCACCATTGAGGGCTCCATGCTGCATGAGCTGCTACGGCTGCAGGAGATCCAGCTGGTGGGCGGGCAGCTGGCTGTGGTGGAGCCCTATGCCTTCCGCGGCCTCAACTACCTGCGTGTGCTAAACGTCTCGGGCAACCAGCTGACCACACTGGAGGAGTCAGCCTTCCACTCGGTGGGCAACCTGGAGACGCTCATCCTGGACTCCAACCCACTGGCCTGTGACTGCCGGCTCCTGTGGGTGTTCCGGCGCCGCTGGCGGCTCAACTTCAACCGGCAGCAGCCCACCTGTGCCACGCCCGAATTCGTCCAGGGCAAGGAGTTCAAGGACTTCCCGGACGTGCTCCTGCCCAACTACTTCACCTGCCGCCGCGCCCGCATCCGGGACCGCAAAGCCCAGCAGGTGTTTGTGGACGAGGGCCACACGGTGCAGTTTGTGTGCCGGGCAGATGGCGACCCGCCGCCCGCCATCCTCTGGCTCTCACCCCGCAAGCACCTGGTCTCGGCCAAGAGCAACGGGCGGCTCACAGTCTTCCCCGACGGCACGCTGGAGGTGCGCTACGCCCAGGTACAGGACAATGGCACGTATCTGTGCATCGCGGCCAACGCGGGCGGCAACGACTCCATGCCGGCCCACCTGCATGTGCGCAGCTACTCGCCCGACTGGCCCCATCAGCCCAACAAGACCTTCGCTTTCATCTCCAACCAGCCGGGCGAGGGAGAGGCCAACAGCACCCGAGCCACCGTGCCTTTCCCCTTCGACATCAAGACCCTCATCATTGCCACCACCATGGGCTTCATCTCTTTCCTGGGCGTCGTCCTCTTCTGCCTGGTGCTGCTCTTTCTCTGGAGCCGGGGCAAAGGCAACACGAAGCACAACATCGAGATCGAGTACGTGCCCCGCAAGTCGGACGCAGGCATCAGCTCTGCCGACGCGCCCCGCAAGTTCAACATGAAGATGATATGAGGACGGGGCGGGGGAGGGGCAGGGACCCCCCGGGCTAGCCGGGCAGGGGAAGGGGCCTGGCCGCCATACGCTCGCTCCTCGATCCTTCCCGCCTCTCCCTGCCCCTCCACACACACTCTTTTTCTTCCTCCCAGCCCCATTCCCTGCTGCCCGCCCCACCCCCCCGCCGGCCCTCACCGCCTGCCCTCTTCCTAGCAGGACCTCAGCAGTCCAGGCCTGGGGACCCACCTGCACAGGGGCACTCGTTGACAGACTGGAGTCGGAAGCTGACAGACCGACATGCAGCACAGTCAATAATTCAATAAAAAAAGTTACGAACTTCCTCTGTAACTTGGGTTTCAATAATTATGGATTTTTATGAAAACTTGAAATAATAAAAAGAGAAAAAAAACACTATTTCCTATAGCTAGTCGGAATGCAAACTTATGACGTCCTGATTGCTCCAGGGCCCTCTTCCAACTCAGTTTCTTGTTTTTCTCTTCCTCCTCCTCCTCCTCCTCCTTCTCTTCCTCCTTTCTCTTCTCTTCCCCTATGGGGAGGGATCACTCAGGAAAACAGGAAAGGAGGTTCGAGCCCCACCTGCCCCGGGCGACCGACACGAGCAGGCAGCAGGGCAGGTGCGGGCCCAGCTCTGGGCTGGCTGTTTGCAGGGAGCAGGTGGAGGAGACAGGGCTGCCTGAAGGGGGTGGGGGCTGTCTGCCAAGCTGCCAGGAAGCACTACTGCCAGGGGTTGGGGGGCCTGGCTCGGGTGTGGCCGAGACTCTGGACAGAGGCTGGGGTCCTCCCGGAGGACAGCACAGTCAGTGGAGAGAGCCAGGGGCTGGAGGCGGGACCGAGGCCTAACTTCTGGTCCCATCTCTGCTGCTGACTTACGGTGTGGCTTCAAACAGGTCATTGACCCTCTCTGGGCCTCAGTCTCCACATCTGTACAAATGGAAACGTTACTCCCCGCCCTGCCTACCTCACAGGGCTGTTGTGAGGAATTGATGAGATGATGTATGTGAAACACTTTGTAACCTGTAAAGCGCTGTGCACATGTGTGGGTGACTGTTCTCATTATGGTCATTATTATCTCACTGTCGGGGATGGGGCTCCCGAAGGGATCTCCATGGGGTCAGGGTTGGGGGCACACCAGGGGAGGGCCGCTCCAGGGACTTTCAGAGGCTCCTCCCAGGACAGCGGTCCAGGCCACCACCAACCATACTCTGAGCCTAGTCTGGGCTCTGAAGAGTCATGGGTTTGGGGATAGGATCCAGGCACTCAAGCTGACCTAGAGGGTCAGAAGCGGCCCCGCCCATTCACATCAAACCCAGCCATTCCAGACTCGGCCCTGGAAAGGCATGTCCCGGATGACAGAAGTACAAAGAGCCAGCCAGGTCACCTTGTAACTTGCCCTGACGCCGTGGGCCCTGGCTCGAGAAGCTGGGCCAACGACCCATGTGCTCATCCCCATCCCCGTCAGGCAGGGGGTGCCCACCAGGGTAGGGAGGCCTGGCTTCTCCCCTCCGAGTTTCCTCTTTCTCCTCAGGGACTACTCGGATTCAGCCCCACGGTGGGCCCAAGATGACCGTGCTCCCTGTTAGTCCTCAGGCTAGGGGAGAATCCAGTGATGCAGACTTAAGCTGAATGTGAAGGGGAAGCAGTGGGGAGGTCAGCACTTGACAACAAGACTTCAGAATGTAGCTCCTCCATCCGGGGCTCTTCCTGGGGCTCACACCCCCAACCCAAGTTGGCACGGATTAGGTAGCTGCATGCCTAGCACCTTCTAAACCAAACCTCTGGTGGGGTGGCCTGGTGAGCAGAGTCTGGCAGGGAGTTGGCACTCATTCATTCATTCATTCATGCATGCATTCATTCATTCACTCATTCATTCATTTATTTGATCCACAGATGTACCCGAAAGCCTGCTCTGCTCTCGGTTCCCAGCTGATGCAGCTTACAGCCAACAGCTGGGACAGACTGCCCCGATCCACCTCTCTCAGCAACAACCCCAGGACTGTCCCTGATTCTGGGTAAACCTCAAGCCCTTGGACCTATGGTTTTATCCCTTGGAAGAAACAGGAACATCTCTCTATAGGCTTCTGGAATGTTGGTGTGGAAAGGTTGATGGTCCCTGCAGAGCAGCCTAGACTAGTGATTATAGGCTCTGAGGTTTGAGGTCAGATCTGGGTTTGAGGTCCTGTTCTAGCACTTACTAGCTGTTTGGGATTGTTACTTAACTCCTCCGAACCTCAGTCTGCTTATCTGTAACGTAAAGATGATCTTACTACTTTTGGTTGTTAGGACGTTAAATGAAGGAGCATAGGTGTATTTGTTGATTGATGTGCCGGGCACTCAGTGAGCCCTCTACCAGCGGTGGTGGTGATTACTATCAAGGCCAACTCCGGTACAGATGCAGAGACTGAGGACCAGAGAGGGTGGTAGCTTATTGAAAGCCACACAGCTTCTAGGTGACAGGACCAGGGCCTGGGAGTTCCAGAGTCCCAGAGCCATAGCCTTCTAAGCCTGGCTTGGGACTTCTTAGAGCCAGGCCCGGGGACTCCCATCGGCAGGAGACCACAGGGGCACAGGAGCATGGAGGGGAGTCCTTGAGCAAGGGGGTGGCTTGTACACCACAAGAGGCCAATGGTATCACTTGAGGCCCCACGACCCTGAGAGGGCTGCTCACCTCCAGAGAGAGACCAGAGCACAGACTCTCCATAACCCCAGCTCTAGATACCTTGGTGGGCACTGTTCTCCCTCAGGAGCCAATGGGAGCCAATGGCTGACAGTGGGATTGTTACTTAACTCCTCTGGGATGCCTGGGGCTTCACAAGGTCTGGGAAGAGGGCCAGTTTATTCTCGGCCACCATGAGGCAGCCAGACCTCTGAGGAAACTCAAGGACACAAGAAAATTGTGAGGTTGTTTTTGGATCGGGGAGAGAGTCATTTTGGGGGAATGTGAACGCCCAGGGCGGGCGGCTGGGTTGGCCCGAGCAAAGGCAGCCTGGGCTTTAGTACTACCCCTTCTTAGCTGTGGGACCTCCTTCTGTAGAAAAGAGGAATGGACTTGACTTTTAAGAGCCCTGGCCAGATTTAACGGGGGAATAGGCTGAAAGGTCAGGCTGAAGAGGTTACTTTCTCCATGGCCTGAGAGCCTCTGATGGGGAAAGAGGAGGAGCAGGTATGCTCAGCCCCAACTGTGTGTGAGGCACACCCACCGCTGGGAGCCTGAACCCAGAGGTGGTCTGGGCAGCCCATGTTGCACACAGTCCTAGTTAGGTCTGCCTCAGGCCCAATGGGGTTGTGGGGTCCAGATGTCCTGCCTGATAGGAGGCTGGCTGCTCTGCTCACCCCTCAGCCTGGGTCCAAGCTATTGGGGAAAAGGCAAGATAATCCTGAGAGTCCAGCCTGATTTCCAGGGGACCGAGACCAGAGGCAGCCTCCAGGCTTGCTCCTCCAGGAGACAGGGGTGCCTTGAAGAGAAGGGTGGTAGGACTGGGAGCCTACCTTGGGCAAGCGAGTGAATGTGGACAAAGACGGCACCCAGCTGGGTGAGTATTAGCAGCCAGCACCCGGATCACCACCACCTCTGCCCCACCTCTGCTTTACCCTTCACAAGCCCCTCTCTGGGGCTCAGAGAGGGGAAGTAACCCCCTCAGAGTCACACAGCAGAGTGATGGCTGGGGCGTGGGCTTTGGAGTCAGGCAGACCTCAGTTTAAATTCCATCTCAGGTGTGACAACTGGTGTGCAATAATCACCACCATTATTAGCATGGCATTCTTATGGACAAGCAGGGGAGTGGTAGTTGAACTCAGGAACCGAGAAAGGAAGGGACTGTATGGGGGACAGTGAGGGACAAAAGGAGCTGCAACTTCAAATGAGATCGGGGTAGAAGCCAAGCCTGGTGATGCCCTCCGAATTGCCCCTGAAGGCTCAGGGCTGTGTGGAAGGATAGAAGCAGACCTCAGGCCATCAGGGCGGTGTGCCCAGGACAGAGAGAGTGGCCGTGCCCTGGGGCCCTGGAGGACAAGGCCCCCACCTGCGTGCGTGTGCGGGGATGGAGGTCACAGGGAGCAGGGGAGAAGGGGTCAGAGAAGCAGTGTAGACCCTAGCGGGTATTAGGAGTCCTGGGGGGCCTTGAACTTTGGGGGGCCTGAAGACAAAGTTCATGAGGTACAAGGATCAGGGGCAGCACAAACCATCTGGAGTTAAGTGATTTACTGGGGACCTCACAGAACTTGGTTCCATGTCTATCAGCTTTCCTGCTTCTCTCCCAATTTGATGTCCTCTGATAACACAGGGTTAAAAGTCACCTCCGCTCCCATTCCAAACCCCAACTCCAGCCTCCTTCGGAGTCTGACTTGCTAGGATCTCTGATCGCCTCATTCATATTCTCCAGAGAAAAAGTCTGATTAGCCACCTGCCAACCAATGGATTCACTGCCTCTAAATCAGGTGCTCGTCTCCTTGTCCAATCAGCTCAACCTGATCTAAGCCAAGTTGGGGTAAAGATGGTGCAGAAAGAGCTAAGAGACATATCAATTATTTATTCCTGCATGTCAATCACCCCAAAACTTAGTGGTTCAAAACGACAACCATTTATTTGCTCCAATTTGCAACCTGGGCAGGGCTTGGTAAGGACAGCTCATGTCAGTTCTGCATGGTGTTGATTAGGGAGACTTGCCTGGGGCCAAAAGATCCAAGGTGGCTTCTGGCCATGTCTGTCTCAGCTGGGGAGGTTGGAAGCGTTAGAGGCCAGCTTCTTTATTTCCACGTGGTCTCTCCAGCAGCCTAGCTGGACTTTTTTATGGTGGCTCAGCACTCCCAAGATGGCAAAATGGAAACCGCCAGGTCTCTTGAGGCCTACGCCAGGAATCAAGGCAAGTCACAGGTCTGCCTAGATTCAAGGGGAGGGAGGACAGACCCCAGCTCTTGGTGGGAAGAGCTGCAGAGTCACGTAACACTAAGGGCATGCAGGGTGCAAGGGTTGTTGCAGCCACCCCTGGGGACCTCCACAGGGACCTCAGAGGTGCCTTTGTCCTCTTAGGAACCACTCATTGGCACACAGGCCTCTACAGTGTACCCAGGAGTAAGGAATTAGCGATGGTGACTGGCCTACAAATGGATCTCCAGCTGGTAAGTAAAGAGTCAGGACCTGAAGCAAGTTTGCCACCCCTAGTCCAGTGTCCTTTTGAGCAGAAGCAAGAGGCAGGGTCTCCCGGGAGTGATATATTGATGGTAATAATAATAGCTATTGTTTATCTGGCCAGGCACCAGGCCAGACACTTTGCCCACATTGTCTTATTTAGTCTTACCATGAGGAGGTTCTAATATGCTCCCTTTCAGATGAGAACACAGGCTTGGAGAGGAGAAGGGACTTCCAGGGGCCCACCACCAGGTAGGTGATGAAGCCAGGATTCATACACAGGGTGCCAAGTACTTCACAGCAGAAAAAGCACCAGACCGGTCCCCTCATATTAAACCACCCCAGACTCGGGCTTCTCATCTGTGGAGCTAGGCACAGCCATGTCTCTTCCTGTGGCCTCCTTCCTTTGTAGGCTGGGATGAGTCCGTAGTGGACAATCTGCTGTGGCACAGGTGGGTGAGTGCAAGGGTGGGGTAATGATCAAGGCTGCTACCAGTCAGTTCCCCCTCCCAGCCCCAAGTCCACCTGGCATCTCTATGGGGCCCTGAGATCAGAGCACAACAACACGAGGCTGGGCGACCTGTTCTGAAAACCTAGAGTCTGGCCCTGGTACCTAGCAGGTGACCGGATACTACTAGACAGGGGTCTGAGAGTAGCAGCCTTGCAGCACAGCCCTGGGATCAGGGCCTTCCCCTGGGTGCTCCAGCTCTGCCTGAGGGAGTTGATTGCTCAGACTGTAAAGGGATTTACAACCTCCCCATAAACCTATTATGGCTCATCCTGTGTCCCCAGCCCTGGCCCTGTCATCATGCCAGCGGACTGCTGGTGTCTGGGAAGGCGAGGGTGGTCCTTTGGGGGCTGTGGAGACTAAGCATCAGCCCCAGTACCCATTCTCCCAATTCCGTCATGCCCCAGCCCCCATGCCAACCCCTGCCCTTGATGGGACCTCAGCAGGGACCAGGGTCTGGCTCTTGCTCTGCCTCTCCAGCTAGATCCCCCCATCCCTTCACTCTTGGCTGGGCTGTGACACACTGCCCTGGAGAAGGCTAACCCTGGGGATGGAACAGCAGGATGTTCCGGGGGGAACAGAGGAGGAGGAAGCTGAAGGCAGAGCAAAGAAAAAGCCAGTCAGGAGAGAGGGGGGTGGGATGGCCACCATACCCAGTTCCCAGGATCCAAAGCTCAGCCCAAAGGCAGTGACTAGCATGCCTGTCTCCCTGTTTCAATGATGAGAAACATGAGTCTCAGAGAGGCTGAGCCACTGCCCTACGTTGCACAGCTAAGCAGTAGCAATGGTGGAAAGCGCGCGCACGCACACACACATACGCGCGCGCGCGCGCACACACACACGGATGTTTGTTGTGCTCCCATTTTGCAGATGAGGAAACAGATTCAGAGAGAATTGACAGGTCCAAGGTCACAAAATGAATGAGTCAGTAGTAGCACCAGCTCTGACTCAGCAGAAAGGGGGGTGGAGACAGGGAGGCAATTGCTGTGGCATCCAGAAAGCTCTCCCATGGGAAACACAAGGTTAGGCTGGCCCCAGGGTGGCACCCAGTCCCGGAAGAGGTGAGCAGCTGGAGGCCCTGACTTTGTTCTCTGACTGGCAGGCATTTACATACCTCGTTAAAAAATATGGCGTCATAAAGAGGAGAGACGTACGCACCGTGAAGCCTCATCTCCAGTCTCCTGCCAGCCCCAGAGCCTCTTACGGGACACTCCAAGGGCACAGGCAGCAGACCTGGGTGGGAGGGGGGTATGGCTGCCCCTTGGCAGCACCCAGAGCTGGGACGGGGTGTCTGTCTCTCCTGGGCTCTGTCCTGAGCTCAGTGTTGTGAGGTGAGATACTTCACTGTGTGACCTTGCTCCAATCCCTGAGCACTTCTAGGCTGACCCTTCCCAAGGGCCTGAGAGAAGGTTGTACCAACTGGGACTCCCCACTCCCTTCTGGTTTCATGGTTCACCCCAGACCTCAGTGGTGTCCCTCATCCCACTTCCTTGCCCCCACACTGCTGCTGAAGTGAAACAGGAGTTATAGCCTCTCTAGTAAAATGACATTTACTGCCTGGCCCTGTGCTTGAGCCCATAAATCACCCTCGCCATGCTGGCTACCGACCATGCAGTCACCTGGAACAGAGGCCCAAGGGGCCTGCCAGCCCCTCCACCTGGCCTTGGCCCCCGCAGGTTGTCTTTCACCCATTCCCTGTAGCCTTCCTCAGGTGCTTCTCAGTCCCGAGCCAGGATACAAGCACACCCTGGATATCACCTTTCTGGAGTCTTCCTGTAACCTCAGGGAGCTGCCTATCTTCCGCCACTTGGGGTGAGCCCCTGCCCCCTCTGCCTTACTTTCCCTCTCTTACAGCTGAAGCTGGAGCAGATGGGCCGCAAGAGCTTGGCTAGGGAAGATGACCATGGAGAGTGGGAAAAAATCCTCTGCTCCGGGGTGAGTCCAGGTGGAGCCACCAGCGGGGAAGTAAGACTGGTGGACGGCCTGCAGCCAGATGTACCAAGCAGGACTGCCTGACCCCTGGCTGGCAGCTGGCCGGCTGGGAGCCAGGAGGCCAGCTGTTTCCTTTCTCCTGTGGGGCAGCTGGAGGGGAAAGGGACACGGCAAGGTTGATGGCCCCTGCAGTGGCCCATAGGCAGAAGGGACTGCTGGAAGCGTGGGTCGATGGGAGGATTGTTTCGTGAGAAGGCAAAGAGCTGGAGAGGCCTATGATGGTTTCCCAGGTCCCAGCCGGCCTCCAGCCCTTCCCCACAAAAGAAGGCTTTCCAGACACAGGTGTAGGAATGGGAGGATGGGGTGGGGAGGTAGATAAGGGAGTAACATCTGGTAAACACCCCGTAGCGGTGGAGTACAGTGTCCCACAAGCAGTGGGGGGCTACGGGAAGGTCACCATTCATGTAGAGAGCGCAGACAGGGGAGAACAAAGGCAGGTACGAGCTTTTCAACGATCCACAGGCCTTCAGTTCCAATTCCCCTGGCTTAGGATGAAGGAAAATGCTTTGAACGCTTCATTTCTGCCCTTGAAGCCTCCCCTCTTTTTTTTTTTCAAAGTCTATTTATTTATTTTGAGAGAAAGCACATGCATGCAAGCAGAGGAGGAGCAGAGAGAGGGAGAAAGAGAATCCCATGTAGGTCCCACACTAACAGTGCTGAGCCCAGTGTGCGGCTCCAACTCACGAACCTGTGAGATGATGACCTTAGCTGAAATCAAGACTCAGACGCTTAACTGACTGAGCCATCCAAGCGCTCTGAATCCTTTTTCTGAGCTCTCAGTGCTCCTGTGAAAGGGAGGCAGATGTGTGGGGGGTGCGGGGGACTGCGGAAGCTGAGGCTGGTGTTCTGTAGAGCACCATCTTGGCCATGGGGAGCTATGGTGGGCGCTTGAGCATGAGAGGGACCCATCTCAGAGTCTAAGGAGGAAAGATTTGAGGTGTGGGAGCAGAGAAAGCAGAGGCAGAGAATGCACACATGAGTTTGCACACCTCTATGCTCACACACACTCAGGCACGCACACACCTACTGCAGCAGGCACACGTGCAAACGGATTTATACAGCCTCACACATTCTCCCACACACATAGCAATTCATGTGTTCATACACAAACCTTTCACACACCCATGCAAACACTCTCAGTATACACACTGGTACAGATAATACCTGCGCACACCGGTACATCACACTGGACATTCACCGGATGCATTCACATTAAAGCACAGATCCACAACGCAGCCCGCTTTGCGCAGCACGCAGCAGCACGGCCCACATGCCTCCAGGGGCCCCCTCGCAGAGGTCCACGCTCTGCCACCCAGCCCCCCGCCTCCCTGCTTCCTGGGATCACAGAGGGGCCAGGCCGGGCCCGTGCTCGGTGCTCACATACCCTGCACCGCACACGTGAGCCTGCGCACACACGAGCACACGCCTCCCGCTGCCCCGAGCCTCACTCCACCCTCAGAACTGCGGCTGGCCAATGAGAGCTCGCTGGATGTTGTCTCCTAGGCGACCAGCGCAGCTGTCCCGCTGGGGGGGGGCGTGGCCATGGGGACCCCCACCCCTCACTCCCAACCCCTGTGCCTGCCTCCTTCGGCCCCTTGGTCCCTCGAAAGGTTAGAAGGTGGAGCTAGGCTGAGGGCAGGGGTGGTAGGGGCGCTTCAGAAGCTCCCAGATGTAGAGCCCAAAGTGAATCCCAGCGCCGCTGGTCCTCCTAGATAGGCCCCCGCAAGTGAGAGCACAGGTTCGAGATCACGCTGGCCAAAGATGCCTTGTGTGGTCAACCCCATGAGGTCTGTGAGAGGGCCTGGCTCAAAGGCTCCAGGGGGACTCTATGACCCATCCCCTTCTCCCCTCTCCAGAGGAATCTGAACAGCTCGCACCAGCATCCTTTCTTTTCCTCAAATACCCAAGCTCTTTCCCCTCGGGATCTCCCCACATGTTCCTCCCTCTGCTTGGGATGTCCCTTACTCACCTCTCCCCGCACCATACCCACTCATGCGCTCACTTCTTTCATTCTGGCAACCTTCAGCTCATGGCATAGGTCCCTTGCCTAAATAGCCCTTTCCTGGCCACCACTGTCTGTGCCCCCCATTCTAAATCAATCCCCTGGGTTAGGGCCTGCCATCACTGGGACTAGGCAAGAGCACACCCTGAGCATTTGAATCACATCAAAACACAAGGGACACCAAGAGGTGGAGGCTGGTCAAAGGGGCCAAGTGTGGAATCTGGAGCCAGACAACCTGGGTCTAAATGCCGGCTCTACCATGTACCAGCTGTGCGACTTTGGGCAAGTTGCCCATGGGACTTGTGAGGATTCAGTTAGATCATGCCTGTGTCTGGTACAGAGCAACTGACCAGTAAATGTTTGCTTCTACTATTCTTCTTCTTATGGACTCCCCATTATGAATAACGTCACCTTCCCCACACAGCTTCCAGACCCCGGCCTCATTCAGAACATGCCGAACAATCATGGGACGCTGGACCAGGAGACTCAACGGTGAGCAATGAGGGAGGGTTTGCCCCTCATACGCAGCCACACTTGTTCCGACACCAGGTCCAAGAGGAAGACTGTGTCCCATTGGGGCAGAAATTCAGAGTCCATGGCGACGAGCAATTTTAATTGTCTTTTATCCTATTGAATGGACAAGTCTATCCCTAATCCTCTCTCTCCCTCCTGTCCCCCAACATTAAAAGCAAACATGATTTTGAACAGGTCCCAAGGAGATTCTGCGGGCTTTTCGCGTTCTTCAGCTCATGGGAGACTACTGCTCACTCAGGGTCGGCCTGTGGTTCTCAGCCTTGGAGAGAGCCGCCGCTGTTCATTCCACCTGCTCCTGTTGGAAGGGAGGCTGTTCCCCACCAGAGAGAGAGGGCTCAGTCACCGGAAGGGGCTTTGCACACTCAATTTGTAGTTATGTATTTCCCCAGGATTACTTATGCCTGAAATCTCACTTCTGCATTGTCTTCTTGGGCCTCCCTCCTTATTCTGCGTCAGGTCCCAGCTCAGCTCATCTGTTATCATGTCTGATCCTGGCCAGTTGGTTTCCCCTCCCTGAGTTTCACTTCCCCCTTCTATTAGATGGAGTAATCATTCTTGCTTTTGAGCATCCCTTTTGCCCCTCTCTCCTTCCTTCCCATGTATTCAATTGAGCATCTTGGCTCACCAGACACTGGGCTCACACTGGGATATTATGAGGAGCAAGACTGGAGAAGCTTCTGCCCTTGGAGAGCTTAGAGTCTGGTGGGGGAGATGGATTCCAACCAGTCAATCCCTCATATAATACAAATTTTTAAAAATTGTAATCAGATAACTATACTGGAATTAAAATAAAATAAAAATTATAATCAGAGATGTAAGTAGCGCGCATTGTGGGAAATCACACAGATGGAGGTAGCTGAGGAGTGGTTCACAAAGCCCTCCTGCATAACAGCCATAGTAATTGAGAGAGTAATCGCAGTGCCCCACTTGTGAGCATGCCCTGTGTGCGGCCCCGCTCTCCTGTTCTCCTACAGTCTCTCTCAGGGCCTGGGCCAAGTGGGGTTGTTTTCAAATGGACAGCCCCCAACCTTTCATAACCTGTCCCCACTCTGGGGGGGGGAGTTGGTAAGCAGCAGCCCCCCACTCTCCTATTGCAGCAGGACCTCCACTCTGCCCTGCTTTGCATAATTGGCTTCCTGTGAGATCCACTGGAAGCGATTTGGCACACCCTGGTTTATGTCTCTGCTCCACATTAATCAGCCAGGCGCCCTGGGGCATAATACTGCACTTCTCCCTAAAAACAGGGATAATCATTCCCACCTTACAGTTTGTTGGGAAGCTTGGCCACAATGCCCATGGAAAGTGCCTGGCTTGTGGGATGTAGCCAGTAGGTGCCAGCCGCAGTCCTTTCCTGGGCCCTCCAGGGCTGTGGGGCTCCGGTCTGCAGTGCATTTTAGATTTCAGTGCTGTCTGTATCCAAAATGATTTGACTACAAGGAACAGAAACCCACTTAAAGATGTACTCTAACAAGGGATTTTCTATAAGCAGGTAGTCTCAGGGAAGCCCATCACAACCAGCTCCCCCTCTTTCTTGGTGGCTTGGGTTCTGGCTGCACAGAAGCTCAGGTTACCTGTCTCTGCAGAGACAATCAAGGGGTGTCTGAGCACAGCTACCCTAGGAGGGCAGCCCCAGGTCCCCATGGCCTCTTTGTTCAATTCTAAATTCCCAAGAGAAACCGTGGTGGGCCAGGATTAGGTCAGGTGTCCACCCTTTGTCCAGTCAGCTGAGACAGGACAGAGATAGAGAAGGCTACCTCTTCTAGGTTTGGGGAGGAGCGGGGTCTTTTAGTAGGAGTGTGAGTGGAGTGAAATGGTGGCTTTCCCTAGATCAGCTCGCTGCACATCAGAATCACCAGGGGAGCTTTAAAAAATACTGCTACCTAACTCCCACTTCCAGAGATTCTGATTTCATTGGCCTGGGGTGATGCCCAGGTAATAAAATTTTCAAGACTTCCCCAGGTGATTCTAAAGTGCAGCCAAGGTACAGACCACCGCTTTAAAAGCTTCCTGCTGGCAGAGTCCACGCTGCTGGTGTCACCCAACCCACTGGCTCAGTCTCACTTCAGGCCAGATGAGAGTTTCACCCTCTGTGGTTTAAGTCAGTGATTCCCAAGACATACCCCAGATAAGATAAAGTCGGAATCCTGATTCCCTGGTCTGGTCCAGCCCTACTGAATCCAAATGTCTGGAGAGAAGCTCTGCTGATTCTTATCACCAAGCAAGTTGGGAATACTGGCCTAAATGATAATTTACCCACTGACATGCAGTCATAGGGGGAAATCAGCCCAAGTGCAACGAACACTTCCCTGTAGCAAGGTAAGGAGTATAAAAAAGCTTTCAGGCCAACACTGCACAGTTGCCATCATTAGGGGCCATCCTGTCAGTGATGGGAGCAGGGCTGACACCCCCAGATCTTCCTGCACAAAGAACAGGGTGGACATCTGTTGTTCTGTCTGCCTTGTGTGAAGTGCCTGTCCTCCAACCATGTGGTGACACTAAAAACTGCTGTCTTCGTATGGAACCTCCGTCCCTGGGCATGGCTCCATCTAGGACAGAGTAGCCAACCCCAGTAGGGCCAATCCATACCCATATCTCCTTGTTGGTGTGAGAGTAGACAAGAAAAAATGACACATATCCCAAGTGTAGCTAATCAGAAACCTTCCCTAGGATATTTGAACTTGGAACCAGAGAATACCAGTATTGGTTTTTCTCTGAAGTTCAGTCTAGGAAAGGTGAACCTGGGCACTACCAAGAGCCAAGTTTCCAGTTCACAGAGGATGTAGGCAGAAGCAGAGGCAAGCTGTGGGGAGTGTCCCTGATTCTGCTCTTGGGCCCCAGGTCTGATCCCAACAACTATGGGCACAGCATAAGCCACTTTGCTACCACATACTGACTGCCACTGACTGCCCCCTTCCCAGCAAATTCCACATTTTATCTGAGGGTCTGTTCCTTGTCACCTGAGTCGTGGGTCAGTCTCTTATCTTAGGGCCAGTTTCAGTGGACCTTTTTTCTTTTCCAGAAAAATGCCCTTTAAATGTAAGGTTATAGAGGAATTGAAATAAACATAGTGTATAATGAACTGCCAGGTTTTCCTGCCCAAAACTGAAAACCATCTATCTGTGTCTCTATCAAGAACTAGATGTTCTCTCATCTCTGCTCATCTCTGCATCTCTGCTCCATTCTCCTCATCTTTGACAACCAAGCTTTTCTTTTACTTACGAACGCGCACTTAGCTGAGCTTGACCACCTCAAGATAGCAGCCCCTGCTAGGAGCCAGCACAACCTGAAATCTCAGTTCCCTGCTGCTAACCTAATAGTTGTACCCTGATTTTAAATTCCCATGAGACACACTCTGATTGGCCGAATCTTAGTCAGGTGATCTCAATCTGGTCCAGTCAGCTGGGCCTAGGGGAGAACAAAGACTCACCGTTGTTCACCAGTTCATGGACACCATCCTTGGAACTACTGGAACATGAGGGAGATTACTTTCAGAGAAACTTAAATGAAGCCACACTTTCTCCATGAGAGCTTCTTCCTCAGCAAGTCAAGAAGAGAGTGGAAGTCTTAACAAGGGGGTCGGCTGATTCTGCTAGCAGGGCCTAGTAGCTGCCAAGGAGGTACGGGCAGGGGTGACCCTCACCCTCACCCCTGAGGCAGCAGCTGCAGGCCTGCTTTGCATCCTGTCCAGATATTTCCAGTAAATAAACATTGACGCTTTCGATATCATGTTAATTTCACAGGCGGCTGCTCTGCTGACAGTTTCCACACTCCGCCAGCGCCTCTTGTCAGTTTTATACTCACAGGCGGACGCCAGCCCTGCTCGCGGGCTACCCGACATACAGACATAAAAACAAATGGATCAGAAAGCCCTGGTGAAATGACAGTGAACAGCACGGGTGCCTAGATTGGGGAGAAGCGGCCCTGTCCACGGTCCTGAAGATGACCAGGGCAAGGACGAAGCCTCAGGGCTTAGAATCCACTAGTGTAGCCTTGGGCAAGTCTCTCTATCTTTCTGGATGGAATTAATTTTGTAGCATTGCTTCTTTGGGACCTTGACTGAGAGTCCTGGACAACCCCTGACTCTAAAACTCTTCTTGAACTTTCCAGGGGAATCTAATCCAAATGATGGCTATTGTCTAGCTTTGACCTTCAACACAATCCCCGGAGGTATTTGAGCAGAAATTTATCCCAGTTTTGCAGATGGGGCAGCTGAGGCCTAATGCAGGGCAGTAATTTTCTCTGTGTCACAGTGGGAGACAGGAGCAGAACCAAGGCAGGAACTGGGGCTCTGGCTCCAGCTCCAGCAGCTTTGATGGTTGTCAGCCACATAAGCCAGAGTCCTAGGGCCACAGGAATGGTGGGACCAGAGACCCCTGCCTTGTCCCAAGCCCAGCTGAACCTGCCCCTTGGAGCATTTAGGCTTCTTCCTGACATACATAGTCATGAAGTCTCATGCATTATGTATAATTCATTCCTATTATAAGCTAAGCTAAGGCGTTACTTTCCAGCTAGGGTCCTCCTGTGCTTTAGGACCCTCTCTGTCACCCAATGTTTCTAGGTCTCTTTCAGGGACCCCACCGATAGACCCATCTTACTCCACACCAATACACGCTGGGAGCTGAAGAGGGGAAGCTGGGCAGAGAGCTCCTTCTAGTTGCTGGGATGCCTCCCTTTTTCCTCCAGCTGCTGCTATGGTTGCTTCTGCACCCTTCTACCTGGTGGGAAGGAGCACTTGCATCAGCTGGGCCGATTCTGCCACACATCCTACCACTTCCCCAAGACCTAGGTTGGACCCCAAGAGGGACCAGGCTGAGTCTAGGTCATAAACAACGACAGTGACAGCCCACCTCCTTGTCTGCCATCTACTTCCCAAATAAAGTCTTCACTAGCTTGGAGGGACATGTGGGGGCACTGCAGCCCAGGGGTGGTGACAGGGAACAGGAGAAGATATCTTGGCCTCTCAGAATGCTGTCCAGGGTGACTCAGATGGCCAACTTCTCTGGGGGCAGGGCTCTGGAGCACCCACATGGCAACTCACACCCACTCACTACTGGCGCCTGCTTCTGCTCAATAAAGACTCATTAATGGACTTAAGTGAATTAGAGTCATTAATACTGTAATCAGAGGCAGGCAGAGGTTGGCGCCTGCCCTCTAGGCCCAGCCCACAGTCTGGGGAACTTGGGCAAGGCCTTCACATCTCAGGGCCCTCTCCTATAAATTGGGGCATGAATGTTCCCCTCCCCCCAACACACACAAACACCATAGCACTGTAGCTTCCATCACCTGTAGGCCAAGATTCCTAAGCTCCTAAGGCTGGCATTCAAGGCCTCCTAGCCTAGCTCTTTTTACCTCTTTAGTTACTCCTCCACCCCCATTTGTGCTTTGCACATACTATTTCCTCAGTCTAGAAACTCAACTCTACTTTAACCCTATCCTTGCCTCAGCCTGCAAAACTCTTGAGCAGCCTTCAAAACCCTTTGCCAGTGTTACCTCCTCTAGGGAGACTTCCCTAATCACCCCCACCCAAGCTGGGTTGTATGGTCTCTCTCTCTGGGGCCACCTAAGGGAACCACCCATAAGGAAGGCTATGTGTTGAACAAATTTAAAAGAACCCCCACTCTCCCAATGAAAAATTGCTCTGAAAGGCTTGTTTTTAAGGAAGCCAAGAAGAAAGCAGAGGTCTGGACAGGGGCCCAGCTTCCCTCTGTCATCTGCAGTGTGGCTATCCATTTAAGGTTTTGTTTCCCCTACCAGCTACATCTACTTGAGAGACCGGAGTCCTGGTATGTCTCATGCAGGGCTTGGCACATAGTAGGCGTGCTCCTAGTTGGATTTCCAGAACAGGCAAGAAGGGAATAGTTCTAGGAGCTTCCTCCAGCACATTTCTCCAAAGGGGCCTTGGCAAGAAGGAAGGACATAGCCTCCCTCCCATTCCTTCCCCTCACCCTCCCCGGTCCCTGCTCAGCACCTTCAGAATCACTTAATTTTTACAGATTTTTCCTCCTTAATTACAGCCCATGTAACAAATAACAAATAAATGAGGGGGGGGGGAGAGGAAAGGAAAGCAAGGAAGCTGCCAATCTCTTGCTGCCACATCCTGGAGCTCTGAGCCAGGACAAAGGTGGTGGGAGGGAGGCTTTCCGACTGCAGAATAGTTCTCGCACCAGTACTCAGTGACCTCCTCATCATCTCTGGCTCCAAGATGAGCTACACTGGGGCCTCTCCTGGCCAGGGATCTTCTTGGCTACACCAAGCAGGTAGGAGCTATCTAGACCCCTCCTTCTCTGGCCCCTGGTGAGGGAACTGTCTCTTAAATGAAGATAATCAATTACAACTGCCGTTTATTGAGGACCTTCAGTGTGCCAGGCACTTGGCTCAACCACTGCTCTGATCATCATAACAACACCTACCATAGCCATTCTAGAGAGGGGGAAACTGAGGCCCAGAAAGATAAAGTGACTCCCCACTAGGAAGTGGATCTGATTTCAAAGCCTGCACTTTCCATGAAACCATGCTGCCTCCCACATGAGCAAGCCTACCCTCTCTGAGGGGTGCTTTAAGCATCCCCTGGGGCTGTCACACCATTATCTCTGTGGCCCCAGCAGGGGCCACAGCTCTGTCTCATTTTTTCTCTCTGGGTTCAGTATGGACAAGGAAAGCCACCAAAATCCATTCTGCTTTCTCACTGCACATACTGGATGGGTGGAGATGGTCAGAAGCAATTTCATTGCAAGGAATGTAAAAACTAAGCCCAAAGGAGCCAGAAACAAACCACCAAGACACATTTTTTTTTGTTTAAGCATGAAAACATGATAGCCAAGCCCTGCTTTCTAATCTGTCAAGGCCACAGCTTCTTGTGCTAGGCAGACAGAGCCTCTTATCTGCCGGGCCTGGTTCTGTGCCTCTGGGCCAACTTGCTTTCCACCAACAGACTCCTCAGAGAAGAATTAACCCTGAGGAGTAAATAATCCAGACCCAGGTTCCCAGGCCAAGGCTGATTCCCTTTTTCTGTCAAGACATTTGTCCCTTCTAGGGACCTGGATTTCTCTGATCTAAGGGGTCAGTGAATTCTGTCCACTTCCCCTGCCCCCAGGGTTTTTGGCAGCAGGAATGACGGTGACTTTGGCCTCTGAAAGGGTGGGAGGAAGCAGCACACTGCCCTGCATGTATTGTTCCTGCACCACCCCCACCCCAACCCATGGGCCTTCTATTTAGCTGTGCCAGGCGGTGCTCCTACTGTTGCAGGCACTGGGGACACAGTGAAGAACACAACTGAGAAAAGTCCCTGCCTTTGTCAATCTTATAGTCTAGTGTAAACATTTTCTGTAAAGGCTGGAAGTAAATATTTTATGCTTCATGGGCCACCTACAGCCTTTGTTGCATATTCGTCTTTATTTGTTTTCTTACAACCCTTTAAGAATGCACCAGTGATTCTTAGTTCATGGGCTGCACAAAAAACAGATTGCTGGCTGAATTTGGCCCATGGGCCATAGTTTGTCAATCCCTGGTCTAGTGCAACCTATCCAATAGAAAAATAATGTCAGTCACATGGGTTATTTGAAATCTGTAGTAGCTTCATTAAAAAAGTATAACAAAACATGTGAAATTAATTTTAATAATATAGTTTATTTAAGCCAATATATCCTTAATATTTTCATGTTAAGATTCTTCAGTGGCTCCCCATTGCTCTTAAAGTAAAGTCCAAAGTCCTTATTGTGGTCTACATGGACGTATGTCAAGATGCTTTTTGCTGCAAATAACAAAATGTCAAACTGGTACTGGCTTTAACCATAAAGAATTGTGCTGGCTCACAAAACATGAACTCAAAGTAGGTGGTCCTCCTCTTACTTCCCATTGACCAGAGGTCATATGCCCATCCCTGAGCCAATCGTGTACTGGCAAAGTTATAGTATGGTCACTCCATTACCTTGAGCTGAGGTCAATTTCTCTACTGTATTGGGGAAGGGTGGGGAGGATGTTGTAATGCCTCACTGTCCACCACAGCCAGCTTGTGATGGGTTCAGCTCATACCTCCAGCTTATCCCTACCACACCCTGCCTCACACTCTATGATCCAGCCTCCTCTGGCCCACCAAGGTGCCCTCCTTTGCCTCTAAGACTTCATACACTCAGTTCCTTCTCCTTGGAATGCTTTTCCCAGTCTCTGCCTCTATGGTCACCTTTGCCTACTTCCTCTTGTCCTCTAAGCTTCAGGCCAGATGTCATCTCCATAGGAAGACCACTCCTTGTCCCCCAGATCAAATTGAAGGCTTCATGAACAACAGAGACCACAGCAGACTCACTTCTGTGTGCCTAGCACAGAACCTACACACAGTAGGTGCTCAATAAATACTTGTTGAATAGGAACATCTTTGGGCAGAGTTGTGGTGAGCCTGGCAGACAGAGCAGGTCCCCATGCCACCCAGGCCTTCTAGAGAGCAGTACCCCACACAGGGAGAGGTCAGGTCAGGAGAGCCAGGTTCAAGTGCCAGTTCTCCCTCTGACCTTGGGTATAACCTTGGGCAGGACGTCCCTGGGCCTAACCAGGCTTTGGAGATGGTGGGTAGATGAGAAGGCTGGGAGCTGGGGCAGGGATGTGAGCCCAGTGCTGTGTGGCCAAGGACCATGTGCTGCCGCTCTGTTCAAGGCAGGGTCTGTGATGCCTGCAGAGCTCATGTAGGGCCAGGCCTCCTCAGCGGGGAGACCCCCAAGCCTCTAAGAGAGTAGGAGGCAGGAAGAAAGCAGGATTGAAATTCCATCAGGCACTCACTAAGCCTGCTCCCTGGAGCCCCTGTGCCTTTGTTCCATTTAATCAATATGTAATTAAACTGAAATCCCAGCTTAAGAATTTCCAGCGGTGTTAAGACCAGGCTTTCCAAAGGGCTGGCAGAGGCGAGGCTCCTGGGTCCTCCAGCTATTAGCCCTTCACCAGCCTGGCCTGCCCCCACCCTTCCAGGCCTCAAGGTCACCTTCCCCAGCCAGCCAGGCCAAAGTGGGACTCTAATTTTCCACACAGGCTTTCTGGGGGAGGTGGTGGGGCATTGGAGGAGCAAGAGGATCAGGAGAAAGGTGCATGCTCCCTGGGCCACCGTTACCACCATTACCACCACCTTGGGCCATCAGGGTTCTGGTTGCCCTCACATGACAGGGAGGAAACTGAGGAGAGTGAGGCCATGGCAGAAATGAGACTCAAGCTGGCCTTCCCCATCAGCCCACCTCCCATCTCCTCTCTCCTCTGACCCAGACCAGGGCTCTGACACCACTGGCTGCTGCTGCGTGCTGAGCACTTACCCTGCTCCATACGCTATTCTGACTCCTCTACATACCCACTGACTCTTCAGAACAGCCCAGGAGGGAGGTATTAATATTACCTCCAATTTAAGATGAAGAAACAGAGGCACAGACCTCCCAGTGTCACCAGATAGGTGATGGTGGAACTAGAATTTAAACCCAGTGGTTCTTGTTCCAGAGCCCTTAAGCACTAAGAGCCCTGGCATTGGGACCTTGGCTGTCTTGGAGGGCAAAGACTCTGTGACCTCCATCACCAGGAGCCAGCGGAGACCTCAGTCCCAATCCTGGTAGGCCCCACACCTGCCACAACAGCTCCTCACATGCCTCCTCACAAACCCAGAACTGGCTTTCAGGTGAGAGGCTAAAACTCCTCCAGGGCTCACACCGTCAACACCTCCAAGTCCCGAGGTTTCCTGCATGGACAGCTCTGTGTTCAGGGATTTCTGAAACCCTGCCCTTAAACCAACATTGGCCCGATGAACTATAACATGAACCCCAAGTGCAAGGCACACGTGCAAATTAAAATTTCTAGTAACCACATTCAAAAAAAAAGAAACAGGTGTAATGAATTTAAATATATATTTAACACAATAAAAGTATGATCATTTCTACATATAGTCAGTATTAAAAATTATTGAGCTGCTTTACATTCTACAGTCTCTGAAATCTGGTTTGTATTTTCCACTTACAGCACATCTCATTCCAGATAAGCCACATCTCAAGTGCTCAGTGACCACATGCAGCAGGTGGCTCCATGTTGGATGGTGCAGTCTTGGACAGCCGCACCCTGTGTCCTGTTAAAATGTCATGAGAAAGGAGATGAGGTTTCTGCTTCAAGGTCACTCTGAGCCCATGCAAGCAAGGGGACCTGCAGGGGAAAACCACAGGCAGGAATATAAAGTAACAGGTGCGTTCCCCACTTTAAGTGTTCTCTGGGGAGTGGGGAGGAGAGGAGCCAGACTCTGGGAAATTGGACCTTGGGGTCTAGGCAGGTAAGAGGAGTGGAGGAGCATTACTAGACAACAGAAGCCAGACTCCAGCTCCAAACCCATCCTTTGCTAAGTCCTCTCCCCCACCCCTAGCTGCTGCTGCTCTGAACATGGGGGCCTCCTAGGGGATGGAAAAGAGAGAGTCACACCAGAGGCCACCCTGTCTCCCTAGAGGGATGGAGAGCCCCAGGCCCAGGTGAGCAGAGAGTAAGTGTTCCCCAGAGGCAGCCCCTTTCCTTTCCCTAGATTGATGAGCGGAGCTGTTCCCCATTCCTCCTGGCAAGCATGCTGCTGCCATATGCCATAATCTCCCTTGGAGACAACTACCCACGGCTGGTTCTCTAACAGGCCTGGCCCAGCCAGTGAAGAAGGAAAATGCCCTGTCCCTTGAAAAAAGCAGAGGCTGTATTGTCCAAACAAATCAGTGCTTGGCCTTTAGAAACATTGGAAGCTCAGAACCAATACCATAGACATCTTATGGTAACTCCCCATCCTCTCTCTCAAGCCCAGGAAGCATGGGTCCCCACACATACCAGCGAGGTAGGTATACTGGGGCCTCAAGAGTTAGGAAGGTTCATGCCCACCTCATGGACTCTTGGAACCTTTCACTCCTTAGAACTATTGTCACCTTAGAACTATTGTGTGGATGTTGCAAAGATGCTTGGAACAGAAGTGTAGAAGAACGTCGGTCTCTTAGAAGTGTCTCATATGAAGACTTTTTAACTGCCTTGCCTACCCTTCTCCCCACTGCTGCTGCTATGGGTAGAACATAGTATGAACTGATTTGCCTTGACCCAAGGCCATCCCAGGAGTTTCCTCCCAGGTGCACTGTAGTTGAGACCTATTTCCTTTGCATGCCCTTGACATACACTTCTGTGAATGTCTAAACACTTGACCCTGGTAATTTAGAGTGTTCTGGTAAACCTCTGCTGTTGCTCATACCCTATCTCCCATGCTTTCTTCTTCTCAGGCTTGCTGTGATGTCTCCCCACCACTATCCCCTAACCCTACTGCCTATCCTCTTGACCTTTGGTCTTGGATCCTTGGTGCACTCTAATTCTTTAGGGCAGGAAGGCTCTGGGGAATTCTTCTTGTCATTCCTGATATCTAGGCAGGGCTGCTCCAGAACACCCTAGAAATGTGACAGACTATCTCCTAGCTTTCCCAGAGAAGGAGGGCTTGAGAACAATGGGGCTCTTCAGCCAGACCCCAGAAGAAACTGGCAACCCAGGCACCCAGCTCTCCAGAAGAGAAGGGGCACAGCTGTCAGGACAGCCTGTCTGCCTCTTTGCTCCTCACTAACCCATGCTGCTAGGTCAAGTTCCGGGTCCATGAAGGGCCAGTGCCCTGCTCCCACCTATCTGACAAAATCTGGATAAGAAGCCCTCCAGGGAAACATCTGGTCTCAATAAGCAGTGGAGATGGCCTCAACCCCTGAGTGGTAAGGATCCCATGAGGCATCAGAAAAGGGTTTGGAGAGGCTGGGGCTACTGAGGCCGGGGGAGAGTCCAGACAAGGCCATGCCAGCCAATCCTGGGTTTAAAGCTGGCCTGTCTATTCAGTGCCCATCCGATGCACTCCCTACATCCCCAATTAATGTAGCAGTAAGTCAATGGCAGAGCCGGGCTAGAATGGGTCCTGGCTGGAGAGAAAGGTTGAGGAAGAGCCAAAGGGGATGCATCTGGGCGTCCAGGCTGGATGTTCTCTGTCCTCATGGTCATTCTTGGATGCGGGCAACCCAGGTGGGAACAGTCAGGGAATTCATGATCAGAACCTGAACTCCGCACTGGGACTTTGACCATGAGGGAGGCTAGGGGCTGGGCCCAGGGACAATAGCCAGAATAACAAGGGTAGGCAGACAGCAGAGGTCTGGCCAGGACATTTCGATCTCTAGCCCAAACTCCAGTGGAGATGCCAAAACAGCTTAGAATCCTGGCAGTTTTTCAAAAGGGGTGATATCTATGGAAGCACCCAGATTCTTGCTTGGAGAGTAGCATCTAAGTCTGTAGGTCATTGGGAGCCAATGCATGAGCAGGAGAGTGGCCAGAACGGGAGCCCAGCAGCACTGTGTGCAGAATGGATGGGTAGAACAATGGGGTCAGAAGTTATCACAATGACACTGCTCAAAATGACCAGTGCCAAGGCTGGGTGGGTGGCTGTTCAGGCCCATCCTTCTCGAATGGAGCTTCAAGACAGCTGCACCGGGGCCAAAACAAACGTCTTTCCTGGGGACATCCCCACAGGCCACTCCCCTCCTTGCCTCCCTCCCTTCTGGTTTGTGCCAACCTTCAAGGATAATGTACAGGCCGCATGTGGAGAAAGGGTTAGTTGAGATTGAAGAGAAGGCTAAGAAAATGTGACGGTGGTTCAGCTCCCAAGAGACAGGTGAGAGTGGGAAGCTGGCTCAGGGTCGTGACAGTCATAGTGATTAAGGTCGTCCTCAGCTTCTGCCCCTGGCCCAGGGAGCCTCACACCAATGCCTTCTCTCCCTACTCTTAGGACACTCCCTTGAGGGGGTGGCAAAGGCTATTGTCTTCTGTTGCCAAGGGCAGCCAGAGGCATCGGTCTCTGTTTCCCGTGCCAGCCCTACCCTGTGTGGCATCCCATCTTCCAGCTCTTAACCATGTGGCCTCGGCCCACCTTCCCTTTCCAGAGCAGGATAAGGGAGGGCTAGAGAGAGCAGGGTTGGTCAGGGGAGGCGCTGTCCAGATTTGGGGGCCAGCAGGGTCAGGGAGACACCAAGAAGCGCAAAGCATTGCTCAGGACCACCGGGCCTTGCCACAGGGCCTTGGCACATCCATATCTGTTCTCTGTCTGGGAATACAGGGGTAGTGCACACCCAAAAACAGGTTCCACCTCAGCTCAGAGACTCCCAAGCTGCAGCTTTCAGGTTTCACCACACAACTTTCACTAAACCTTGATGTTACTTGTTCTTTTCCTAATTCTCTTTAAGCCAACTTACCTTTTTACTTAGATAAATTTACTTTATTTTATTTCATTTATGTTTGTTTATTTATTTTTTAGAGAGATAATGAGAGAGGGAGGGGCGGGGGGGTGGGGACAGAGAATCCGAAGCAGGCTCTGTGCTGACAGCAGCGAGCCCAACGCGGGGCTCCAGCTCACAAGCCGTAAGATCATGACCTGAGCCAAAGTCAGACACTCAACTGACTGAGCCACCCAGGCACCCCTAAATTTATTTTAAAAGAAGCCCTTCGGGGCGCCTGGGTGGCTCAGTCAGTTAAGCATCCGACTTCGGCTCAGGTCATGATCTCACGGCCCGTGAGTTCGAGCCCCTGCTTCAGATTCTGTGTCTCCCTCTCTCTCTGACCCTCCCTCGTTCATGCTCTGTCTCTCTCTGTCTCAAAAATAAATAAACATTAAAAAAATTTAAAAAAATAAATAAAAGAAGCCCTTCTACTAGTAACTTCAGAAAAAAAATCTAGTTTCAATTTTCATAAATAGAAGGTACGCGTAAAACCAAATACAGTGACAGTGATAGGAACAAAAGCCCATTCTAAAATATTAACTAGTCATGGAAGCCGGCAGCCCTTGAGTCTGAGGCCTGTCATTTTGGTCATCATTTTGGTCATCAGCGGAGGAGATTTGCATGAGTTAGAGTTGCTAAAGGGAAACCAGCACCAACTGAGACTTTCTCAGTGTTTCCAGAAGGCTTTTGAAACTGACAGCAGAGTAGCTTTCCCATCAACTGACAGTTCAGTGACACGATGACGTGTCCACGTCTGACATAAAATCACCTCCCTTCCTCCAGTCACCAGGGGTTCCTCCCGGATTAGTCCATCAGGTCAGGACCGCCGGAACGTCATCCCTCACCAAGACCGTCTCAGCGGCCTCCTAATGGGCTCCCTGCTTCCACCCTGCCTCGTTTCCCCTCAGTGGCCAGGGTGGCATGCCAAGGCTCATGTCAGGTCCTGTCACTCCTCTCCCTGGAGCCCGAGTGGCTTCCACCTTCCGAGAGCAAGAGCCAAAGTCCTGCCCATGACCGCCGGATCCCGTTACTCCTCCAGCCCCTTCCCTTAACATCTCCCAGCTCCCTCAGCCAAAGGACCCGCCTCAGGGCTGGCTGTTCCTTTGCCTGGTCTGCTTTCTCCCAGGGTCTACACGACCTCCTCCCTCCCCTCCTTCAGCCCTTGTTCAAATGTCCCCTCCTCAGTGTGACCCCCCCCCCCCGCCACCCGAAAACCGCAGGTCTGCCACCACCGCCACCACCACTGACGCTTTCATGGTTTTTTTTTCTTTTGTTAATGTTTATTTATTTTTGAGAGAGAGACAGAGTGTGATTGGGGGAGGGGCAGGAGAGAGGTAGACACAGAACCCGAAGCAGGCTCCAGGCTCCAAACTGTCCGCACAGAGCCCAGCGCGGGCCTCGAACTCGCGAACTGCGAGATCGTGGCCTGAGCCGAAGTCAGACGCTTAACTGACTGAGCCACCCAGGAGCCCCTTCCACTTCCTATGTTCTTCTGATTTATTTTTCTCCTCGTTATTTGTCAACATTTAACCATTATATGGTCTGGCAGATATGGCTTACTTATCTAGTTTACTGGCTGGTGTCCCTCCGCTAGAACACAAACTTCACGGGGGGCAGGGATTTGTGTCTGTCTTGATCACTCTTGTGCCCTCAGTTCTAGAAAGTGTTCAGGAAGTGTTTTTGTTGAATGAAACGAAGAATCTCACCCCCTCACCAGCCATGAAAAGCAGATGTCCGTATCGCTATCTTCTCCATTTCACAGATGAGAAAACTGAGGTCACAAGTCAGCAAGTAGCAGAGTCAGGGTTTGAAGACAGACTTCTAACTGCTGTTTCCAAAATGGCATTTTGTTCAGGCCCCTTCTATGGTACTGAGAGTGGCCAAGACCCCCTCCCAGAGTCACACCAGACTTAATCATAGGACAGGCTTGGAGGAAGGACCTGAACTTCCAGTTCTCCACTGGAAGAAATCACAAACTCCATGTGGAGCTGCCTTATGGGGGACAGGCCCCGAGTCCCCCACTGCTCAGCACTCACAGGGGCTGCTCTTATCGCTCTTCCCCACTCCCCTCAGCGGCTTCTTCAGGCAGGCCCCGCTTTCTCTCCCAGTCTGCTCCCGACATCCTGCACACCTGGCTGGACCCACCTCCCCAAGGCCCCTGCCACTTGGAGAGGGATAACCTGGCAGAGCCCAAGACCAGGTCTCTTCCTTCTGGCAGAAGTTTCCCTGAAATTGCGAAGGGCAGTGGCGCCAATGCTCAGTAGTCCCAGTAAGGGAGAAACTCTTGTCTCCATGATCCACAGTCTTCTCATCAGAGCCTACAGGGAGCAGCCTTCTTGGGCTGGTCCTGGGGAAGGCACCCCCTCCCCAGCCCTGGCCGAATCCTCCTGGAAGTGGCCAAGCCCTTATCCTGAGTTCCCAGAGCAAGGACAGCGTCCTTATTCATTCAAAGAGACTGCCATCTTCTGGGTGCCACACTGGCACCTGTCCCAGCCCCACCCACCCAGGACTCGTAGCCACGGGGGACAGAGGAAGGAACCAGCAGCCGGGGAGGATGTGGGACCCCAAAGAGCCCCCACCCAGGAATGCAGACTGTGTCCTGAGGGAAATGGGGAGCCCTTCGGGAAGGGATAAGATCAGAACTCAAGCTTTGCTTTTGTGGGATTGCAAGTGTTTGCTACCCCGCAGGGATCCGGTCCCAGCTGGCGCTCACCACGCATGACTGTCTTAGGCTGGATTCCCCAGAAGCAGACACTGAAACAAGGATTTGAATGCAATAGTTTAATTGGGAAGTGAGCCCAGGAAGCACTGCCAGGGGAGAAGGGAAGTGAGGGGAAAGGAAGGAAGCCAATACAGGGCACTGCTACGGGCAACCAGGGTCCAGTCTGCCTGGGACCTCGGAGGGACTGCAGCCTCAGGACTGTTTTATTGTGGGGTGAGGAGCTGGAGTAATTATCTACCTCCCACCCCACCCAGTCCCTTGGTTGAGGCACTCCCAGGAGAGAGAGCCCCTGATCTTGCTGGAGTCCCTACCCATGGGCCGGGCTAGCTCCTGGGCCAGAGAAAGCTCTTGGCAAAGACTTGTGTTTGCAGGGGAAGCTATGGGGTCTTCAGAATCCATGGGATGAAGGGCCACCGGCAGGGCCCAATGGCATCCACCACACGGTGCATTTTGGACAGTCATGTCACTTCTGAGCCTTAATCTGCTTACCTATAAAATGGGGATAGTACCAACTCCCCTAGAGGGGTTTTTTGAGCTTTAAATGAGATAATAGTAGCTCAGTGCCTATCATATAGGAGATACTCAATAAAGATTTGCTTCCTTCTTGGGCAACATTGTTGAGTATCCTAAGGCCATTTTTTTGAGCTGTGGAGTCATTCGTGACTGCCCAGGGCATAGTGCCTTAGTGGAGCCCCAGGCCCATAAACAGAAGCATGAGTAATTGACTATTTTTCAGGTGGTCAAAGCCACTGGGGCTGACAGCCTTGGGAGGCGTGGCCCCGCCTATGCCTCTGTGCACCAGGGGTGCCATTAGCCTGGTGCCACTGGACACACAGGGGCAGGAAGGCCTGCAGGACACTGCACAAGGGCCTGGGGACCCACAAAGAGCAAGCCTCTTCATCCCACACCCTGATTGTCAAGGAGGCTGCTGGGCGAGGTCCAGGAAGGCCAAGGAGGGAGGAGATGGGCTGTGTAGGACACTGAGCAATCTCAGGTCCCAATTATAGAATGAATATCTGGTGTCCTGAGGACATTTCCCTGGGGTCAAGACTTTTTCATTCTGGGGGTGATGGATGAGTCCTGGGAGAAGGTGACAAGTGAAAAGAGAGGTCCTGTGTCTGCAGTAGGGTTCTCCCCCTAGTCCTTCTGCCTCTATTTTACTTCCCCCCACACTTCCCTCCACTCCCCTCAGCCTGGGGTAAGACAGGGGCTCTAGATGCTTGCCCCTGCCCTCCCCACCCCAGGACAGGGTCAAGCCAAGCAGCTTCCCATCCCTGCCTTCAGGACTGCCCTGCTGGCCAGATGGAGCCTCAGGTGTTGTCTGGAAGGAGAGGAGAGACAGGCTCCGGGTAAATGTCAGGAGAAGTGGAGGCAGGAGTGGAGAAGGGAGGGAAGGGGGGGTCTCCTCCATCTCTACCCTATTCACATCAGAGATGCAGCCCCCTGTAACTGTCCCAGGAACCCCAGAGTGGCCACTGGCACTGCTCCCTGCTATGAATAGGGAAATGAGTCAGAGGGAAGCTGTGTCTTCCCTTCGTTACATTTGGGACTCTCCTCCTTGCAGTGGGGCAGTGGGCACCAATGGATTAATGGATTTGTCTTCCAGAATCACAGACACTGAGGGTTTCTGGCAGCCTAGGGTATCCTTGGAGCAGGGCTCTTAAAGTACCCACAAAACACCCGCCAGGGCAGTGACAGCTCCTCCCACATGCACATCTGCTTAGCCTCTTAGAAAACCCAACCTCTCCTGACATGAGCGCCCAGCTGGGGGTCCCTCTCCATGTAGATCCCCATGGCCAGCTTCCACCCACATCCTTGAGTGAAGATGCAGGGCAGATGCAAAAAAGCTTCCTCCCCACTTTGGGGCATGTCCGAGTGCCCAGAGTATCCCTGGCATGCACCCCTTAAATGCTGCGGAGCCATGGAGGGAGCCTCTGGAGAGAAGTGTGGAAAAAGAGGGGCTTAAGGGCAGACTGCTGAGCCAACACCATAGGCCTTGTCAGGGCCTGGGAGTGACCCCCGCTTCTTCTTCCATTCTTCCCCATGGTGGGGAGAGCAGTCAGCATCACCCTAAACCCTTGTGAGAGGGGCTCCTGCCCTGAGCCATGGACTTCAGACACCCTGCTCTGGCCCTGGAACTCTGCCATGAGGGACATTTTCCCTGGGCCCCCCTTCTAAGAGGGCGCCATGCCTCTGATGTCCCCACTCAAGGCCTGAGGGGCATCCAAGGGGCTGAGTGCATGGGGTGGGGACAGAGCTTGGCCTTGCAGGCTAGGGTATCTGTCCCCATGTATGTGAGCAAAGCCCTTTTCAGGGTTGGACGGAGCCTGGGGTAGAGGAAAAGGAGAAGGGGCTGACCAGGGCCCAGGGCTGGAGTCTGGGGGCCGGCTCTTCCCAAGAACTCCATATTCGAACCTGGCCTTTCAGGTTGTTATGAAGGTACATTTATCAAAGTAGGAGCCTATAACATGTTTAACAGTTTGTTAACTTGATTTATAATTTAAATACCTGGGCATATGGTATATAGACTTCCATTTGTACCACCGCCCCGACACCACAAGGTTAGGAGTAAGCCTGAAGAGGGGGTTTGGGGCATTAGCTCAATCATCTATGCTCTGAGGTGGTAACTGTCAGCAGTGTGGGACAAGGAAGACACCTCCACCAGGTAAGGTGACTACGGGTACCTGTGAGCAAGCAAGCACCTGTGAGTCTCCCAGCCGGTAGGGATTTGAATTTAGCAATTAACTCCCCATCATACAGATAACAAAACTGAGGCCTAGAGGGTTCCAGGGACTTGCCACTGATGTAGACAAATCCTGTGAGCATGCACACGTATGTACAGATTCAGGGTACCATGTGCACCAGTGGGCATACAGGCACACATGGGTGCAAGGGTACGTAACCGCAGGCACCAGTGGGCTTGTTTTCCTTCACATTTTTTCTGCACCAGGAAGATCCATCATTTCCTTTTCTTGTAATGATGTCGACCTGATTAAAATTTTTATTGGATTTCACAAAATAATTTCATATACAACATTCCCTGGGGGCCCTGCTGGAGGAGGCGATGGCAGAGGATGGCGGGGAATGGGGACTGGGCAGTGGGGGGAGGGTGCTGATATGAGAAGAGGGAGCGACAAGTAGATTTAGAAAGGTTGAGGGGGAAAATATTTCATGTGCTACTGAAATGACCGGCGGGGGCAGGCTGGGCAGAGGGAGATTAAAAGCTGCACCTTTTAAGTCGTGCTCTCGGGAAGCTGCAAGTGGAACACTGACGTAGGCCAGCCATGGGAGGGTGTCAGAGACCTGGGACCATGGAAGGACCTGGCAGGGGACAGAGAGGAGGGTTCCACACGCACAGGAACAGAGGACAGATGCCTGCATATCACCTCTGAGCTTCCTACCAGCCCAAGGCTCTGGCCCATTGTTGGGCATGGGAATCTGCAGATCCAATGGGATGCCAAGGCCAAAGCCAAGTGAGCCTCCAGATGGCAATAGCCAAGGGCAGGTCTAGCCTCCTTCTGCTGTCGTGGTCATACCGGAGCACATGCAGGGACCTGGGTTCTAACTAACCTGGCTCAGTCACCCACTGGCTGCGTGGCCTTGAGGAAGTCACGTAACCCCTTGAATCTCAGTTTTTTCATTATATGAGGCAGAGGGGTGTTGGGAGGATTCGAGGAGATAAGGGGTACAAAGGGCTGGCACGGCTGGGTGCTCATATTGGCAGCTGCTATTTTTTTTTAATCACTATGGTAATTTATCCATTCATTCTACAAACTCTCATTCATTCTGTCTACCCTCTGCCAGGCACTGGGGATAGAACAGTGAAAAGTGCCTGACCTCCCGGGGCTTGCATTCTAGGGAGGAGACCAACATGAAACAAAATAAGAAAGTAAAATAAATTTTATTTTTGATGGTGATCGGTGCTATGGAAAAAAATCAGCAGGAACTTGGGGATTCTGGGAGGCCCCCAATTTATTTGTTTTACTTTTTAATTGTCTATTACATCTTTATTCTTTTTTTCTTAATTTAATTTTTTATTTTTAAAAATTTACATCCAAATTAGTTAGCATATAGTGCAACACTGATTTCAGGAGTAGATTCCTTAGTGCCCCTTACTCATTTAGCCCATCCCCCCTCCCATAACCCCTCCAGCAACCCTCAGTTTGTTCTCCATATTTATGAGTCTCTTCTGTTTTGTCCCCCTCCCTGTTTTTATATTGTTTTTGTTTCCCTTTCCTTATGTTCATCTGTTTTGTCTCTTAAAGTCCTCATATGAGTGAAGTCATAGGATTTTTGTCTTTCTCTGACTAATTTCACTTAGCATAATAG